>NW_019272019.1:536530-597482 GCF_002738345.1 Cucurbita maxima
TTTTTTTTTTTTTTTTTTTGTTCTTGACCAATTATGTGAGCCATTGCTTAGCTAGAAGGTTGAATTGATAGGAGAGTTGATGACTTAATTCATTCATCTTAGAGGGCATAGGTGAACGTGTGTTGGACAAAGCTGTTCTCTAACGTTACCAACTAGTGTGTGTTATTTACTCTGTTTTGTGTAATGAATATCGAATTTTTGTTGCTACAACATTTTGGTATTTTTGTCGTAAGGAATCAAGATTTTAATCTATACAGGGTTGAAGTTCCTTAAGTAAGACACTATCTTCGTTGGTATGAGGTTCTTTACAAAAACTAAGAGCAAAAGTCACGAAAACTCCCACACTTGAGAGAACTCTATTGCTTTCTCTCAAGTGTCAAACAACGAAGTTGTGAGCTTTGAAGGTATTGCCATATCAAAAATATGTGGTAGAGCTCTATTGCTTTAAGTGTTGGAACAAAAAAATTGTGAGCCTCAAAAGTGTTGTCATAATGAAGATCCATGGTCAAACTTTATTACTTCCTCAAGTGTCGAACAAATAAGTAGTGAGTCTTGAAAGTATTGCTATAGTGAAGATCCATGGTAGATATCTATTCAACTAACAATTCAACAATATAAGTATGAAGTGAAATCTTCGTTTTGATAAACATTTAGAGTCAAATATATGGTATAGTTGTTTGATTGATTTGCTTATTTTAATGTATCCAAGAAAAGAATATCACGGAAGCAACAGGTAGGAAGAGATATTTTGGGTCAACCTCATTTAGGCATACGTAAAAGGAGTTTTGGTAAAAAGTATTAGGATCACACATCAACACACACTCGATTTAGATAAACACAAATATTGACTCCAAGTATGTACCGTATTAGAGAATAAAGAAGACATAAAGTAAATTTTCAAAGTACAACCTAAGGGTATATATATGGTTAAGTTTACTGTATAGGCTTTACCAGATATATTCGTCTACAGTATATAACTATTCATCATATATAACTCTACTAGATATAGTCATTTACTATAATATGATCACTTACTATATTTGTCATCTATCATCTTAATATGTATAACCATTGAGTAAACTATAAATATGCACCAGAGTGCAGACGTGCCAAATGTAGAGGTAGACGCAAATGTAGACACAGACGCATATGTGACTCATGGGTTGGGTTGCGTGGCCTTGAGCCTATTTTATTTATTTATTTTTAAGGTTTTTGGGTTGGGTTGAGTTAACCCAATAATTTGAATTTTGAACCCAAACCCTACTCGAACCCAATCGGGTTCCAAAAACAAGCCCAACCTAAACCCAACCCAACCCTTATAATTCGGGTTAGGTTCTCAGGTTAGCGGGTTGGATGTACACCACTACCTCAAATGTCATGCCAAAAATGAAGGCACCAATCAAAAGGTTCCACGTGTCATGCCGAGAGCGTGACTACTCCTCCAAGTGCGTGATTTACTTTCACAGGTGAAACTGCTCGTGGAAGGCCCTCTAGGCACATAGCGAGGTCCTTTTTTTTCATTCAACTATTTATCATCCACCTTAATTTAACTTGAATTAGGACCTATTAAAATTTTTCATAAGAAATGGAGCGAAAAAGAAAGTTTTGGAAAGCACGTATTCCCGAAGTAAGTAGTCATTAGAACTTTCTTCAAATAATACTGGTAGGGCCGAGACATGCTAGCATGTGAGCAAATCTTGCCTTAGGCGGTTAGAATATATAGGATTAGGACCTTAGAAAGGCAATTTTAAATGAGAATGTGTAGTATGTTATGAAATTCTATTGAAATGCCCTTAGAATATGAAGAATAAGACGTTAGAGCTAGAATATTTTCACGTTGACCTAGGTCAATACATTTTTCAGTAGACCGACCACCTTATGATCGTAAGTGGCGATTAGTAGTTGAAATCATAATGCTCCTAGAAATTAGAATACTCTCGAGGAGCTAGTCCCCAACGTCTTAGAAATGTGAGTTCAGAAATGTGACTCATATCGATTATATATGATAGCGTGAAGAGACAATTTAGTTACTATCATGAACTAGTTTAGGATGAGTGCCCTAGCGTATGTGGAAATGACCCCATGCCCTTTAAAGATGGTCATGTCGTCGGAAATCCATCTAAATAGACAAGTAAACACATAGATGAACTTAGTATCTAACGAGCACAAAGGGTCACTTCCCCAAACTTAGAGTGACTTTATGGCCTCGTGGAAGGGTCTGCTAGTTAACCTTCCGTAGACAATGTTCAAACCTATAGATGTCATATTATCCTAATAGATTATATGAGGTAGTACCTCAACCTAGGATACGGTCCTTCACTGTTATGACAATGCAAGCTAACTATGTCAAAAGAACAGTAAAGATAGTTCACCCCGAGTTAAGATATATTGTTCAGTACATTTGTAAGGCCAGAAATAAGTGAACAACCTCCAAACCCAGAGTGAGTTTATGTCTTTATGATGTTTAAAAGAACTATTTGGAACTTCGGGACCTTCCTAGAAGCTCAAATAGCCGTAAAATTAGGACCGAACTTCCTAGAGCTTAGAGAAAAGTTCATGGTAATTTACTAGAAAATGAATACAAAGGGATCCTACAATTAAGCGACGTATTAAGTATTTTTATACTTACCCCATTCTACTTTTCTTTTTCAGGTGTTTGCTAACTGTTGGTCGAAGTGGGAGATCGTTTGGAGTTACGCGGTCATATAGAGGGTTATCCCGGGACATCAGTTTTGTCTGTGCAATTTGAGTCTTTATTTTCTTTGAATTCTGTACTGCAAACCCTATTTTGTTTGTAAATAAACTTCAACCGCACCAACTTAAATTAGATTTGATTTTTTTTTTAAACGACATAATCGTAAAAGATAAAAAAGTAAAAAATTGCAACTTGATTTATATTTAATTAGTGTCACGATCATGCTGATTCAAAACATGTTGTTTGGCCGCATGACATATGTCCTAGTCTTGTTTGTTCGGGTCGGTTGACAGGGACATCAACTAATTGAGTGGGAGAAGATGTCACGGTCATGCATGTCCAAGACGTGTTGTCAATGACCGCATGACAAATATCCCGATCTTATTTGTCCAGGACGTATTAAGACACCGACCGACATTCATAATTATTAATTAGCTAAAGTTAGGTCAATTTGTTGCGGAGGTTGGACCAATCAACCTTACCAAATTCATATATTAAGTAGAAATGATTATGTCTATATACTTAAAAAACCATACTTTAATTTATATACACATTTTAACCTATGATTATTATTTGAATATGTTACATCATACATGAAAGAAATAATTGTTCGGTTAAATTTAAATCTTATTTATTATTTTCGTCATTAAAAATAATTATATTAATTTTACGTATAATTTGTATTTACATGAACACAAGCTCTATTTTAAGAGGGGTCGTGTGTTGAGTCAGTTTGGATTGAGACATTTTTGTAGACTCAACTATTCATTAATTAATTAGGATGGATTTGGTTGAAAAAATTATCACCCGAATAAGAATATTGGTTTGTAAAATAATCTATTTATTTATTTATTTTTAAATATTTAATTAAGATTTACTATTTATTTCTATAATATATTTTGAAAATTTATCTGAAAAATTATTTTTAAGAGTAATGGGAAAATAAATAATAAAAGAATAAAAATAGTTCTAAATTTTAAAAACTTTCCATTTTTTTTTATAAAAAAAATACCGTTAATACTATATTTCAAATTATTTTTAAGAGTAATGGGAAAATAAATAATAAAAAAATGTTTCAAATTATTAATAAATTTAAATTCATTTCAAATATATATATATATTTTAAATTATTAATAAATTTAGAGACTTTTTACTTAATTTTTTTTTAACTCTTAATTTTTTATTATTTAATATTTAAAAATTTATTAAAAAAAATTGGTGGGTTAAAAAGAATGAAACTTCGCTTCTAGACCCATTAGAACGATGGATGGGTTGTCAACTAGTTGAGTTGTTTGGGAATGCAGCCCCAATCAGGCAGTAAACTCTGTCCAAGGTTAAATATGAGCGAGAGACCGATAGCAAACAAGAACAGTTGACTTATGGAAGGGATGTATTTATTAGATGAAAGGTCGACGCGGGCTCTGTCCGTTGCTCAGATAATTCATGATAACTAGACGGATCGTACGGCCATCGTAGGCATCATTCAAATTTGTGGCCTATAAAATTTCTTTATTTTAATTTAATTTAATTCATTAAGTTTATAATGGAATCAATGATGGAATATTTAAATGAATTAGGTTTAGATTGAATTTTTAAATATCAAATTCCCATAAAGAAACAGAAAAAGCGCAGCAGATGAAATGAGGAGATGATAAAGCAAGCGCACTCATTGATTCAAATTCTCAACGAGCTCCAATTCATCACAACCATTAGCAGACACCCATTCCGTTCATCGATCCATCATTTCTCTCCCTTCCAAATCAGACCGCTGGGGAATCTCACTTCCACACGTTCCCGGAATCATCGTCGCCGGTCGCCCATGGCCGCCTCCGCCGCGGGTAACCCTTCACCCTCCTCTTCCTCCTCCTCCAACGCTTTTATTTTCTCCCCCGATTCTCCCCCTAGACTCGTTCTCACACCCCATCAGGTGAAGCTTTGTTCCGAAGCTCTTGACGCCTTCAAGGAGAAGCTCCAGATGCCTGATGTCATCAACCAGGAGTTCGCCCGATTGCAGGTTCGCCTTTCATTTTTATGCTATATTTGTTTCTCTTGTCCCTCTGTTGAGAAATACATGGAGATTGATCTAGTTTGTGGTTAATTTCTGTTTACTGTGGTTTATCTTCTTAAGAAGTTGGAAAATGATCGATATGTTCATCTAGTTTTAGAATTGATAACGACATTATTGAGTTTTGTAAGTCATTCTACTTTTTTGCTGATGAAATTCTTAAAACTTTGCTCTGGAAGTGTCTAAATGAGGTTCTAGTTCTGTTAATAGATTTGATAGTTTTAGTGGGTTGATCAATTTTGTGTATCAATGTCTTGGATTTTGTCTGAGAAGCATGTACACTTAGTTTAGGTAATGTGTCCATGTCGGACACTCTGATGCTTTAATACTTGTTTGACAACATTTGTTAGTACTGTAAATATATGTCAGACACTAGTTGTGCAAAGTGAATACAAATCTAATATTTGTTACACACATTTAGAATACTTTTTAAGCATGATAATTAGAGAAATATAGTGACGTAGGATGAGAATAATAGTGTGAGATCCAATATCGGTTGGGAAGGAGAACGAAACATTGTTTATAAGGTGTGGAAACCTCTCCCTAGCAGATGCGTTTTAAAAACCTTAAGGAGAAGCTTGAAAGGGAAAATCCAAAGAGGACAATATTTGCTAACGGTGGGCTTGGGCTGTTACAAATGGTATCAGAGCCAGACATCGGGTCATGTGCCAACGAGATGGTTGAGCTCTGAAGGGGGGGTGGAAATGAGGTGGTGTGCTAGTAAGGATATTGGGTCCCAATGGGTGGTGGTGGATCGGGGGGTCCCACATCAATTGGAGAAGGGAATGAGTGCCAGCGAGGACACTGGACCTCAATCTGAAGGGGGGTGGATTGTGAGATCCCACATCAGTTGGGAAGGAGAACGAAACACTTTTTATAAGGGTGTGGAAGCTTTTCCTTAGCAGATACCTTTTAAAATCCTTGAGGGGAAGCTCGAAAAGGAAAACTCAAAGAGGACAATATTTGCTAGCGGTGGACTTGGGCTGTTACAAATGGTATCAGAGCCAGACATTAGGCCATGTGCCAGTGAGGAGGTTGAGCTCTGAAGGGGGGTGGACACAAGATGGTGTGCTATTAAGGATGCTGGGTTCCAATGGGTGGTGGATTGGGGGGTCTCTCATCGATTGGAGAAGGGAACGAGTGCCAGGGAAGACGCTGGACTCCGATCTAAAGGGGGGTGGATTGTGAGATCCCACATCAGTTGGGAAGGAGAACAAAACATTCTTTATAAGGGTGTGGAAACCTCTTCCTAGTAGACATGTTTCATAAACCTTGAGGGGAAGCCCGAAAGGGAAAACCCAAAAAGGACAATATCTGCTAGCGGTAGACTTGGACTATTACAAATAAGCTTCGAACATGAAACATATCCAACTCATTTTTTTAAGCCTGCATGTACATAAATTTCTAGTTCTCACGCACGGTTGTTGAATCATTTTTTCTATGTTCTAATTATCATGAACTGTTGTCTCATTGTGGATTCAGGCCCAGAGAATAACTGCATCGGACATGAAGAAAAATTGCTCTGTGGCTCTTGACAATGTCAACATCAGTAAGAATCGTTACACCGATGTATTACCCTGTAAGTTCAACTACCATTCAAACCTTTTGTTTCACTGAATTTTCTATTTGAAAACTAAAAGTTTTTCATCATTAGTTAGTCCAATATGATAGCTGAAATGTTGTATAAATAATTTCAGTTGACGAGACTAGAGTCGTACTCGACTCTTGTAAGGATTACAGACCTTCCGCAAAGGGTTATATCAATGCAAGCTTTATTTCCGTAAGTGCAATAATTGATATGCTTCAACTTAGATAATATTTCAGTACAAGTATCTCTTTTGACCTTCCTTTCCATTGTCTATTTGAATATTCAGAGTTCCTCCTCAGAAAGCCTTTCTAAGTTTATTGCCACACAAGGTCCATTACCACACACTTATGAGGATTTCTGGGAGATGGTATTTCAGTATAAATGCCCTGCAATCTTGATGCTTACTCGTCTCATTGATAATTACAAGGTACTATTCTGTATGAACTACATGTTAATTTTAATTTCCACAAGATTTCATTCGTGTATAAAAATGTTCTAGAAAGGATTGAAAGATTGGATGGAACTAATGTTGATAAGTTCTTATTACCCCCTTGTCGTATGGAGGAGACCGATAGACGTGAACAATTTTCTCCTACTAGATTAGGATCCATAGTATTATCCTCAATGGGTGACTGAAAAGAAAGGACCAGCCCACTACTCCGAGTATAGTTTAAGGGATAAGCAACAATGTCACGATTTGAACTTCTTTAACATACAAAGACCTTGAGGACTCGAGAGCTTTAATGGATGCATCAAAAGGGGACACATGAATCTCAGAAGGAGGAAAATACCCACCCCTATCTCCAAATCTAATAAACACATTCCCCCATTTTTATCCTAGATTTCTATTGAAGCGGGAAGAAAATCACACACATTTCTTTTTTACTTCAATGAGGCTAAGTGCAATTTAACATATTAAGAGTTTGGGAAGAAATACTCTCAAGACCACCAAAGTAATAACCGATAGCTTTACACGTCCTACGATCCCAATAGGTTAGAGGCAAGTTTTTGATGGACATCCGCACATAACCCTCAATAAAATGCGGATGACTGTACTTTTCACGAGGCCACTTTTCAATATACAAATGCTCAAAAGACATTAATGAGTTCCCACCCTTAAAACTTAGTAAAGCCTTGTTTTCCATGAAATGATTAATTGAAACAAAGTCCTTAAAGTTCTCTTCCAAAACATCATTAATCTCCTTCCAATTATTGTGAGTAAATAGCCTAGAAACAACCATAAGCTCGCTAAAATTCAAGTTCACCACTTCTAGGTCTTTCTTCACCCATTGAGAATAAGAAGAATACAACTTTTCAACAGTGCTTAAGCCCCTGTTTTCCATTCAAGTCCTTTGATACATTCCTCACGTACTAAAAGAATAAGAATTTTTCTCGAAAGATGATTTAACTAAACCCTTTAAAACATGGGAGTTGTCATCATAATTCTTGAGGAAGTCTTTTAGCATTTCTTAGAAAATATACCAACTTTTTGTAAGAAACTCAGGGAATTGAATTAACATTTTTCCTCCAAAGGTGGCCAAACACTGCAATCTATGAACCAACCTGATAAGATAAGGAACCACTACAAGGGGAGTAAGATTCGGATTACCTTGTTGATCGAATATCTCAAGGCAAGAACATTGTTTGAGATACGAATCACTCCACAAGCAAGATCGATCATGTCTAGCTTGAATGATTCTTGTTGATCAAATATCTCAAACACTTGTTTGAGATTCGAATCACTCCACAAGCAAGATTGATCATGTCGAGCTTGAATGATTCTACATGCAACCTAAACTACATAGAATTGCAAAGAAACTTAGCCATTGGCTAAAGAAGAGCACAAATGCTTCTTTTTACTATATTTTTCAAGTCTCCTACAAATACAACATACATGGCTTTATATAGCCTCAAAATAAAACTACTAGACATTCCAAGAGTTAACATTCATACTTAATGGTCATAATTAACCATTATGTAATTGTAACCTAAAGTAAATAAAAAGTCATAAAAACACTAAATTGTAACCCACCCAAAATTTATAACAATCAAACTTCACTTTTCTTCAATGTGGCATGCATTGAAACATCTTTTGATAATTTTGACAACTTTTATTCACATCGTCATTGAAGTATATTGTATGATTGATGTTTTTTTGGTTCATATCACAACCAGAATAAAACCTTCGTTTTGACAAACAAATTGTACCACTATCAATCTCTAGTTTGCTTGAGAAAGTTCATAGAAATTAGAAGAAGCAAAGATCCACAAGCAGCCTTCTAACTAGTGGAAATGTGGTAACGAGAGAGGAGTAATCAACTTGTTCTTCACTACTTGAACAAAGAGCACACCATTTGCAAACCAAATGCTAAAGTACTTATTATCAACATAGCAGCTCCTTTCAACCATAACATATGCAGAAAAAAAGAAGGTTAAAAAACAAAGCTAAGAATCTTTTGGCTGGCAATCAGACTATTGGCGATAAAGCTGATGAACGATGACAAAAACAATAACCGAGAAAGAAGGTGGTGTTGACAGTGAGCGGTGGCGACACACGACTGTTGAAGCTAACCCATCGGAGAGATAGAAGAGCTTTTTCCTCAAAACTCAAGGACACAGTTGTACAACCTATAGAACAGATCCTGTTCAAGTAAGGTCGTAGATAGAAGAGCTTTTGTAAACTAGACCCAAAGAATGAGTTTGTAAATGTGAAGAGATGTTGAAGCTGAGATCGCAAACAATAGACAAAGACAATTGGTCTACGACAATTAGATGACAATGAATAGGACCAGCGGTGGTGCGACTGAGTTTGGCAACGATGGCGACTAGAGTTAGGTTTGACGACAACGGCTAGGGTTAGGTCCATCGGGGGTAGAGAAAAAGCCTATTGGCTTTTGGTTCCTTGGCTAAATATTCTAATCATTGTCTTATTATAAGAAGAAATAAGGGACTCTCAAATTTTCCTAATTTATATCATAACCATTACCAAATTCTATCACTATCATCAATCCTGCTTAACTTTCTTGATTGTTTTATATCATTGTGATTTATAACTACAAATGCCTAACTTCTAATAATTTGTGCAGATGGTGAAGTGTGGAGATTATTTTCCAGCTGAAGATGGTAGTAGAGATTTTGGTAATCTATTGGTAGTCTCCAAATGGATAAAATCTTCCAATTCCTCTCTTATACTGCGCCATTTGGAAGTGAACCATAAAGAGGTAATTTCTTACATGCTATTTCTACACGTGTGTATAACTTCTATACGTCAACCGAAACATATAAATACTAATGTTGCCTTTGGGTGTCATGTAGTTAGAGGGTCAGTTGGGTATATTTTGAAGGAGACAAGTTGGGTTAGAATTAGCATGTGTGTGCAAATAAAGTGCATAGGAATTTGAAGATAGAGGGTGATTAGTCGGGTGTAAGGATTCTGAATATAGGAAAAATAACGCTAAAACTATATTTGCCAATATCAATAATCTTTCTAGAGGGCTATCTTTCTCGACAATCCTCCATCGTGTATTGATTCATCAAAATTACGTGTATCTCCGTCTTCCTAACTTCCTCTATGGTACGAGCTAGTGGAAATGACACAAGAAACTATCAAAAAAAAAAAAACCTCTTAGACCTCTAGTACACAAACTGAAAGAAGACAATATCAAATTGAAATTGACTCGAGGTGAGAGTTGTAAGTAGGGTTATCTTATGGACGAAGGCAAAGAAAAAACTTGTTCGTACTTCGAGAATGAAACACTCTACAAGTTTGATGACCAACCAATACATGTAAGACTAAAGCAAGGCTTACAAAAGGACATGCGTGAACACAATTAAGAGAATTCTTCCTAACCTAAAAATGCAATAAAATAAAGCTATAAAAGTCTCTTACAAAATATAATCCATGATCTAACATATCTCCAAAAGGATCTAAGTATATTTCTAAATTAATCAAAGAAACAAGCAAGGAAACTTCTCAAAAGAAGTTGGTTTGGGATAGGTTTTGAGCCGTTGAAGGGTGTGCATGTAGTTGGGCGGTAGACAGGGTAGAGGCATGTGTAAGGAGAGGCGACTGGCCTTGTGAGTATTAGGTGTCGTGGGTGGCCAACAGGTGATGTGCTCAAGGTTGGCATGAACATCCTGTGCACAAATGTTGGCATGCACCCGGTGTCCCACGCGTGCATTGATGTGTTGACAATGTTGATATTGTGTGTACACATTGGTGAGCAAGCGTGAGCTACCAAGACAGGGCAGTTGTGCATGGTATAACTTCTTAGGAGGGTTTTGAGTCTTATTGTGCGGATACACGTGGCTGATTGGCAATGGACATGAGTCGCATGCACAACTTTACTCCTTGGTCCTCTATGGCTTATCCCTTGATGCCTTTTGGTAGGTTGAGTATCGTGGTATCATGATCATATCACACCATTCATAAATGAAAACATATATATATATATATATATAAACTGAATGAAAAAACCCATAAATATATAAAAACTGAACGACTACCGAAATAAATACCCTCCTTTTTTAAACCAGGGCTGAATAGACTAGGAAGGGTACAATGGCAGCTTCCCATTGCTTCATTCTAGTGGAACCAACTTATAAAAAACTTTAACATGTGCGACTTCTGGTGAAATTCGTCCCCCTTTACGAATTCCAAATGCTAAGGTTTTGAACCATAAAAAGATCTGCTCACGAAATGCTCCTCCGCTATCCTGAATCCTAGCCCTAGCCCCACTGTAAGTGTAAGTAGATATTGGCCTCGTTGGGCTTTCCCTCAAGGTTTTTAAAACACGTCTATTAGGGAGAGATTTCAACATTCTTATAAAGAATGTTTCTTTCTCCTCCCCAACCGATGTGGGATCTCATAATCCACTTCCCTTCGAGGCACAACGTCCTCGTTGTCGTTGGCACTCATTCCCTTCTCCAATTGATGTGGGACCTCCCAATCCACTCTCCTTCGGGGCCCAGCATCCTTGCTAGCACACCGCCTTGTGGCCACCTCCTTCGGGGCTCAACCTCCTCGTCGGCACATTGCCCGGTGTCTGGCTCTGTTACCATTTGTAATAGCCCAAGCCCACCTCAAACAGATATTGTCCTCTTTGGGCTTTCCCTCGAGGTTTTTAAAACGCGTCTACTAGGAAGAGGTTTAAACACCCTTATAAAGAATGCTTTGTTCTCCTCCCCAACCTATGTAGGATCTCACAATCCACCTTCCTTCGGGGCCTAGCGTCCTCGCTGGCCCTCATTCCCTTCTTCAATTGATGTGGGACCACCCTATCCACCCTCTTTCGGGGCCCAACATCCTTGCTGGCACACCGCCTCGTGTCCACCCCCTTCGGGACAGAGCCTCCTCACTGGCATATCGTCCGGTGTTTGGCTTTGATACCATTTGTAATGGTCCAAGCCCACCGCAAGCAGATATTGTCCTCTTAGGGCTTTTCCTGAAGGTTTTTAAAATGCCTATTAGGGAGAGGTTTCAACATCCTTATAAAGAATGCTTCGTTCTCCTCTCCAATTGACGTGGGATCTCACACTTATAATGTACATAAGAATATCAAATCAGATACTAAAACGCTCAAACAGGAACTATGAGCATTCTACTAATATTGCTTGATGAAAGAGACAAACTAATGGAAGAGATGCGTAAAATCATTAGCAAATCACTCACAAATATTAGGTTTTATACTTGAAGTCATAGCTAAAAACTCTTTTTTTAAGAGTTATCCAACCTCCAAACTTGAATTATTACTTGTCCCTAAGTAATACAAGCCTCATGAATCTCCCCTAAAATTTTAACCATCAGTAAACCAACTACCTTAGGTAGAGAATTTGTTTCTACCTCGTATAGCTCTCCATTGGGCTCTTCTTTCCACAAATCGCTCTATCAAGATTAATTATGCTGCAAAGCCTTCTGCTGTGGTGTTATTTTAGTTCCTAACTTAACCTACCTATGCTACAGTCTCATCATTCGCTTGCTAAAACCTATAAAAGCTTAACTAACCCGTTAGTTCCCAATCGCTAATACAACCATTACTTAAATCCTCAAGGTCACTGTGCAATCCTTTAACCAGTTCTTATTCTTTCTTTAACTTACTAGCTAAAATCTGTCTTTTTCAATCACTCAGAGAATCCGATTGTGCATATATCTTTGTATGTTTCTCCTGCATTTTCTGCTCGAAACTATCTGTAACGAGCTCATCCAGAACCCAAACCATAGAACAATTTTCAACATCAGTGGGGTATTTCAGGTTATCATAAACATTGAATTTCACCTCCTGATCATTCACTCCTATAGTCAACTCCCATTTATGAGGATCTTCCTAAGATGGTGGGTACATTTATGTCAGCCTCATGGTCCAAAAGGAAAAAAGTACTTGTCAACATGCACTGAAATACACTCTAATTTCCCTTCAGGAAAGGTAGTGGACCTATGGGCAAGTTGCTAAGTGATAGTGGTGGGCCTAGCTTCTCCTCTGCCTAATTTCTGATAAACAAAAAGAGGCATAAGGTTTATGCTAGCTCCAAGGTCACAGAGGGCTCTAAACAACTCTTTCCCTCCTATGTATATAGGGATGCTGAAAGTGTTAAGTTCTATCACCTTAGGAGGAATTTGATCCTTCGAGATTGCGCTGCATTCCTTAGTCGAAGAGACTGTTTCATACTCGCTCAATCTCCTTCTCTCCTTGGTGAGAATATCTTTGAGCAATTTTACATAGTTGGACCTTTGTTTCAAAGCTTAAACCAATGGAATATTTATCCACTGATTTCTTGATGTTTTTAAGCACCTTCGTATAAATATTGAAACATAACATTAGTTCCATTGGTTTATGCATGAGTTTTGGTTATAGTTTAATACAAACATTCTTAATCCTTACCTAATGATGATTAGTTCATGTTACAAGCTGAATTATATATATGTGTATGTGTGTGTGTGTGCACGTGTGTATGTATATATACATAAACTAAATGAACAAGCCATCAAAGAAAACAAACTACAGTAGACTAAAGTTCAGAGGAAGAAAGAAGCTTCCCATTGGTTGATTCGAGCTGATTCAACTTATAAAAGAGCCAGCTCTTTAAGCTCATTTAATGAATTGCTTTCACACATGCTCTTTTCATTCTATTCGTGCGACTCTTCATGGACCTATTTTGTGGTTTTACTAAGCTCCGAGTCACGTTTCCCTCTCCATTGGCTTTGTAGTCAGAAGAACATGTGGCTGTTCTACATATTCAGTACCCAGAATGGCCCGACCATGGAGTTCCTAACGACACACTTGCTGTTCGTGAAATGTTGAAGAGGCTGTATCATTTACCACCCAATCTCGGCCCAATAGTGGTGCACTGCAGGTACAGCCTATGTCCATCATCATACGACACACAGTGCTCGTTCGCGTTATCTGAGGTTGTTTCACTTCTTCAGTGCAGGTATTGGAAGAACTGGAACATATTGTGCAATTCATAACACAATTCAGAGAATCCTTATTGGAGACTTGTCTGCTTTAGATCTTGTCAGTACCATTTTTACGTTTAGGTCCCAGCGAATTGGAATGGTTCAAACTCTGGTAAACTAGCCTCTCTCGTTCAATATCTGTATCCTCGGAGTTGTTCCAAATTGTTTGTCCATGAAAAGGTCGTAATATGCACGATAACGTCACCGTTGCTGCGCTCGTATAACCATGAAATTATTTGCCTTGTTGGTTTACTCCTAACAAACTTGCAACTCTGTCTATTAGGATCAATACTTTTTCTGCTATAGAACCATTGTTGATGAACTACAAGACCTTATATCTGTTCCACAGTAGAGGCTCGAAGCGGTATGACTATTCTCAGATGCTGTCTTCTTGACTCGTTCTCTAGCTTTTTTTAATGTTACTCATGAGTCCACGAAGTGCGGCGACTAGTAATATCATGTCTAACCGAGTTGCGACTGCTTGTTAATCTTTTTTCAGATGGATTAATGACCGACCGTATGCGGGGTTGGGATCTTGCTTAATAAAGAGCTTGCTGGATTTGATCTTCTCAGCGTTGATGAAATCAGCAGCTGTGGTTCCAGGTGGTTCGTTTTCTCGAGCAGCCGATTATGAACACTGTTCATTGTGGTCACAGTGAATGTGCTAACCAACTAATTTTTCTCTTATGATGCTCACCATTGATCATTTCAATAATTGCTTAACTTGAACAGAATTCATGAGCTTCATATATTTTGTGGCAAACATTTGCCACCCAACTGATTGTTCTTGGGTTTTAATTTGGACATTCCTTGCTGAATATCATTACAAGTTTATCGTCTCCTTCAGTTTGACAATGGTACGTCTTGTAGTATGCTTAGTTACAAACATGTCCTTAGCGATAAATTTGAATTGTAAATTTAGTGACAGAGTTATTTTCATCGAAACTATTTCAAATGGGATTTTGTCCCGTGGACACACGAGCAATCCAACTTGTAGGTGTCTCAGTTATAGGGAGATCCACGAGAACTCTAACCCATATTGTACCATTTCTTTGGAATTGTCTGCTCGTAGCATGATGGAATTGTCTGATTATAGCCCTATGCATTGCTTCAATGGCTCGATATGAAAGACGACAAGCTCTACAATTTTGAGTGTTATGGTTTGCAATCCCTACTACATTTGTCTTTACGAGGCATGATACATATATTAGTTTAAAAATAATGAAGTAAATAGATTAAGTTGTACTCTTAATTATTTTCTAGTTGTTTTAACATCTCACGTATGTTATGTTGTGTTAAATTAGGTATGTTATGTTGTGTTAAATTAGGTCACTTTGTCATCGAATGACAAAAACTTATAAGACTCAAAATAATTTAACACTAGTGGATAGATTCTTTAAAGTTGTAGCAATTCTTTGAATAATTTTAAAGTCTTCTCGTTAAAATAGGTCGTGACCAATCAACTATTACTTGAATAAGAATTTGTGAAGGATTGAAAGTAGAAGTTAATTCATAAGATATCTAGAAGTATTAAGGGCGTTTAAGATCTATTTTTTATGATAGCCACTTTTAAGATCTATTAGAGAATGTTGAGGTGCTCGTTTGGTCTAGAAGGTCAACTAAATAGAGAGTAGAAAAACTTATATTTTATTGACGGCTACTATCAACACAAAGGCGCCAATATCAATCTTTTTTAAAGGACTAGAATTGCGTAAGGGTTTAAGCAGTCACGCCCATACAATAGTGAGGAAGATTGGGAGATGAGTTACCTAAAATTAGGAGTCTTATCTTTTATCGCTAGCTTCGACCCCATAAAGGAAGATAATCTCTATCTTTACATATTGGAGAGTCTTCCTTAATACCTATTGGATCAGAGGTGGTAGCGAGAAGAATTCGTTAACTTAACTTCAAACCTGGTTCTAAAAGTTCATTCAAGAAGAATTTCGTAATGTTCTGCAAGTAGTGAAACCCAATTTTGAAAAGAGTTGCTTGTTTGAGCTATTTTAAAGTAAAGCTCTTTGAACTTGCGACCAGAAGAATAAACAAGAGTGAGATCCATCCCGATTTAGAGTTTAGTTTATGACAAATAAGGAATTATCAACAATTAGGGTTTAGGGCTTTTAGGTTTCGACGTAACAAAACTGACCAACATACTTTACTCCCAGATGAAGTAGAAAAACTCTTTACAATTACAAAATATATTTGCACGTTGTCTCTTGTATCGTTTTACAGAGAGAATTTGACTCCAGTCTTTTGAAAGCAGGATGTCAGTCGAGCGACTCATAGACAGTGGCTTGGTTAAGAGAACAGTAGCAAGACTCTTTATAATTACAAAATATATTTGCACGTTGTCTCTTGTACCGCTTTATAGAGAGAACTTGATTTCAATCCCTTGAGAGCAGGATGTCAGTCGAGCGACTCATAGGCCCCTTTAAATTTATAAACGACTTCGCTTTCCTCGGCCCTTTAAACAATTATGTTATCATTGCTCACCATACATCTATGGTAAGCTTTTGTTTTTTTATTTTTTTTGTCATCTTTCTTGGCTTCATCACTCATGTTTTGTGTGTGCAATAACCGTTATCGTCACTACAAGACTTATAAGTTAGAAAGGAGCACGTCAAATCACGTATGTTATCACGGTATTCATCAGGAAGACACATGATTTTCTAAATAAGGCATAAGTATGAACATGCTTGATCGCGTATGGTATCAATGTTCATTATGTTTATGATCATGTACGTACCTCTTCATGTCATCAGTTTACTATGATGGAGTTGCTAGAGAGTCACCAACTAACCTCAAATATGTATCTTAGTTGCTTGAGACATAGGGTAGTTTCTATGTGTTTATAATTATATGTGTTTGGAATATGGAGCCTAATATATGACAGATATTTATATATAGTAGGTGATTATATCGGTTAAAGCTATATATATAGTAAACTGAAACCATATATGTACTACTTACCCGTGCTTTGAAGATGTACTTTTCTGCATTACCTGCATTCTCTCTTGGGGTACATTTTGAAGTTATCAATATAAACTTTTAGTCAATATTTCTCTTTGCATTTTCTCTCTCTTGTTTTTTGTGTTCATATAGATCGAGTGTGTACGTTCTTGTGCGATCCTAACATGTGTCTCTTCACATTATCATGTTACTATGATGAGGTTACTAGGAGTCGCCAGCTAACCTTTAGCAACAATGAAGCTATCATGCTAGCTCACATGTTTATCTTAGTTGGTTCAGGTATGAGATCACTTCTCTCATGATTATGATGTAATCAAGTTACAATGATGAGGCTACTAAAGGGTTATCAGATAATTTCTAATCCTGAAAAATCTATTATGATCGGTGATAATGCAACCCTAATCTTCACCCAAATGATTCAAGCTTTTGTGGGAGAAAGAACCCTTTAATCAAAGTAATTAACACATTCTTATACAAAATTCGGATAAGAGATAAGGGTAAAATTAGATTACCTTTTACACGATCGAAGATTTAGAACAAGATTTGGAAACCTTGTTCTAAATTGAGTCACTCCACAATCGAACTTATCAACGCTTAAATGAATGGCTTGGATGCAATTCTACCACAAAAATTGCTTCAAACTTAAAAATGGCAAATATGATACTCGTATTTATAAGAAAAACGTCTCAATTTGAGATCTCAATTTCACTCATTCACCAATCTCAATCTCAATCCCCTTAATCAAAGACAACAATTTGACTTTATGAAATTAAAAATAATAAAGTTTTTCAACAAAGATTAATAAGTTCGAGTGGTTAAGGAGACATACTTGAAATCTATTTGACTGTGTCGTGCCAACTTGTAAATTAGACTAGTTAAGCCAAGAAGTTATAGTCAAATTGAAAAAAAAAAAAAAAAAATCTCAGGTTTTTCTCGGCTCATTTTAACCATTCAGGTCGTCCCATAAATGTTTCTAATGTAATTAAGGCTAGAAATGGTCAGTATAACTACTATTTTCTACCGCTATTTAGTATTGTTTAAGGCTGGTCTTAGGATAGTTGAGTTATGTCGACTCCATGAATAGCTTTAAACTCGATTTTTTAAATGAATGGAATATCATATATGAAATTGGATTTCAGTTGAGCGGAACATATAAACAATCAGCTAGGATGAACTTAAGTGCACTCAGTTGAGTCTGAACATTAAGTGAACTTGCTATAGGAAGCCTAGGTTAGGTTGGATGCAATTATTTGATATGAGTAACACATACCTTGTGACCATATTTACGTCTTATTATTTATGTTATGATATCTGAATGAACTATGTGGCGCATATACTTATTTTTATTTTTATTATGACTACTATATTGGTATGATTATATTTATGTCGTGCGAGATAACATAATGCACTATGTATGATAAGCATGAATGAAATATCATGAATATGTATACGCCCGGTAAAGAATTTGTGTAATGACTCTAAATGTCTCTGTTTAACTTAAAGCCGCTACTATATATTTAATACGGAACTAACTTCACTTGACACAATCGCACGTTTAAAGGCAGCGGACTAGCGATTGTGCGGCACTCACTTTCCAACGACAAGTGAGCTAAGCCAATTTGTACTTGCGTCGCCTACGGCCAAGCGACGTATGATCAAGCCTCTAGCCTCGGTTTTAAAAGAAGGTTTTGGAAAACGAGAGTAGAGAGAGATTTTAGAAAGAGACGTTATATAAGCAAGCAAGAGAGAGATAACAACGGCTTAGCATATATAACCTTGGGTAGGGAGAAGTTGACAAATACAAAAAAAAAAAATAAATAACAAAGGAAACATGCAAATGCGAGTACTATCCTAACGGGCGGCTTGAATGTGTCATTTTCTACACACGGCCCATACGTGCGAGTATGAACCCACCAGTCGGTTCACACACCACTGGGCCCCTTTCCTTGTCGGGCAATCATACTCTGAGAGCTCTCTATGCTGGACACCTGTTAGAAGTAGTAGCCGTCTTGGCAGCATTATGAAAAACATAATGGTTGTTTTCCTGCCTAGTAGTGTACGCGTGTGTACCATCGTGAAGGAATAGGGGTATCCATCAATGCATGAGCACACATTAATGCATGAAGTCCCAATATTTTTCCATTTTTTATTGTTTTTCATGTCATCCATATCATGCTATATATTCAATTCACAAGACATAGCGTAATGTTTTCATGCTTTCAAACATAACAATTCATATCGTGTGCATATCATATAGTAAATATTATGACCGTCACATAATGCAATCCAAGAATCTCATAACACATAACGTCACAAATCATAACAATTCATCAAAGACAGCATATCGTTCACATTGCATCACATTGACATATTAATCCATATCGGTCTAACATACAATTTATGAAACACATGTGAAACCACTTACTCAGTTTGTCTTAGCTGGCGTACTCCCTAATTAATTTAACGTAAGCTCCTGCGCATCGAAAGCATCCTACGTTATCACCGGTCGTTCGTTCCTATTGGATCGTTCATCGCTTTTGTTAGTATTTCATAATAATAATCGAAATTGTGAAATACGACATTAAAATAACCTTATTTACCTTAATTGAGGTTGAAAATAGGTTCAGGTGGGTCAAAACAGTGCAGATAGGTCAAAACGAGGATTCCCGAGCGAGAAGTAACGCCGGAGCCGCTGAGCCGTTTAAGCCGTCGGAATCGAGGGATTGTTGCGTCAGATTGTGACACGTGGCACAATATGGAGCTGCCGCGTGTGAGGACTGAGTTCGGGTCGAGATACGGGTCGGTTGCGGGTTCTAGGCTGGGATGGATTTGGGCGGCGGGTTCTGGGCTGGAACAAATTTGGGCTGCGAGTTTTCGGTGTCTGTGGACTGCGGACTATTGGGCTGCAGCAAATCGGGCTGGGCTGAGGGCAATGCGTCGGCTAAAGGCGAGTTGGGTTACGGATCCAGGTCGACCCGAAGTCCACGGACTTTGTCTTCTTTACCTGTACCTCCTCTCTCTACCGTAACGCCATTCCGGCGTCCGTCGGATTCCTCGCCGGACTCTCGTCGGATTCCTATCTCTCTCGTATTTTCTCGATTTTTCCTTTCTTTGCAAGTTGCTCCGAGGTCTGTTTGAGTGTGGCTGACGTTTGGGAAGAACCATGGTGATGCGCGGGAAAGGGAAGTGTGTGGAACGAAAACTACGACGCTTGCCGGAGTTTTTGAGTCTCATCGGAGACCACGTGGTTTCATCATCGAAAGTCTTGAGCTCCTGGATTAATTTAGGGTATTTTTCCTTTATTTCTTTCCCATTCCACGTGGCTTCCTCGGTATGTGGTTCCGCCACAGTAATTTGACGAAACCGATGTTTTTATTACGTAAGGCTTTCACTTCCCGAACTAAGATTTTAATTGACTTTTCTTGATAACTTAAGTCTTTTTCGATCTCGAGAGGCTTATAGTCTATCACGTGCGTAGGGTCGGTAACATACTTCCTCAACATAGACACATGGAATACGTCATGTAAGCTCGAGAGTGACGGCGGTAAGGCTAACTTATATGCTATTGAGCCTATTCGTTCTAGGTTTTCAAAGAGTCCAATGAAATGAGGACTTAGCTTGCCCTTGCGTCCGAAGCTTAGAATGTCCTTCATAGGGGCCACATTTAGGAACACCATGTCTTCTTCTTCGGATTCCAGGTTTCTACGCCTTATGTTCGCGTAGCTCTTTTGTCTACTCTGCGTTGTGTGCATCCTTGCTTTAATTTTCTGTATGGCATCGTTTGTAACGTAGACTAACTCGGGTTCTATTAGTTCTCGTTCTCCTACTTCGTCCCAGCTCAACGAGGATCTACACCATTTTCCATACAACACTTCAAACGGTGTCATCCCAATTGTTGTTTGAAAGATGTTGTAAGAGAATTCCATTAAATGTAGCTTGGTGTCCCAACCTCCCGTGAAATCCATAACATACGCTCAAAGCATGTCTTGTAGGATTTGGTTCAACAGTTTCGTTTGGCCATTAATCTGCGAGTGGAAGACAATGCTAAAGGTCGACGTATCCAATGCTTTTTAAAGTCTGCGCCAAAGGTCGACGTAAGAAGTGGGTCCCTTTCACATACAGTTGAACCCAATTGTCTATTGTATATGTTGTCTTACCCGATAGGAAGTGTGCCGACTTTTTCAGTCTGTCAACAATTACCCAGATTACTGTATAGCCCTTCAAGTGTCCTGGGTAAGCCTACTATTAGCAATATTCTCTCACTTACATTTCGGTATACCTAGAGGTTGTAGTAGTCCCGTTGTTTTCTGCCTAGGGGCTTTTACCTGTTGGCACATTAGACACTTACTCACGAACTCAACAATGTCCTTTTTTCATAATTCGCCACCAGAAGTGTTGTTTTAGGTCTTGGTACATCTTCGTACCACCTGGGCGAATTTGTCTTAGAACTCACCACACAAACTATGGCAAAAAAACTAGTATCGGCATATCCTCGCCTGACCTAAATGAGGTCATCTTAACCTCTAACACATGTATTCTCTTAGTCACACAAATTAACTCACAACCCTTTCAGTTTTTGGCATTACACTTCAGCCAACTCTTTACTTAGCCACATTCATGTGGCAATCGTTGTGCTACTACTTCTCTAGTCTTGTTACAATTTCATTCTTCATATTGTTCACATATAGCCTGATGCCCTCTTCTCGAGCGGATGCTAGTCTCGAAAATTCTTTTGTAACTACCCACCTTAAGCACGAGGTGATGGCTCAAGAAATACACGTGTGTTCACTTCTTATAGCAATTCTACGGACATCTTAGAGCACTTCTACGAGCGTTGTTTACCTCTCTCATGATCATTTCTCTCAGAACACTTCCTCACAAGGTATGGGCCCATAGTAATCTTCCCCCAACGTTATTCTAATTCTAACTCACAACTGCCTAACCAAATCTGAACTCGTAACGCAATTGTGAAATCTTCATTTAACCCTCAAGCTCATTACCGGACTATTTTGTCCAACTGTTATTTTATACATGCTAGCAATGTCTTCAACAGATCTGACTTTGTCTTCTCCCTGACGATGTTTAAACGCCACGTTTCTGGACAACATCAACTAGATCAACCCTAAAGCCTATCGATTCTTGAGCTTCTACTATATTTCTAGACAACATCAACTAGATCAAACCTAAAACCTACCAATCATTGAGCTTACACTATATTTTTTATCAACGCCAACTGAATCAACCCTAAAGCCTATCGATCCTTGAGCTTCCACCACGTTTCTAGAGACTTATCACTTGTCTTCTCAGTGATTCCCTTAAAGTAGCAAACAACGTTTAATTCATTAACATAAGTCAAGTATCGCTTCATGGCTTCTATTAAGTCCGAAAGTCAAATAGCTTTAAGCGTTACTCGAGAAGCTTGTGGTAAATCATTCCCACACCATAAATTTATATCGTGACCATTAATCAACATTACATATTACTCAAATCTAACCTTTACGAAATCATCCGAAAAACCAATTTTATAAGAACAACTACTATTAATTTAAGAGCACACAAAAACATTTAAAAAATTATTAAGTAGATATGTTAAACGTGGAAGAATAAATTAAGAAGAAATTAATTTTAATAAAATAATAAATAACTAATTATATAATCAATTGTTTGATTGAAAAGGATTGACTTTTCAACGATCCCAAAGTCAAATGGCTATATTAAAATATAAATGAGAAACAAAATCGGTTGTCATTAAATAATTTTGCCATTTTTTTTATTAAAAAAAAGGGAGAATTTTCTTGTCAAACCTTTAATTTTTAAAACATTAATAATTTATATGTTTTTATTTTTTAAAATTATAATATTTTTCAAACTTGAACTAAGACAATTTCATTTTCCTGATAAGGTCAGAGGGTAATAGGCATTACCTTAGCCTTTCCTACCTCTGAAGGTATTTGGGTAATAGTCTCTTTGGGCAAAAACAGGATATGACAAAAATGGGATATGGCAAAAATAGGATAAGGTCAGAGGGTAATAGGCATTGCCTTAGCCTTTCCTACTCCTAATAAGGTATGAGGGTAATTAGCACTGCAGTATTATACAGAAGAGGCAAAAACCGGATAAGGCAAAAACAGGATAGGGCAAACTCATGATAAGGTAAGGTAGTCATGATAAGGTAAGGTAGGATAGAGCTGTTTCCTTCTGCCGCCTCTACACATTGGGAAGAGCTTTTATTGCAAGACTTAATAAGCTGTTTCCCTTACTCGCCCTGTAATAGGATTCACCCAGCGGATGATACAGTAACCGAAGGAAGTTCCACTAAGCCTTCGGTATTGGTGCACAGTGGATGGTGCCTTACTCCTCAGATGTGAGAGGGCTACCTCAAAAACCTTCACATCAAAGTCTACACTTATCGAGAAGTGTTTTTCGTAAGGAGTAAGGTATCAGATTATTGCAATACTTAATAAGCAGTTTCCCTTACTCGCCGCTGCTGTAGCAGCCACCGAAGGAAGTTCCACTAAGCCTTCGGTATTGGTGCACAGTGGATGGTGCCTTACTCGTCAGATATGAAGTAACCATGACGAAACCTTCACATCTGAGTCTACACTTATCTCTAAGTGTTTTTTTGTAAGGAGTAAGGTAGTTACTTATTTACTGTCTAAACGTCAAACCTCAGTATCTCTACCCCGCCCTGCATGAAGACTATAATGCAGTAACCGAAGGAAATGCCACTACGCCTTCGATATTGGCGCACAGTGGATGACTTATAAAAAATGAAACATATGTTCTAAGTTGGAAAATATTTTATTAGGTTAAAATATTATTTTGGGATTTATATTTCAAGTCAATTTTTATGAAAATTTGTTTATTAATTATAAGTATTATTTTCATTAAAAAATATATAATAAAAAGAAAAACAATACCGAATCAAATGTCCTATACTGACCTATATTCTACTAAATAAAGATGCACTTAACATATACTACCCATAATATACTAATAATTAAATATTAAACTATCGTAAGCATGTGTCACAGTCTCGTAGTTGCAATGTCATCGTCAGCCATATAGAGGCGTCTTGACTTTACCTAAAAAATAGATTATGACTTGAGTAAGAAATACTCAGTAAGCGACCCCCTATCGGAGTTAAATGCAAACACATACAGTTTCATGTATGGGACCATCATAAAAGTGTGTTGTCATGTTGGTCTGGACTATGAGACTCTAAAAAAAAAAAAAAAAAAAAATACTCGAACAAACTCCTCACAACATGTGTTGTCATGTTTTGATGTTAGGAGACCTCATGCATTCTACGTATCACGTGCATTAGGATACTTTTCTGTTATGATTTGTATGGACAGAGACCTTTACGATATTTATTTTTGCCGTGATATTATGCAGACCCTTTCCCTTTGTAGCGTTCGACAACTTGAACATGTGCTAGCCAAATGAGCCAAGCCCAAGGGCACTCCTACAAGTTCGGCTAGTGGGTCTTATGCGCATGCGTGGGTTGTGTGCATGGAAGTACGATACACATCCAACCCTAATCATAGAAAGCAGAGCTTAATGTCATAATGTTTTTATGAAAACATAGGTCCCAACATGATTGCTTATGTTTGCATTTTTCGACCACAACAGTAACGTTTAGGCTACTCATTAAGTATTTTTTAATACTCAAGCTATGTGTTGCTTCTTTTTTAGATAAAGGTAAGACATTTCTATACGGATGACAACATTGTTGCGGAAACTAAGGAACCAACGCTAGGATAGTTCCATTTATGTTTCGATTATAGCCAGAGCTTTATTTTTTAACGTTTTGAACTCAGTGTTGTTTCGTTTTTGTTTGATTTAATAATCATTATATTTTAAATTTAAATTTATAATTATTCTTCACTGTTTGTTGGTATATTTTTCACTAGGATCCCTTGCACTAAGCTTTTGGTACCATCATTTATAATTTTTTTTTTTTTTAAGTCGTTAGTTAGATTCAGTTGAGACATTTTTAGACTTAACCCAATTGTTCGAGTTCGGGTTAAAAAAAATTTAAAATCCAAACCACGCTCATTAAATAATGAACCCTACTCAATTCAACCCGAAATATTTAAGGTTGGGTTGGTTCGAGTTGTTTGTGTTGAATGATGAAAGTCCCACATCGACTAATTTAGGGAATGATCATGGGTTTATAAGTGAGAAATACTAACTCCATTGGAATGAGGCCTTTTGGGAAGCCCAAAGCAAAGCCATGAGAGCTTATGCTCAAAGTGGACAATATCATACCATTGTGGAGAGTCGTGTTTGTCTAACATGGTATCAGAGCCATGCCCTAAACTTAGCCGTGCCAATAAAAGGAGTCAAGCCTCCTCGAAGGTACGAAAGTAGTCAAAAATGACCGAGCCTCGATTAAGGGGAGGCGTGCTTTGTTCGAGGGAAGCTGTTGGATGATGAAAGTCCCACATCGGCTAATTTAGGGAATGATCAGGGGAGGTGTTGGTTTTTTTTTCAGATATAATTAGAATACGCAACTCAATTCCATAGGTTCCCCTGCGACTACCTTGTTACGACTTCACCCCACTCTTTCATCTAAGGATGCCTAGCTGTCGCACCGAGTTTTAAAGGTGGGAAGTTTATCTGGGGTACCAAATCGAGGCAAACTCTGAATACTAGATATGATCTCAACCCCTTCTTCTTATCGATCAAGCTGCTTTACCGAGGTGAATGAGGTAAGATCAGTCAAGTGAAAGAATAAATAGGTTCTCCTTTCCTAACTATTCTCGTGGCTTTCGCGTGAGTTGCAATGTCCCTTATATTTCATAAAATTACCTTTTAAGTTTTAAAAATTATTTAAAATAGACAAACTCTTATGATAAAAAAAAAAAAAAAGATTTAATTGAATTTTAAGATTCAAATTTAAGTGGGGCCCACCCAGAGGGAATTAAAATAATAATTGGAGTTTACTTTAATAATAATAATAAAAATTATAAACTTCCGATTTTGTCTAAAAAAATATTTTTAAATTATTAAAAGTTTAAATAATCCTTAAACTTTTAAAATAATCCTAATAAAAAATAAAAATAAATATTAATTAAAAAAAATTAAAAAAAATTCTTATAATAATAATAATAACTGTAAACATTATTATATAAATAAATAAAAACGGTGAAACATAATTAAAAAAGAAAGATTTCGAAATTGTTAAATAATTTTAAATTGTTTGGGTGCAAATAATATTATAACAAACATATATAAATATTCCAAAAAAGTGTCTAATATCCACATGAAGTCTACCACATGGACCATTTTAAAATTTAGCTAAATAGTACATAAGTTTGAAGTTGAAATTGATGTCATAGGCTTACATAGGTTGACTTGGATTTCAAATTGAACTTACATTAACGATAAATTGGTGATACCAACTTAAGTTAATTAGGTAAGTGAACTTACTATCGGCTCGATCAGACGACTTGTTTTATGTATGACGACACGTGCCTAGTGGTCCTTGCACGTGTCATTTATGTTTTACGTTATATGATGATATGATGATGTGATGATGTTATATGAAGATATAATGACAATGATATGATGATATAACGATATAATGATGTGATGATGTTAAGATTTTATATGGTGATGTGATAATGTTATATGATAACGTAATGATGTTGCATGATGATGTGATTATGTTACATGATGATGATGCACGATATGATATGATCACATGATGATGAGGATGCGTGATAACATGATGGTGTAAAATGCATGATAATTATATAACTTAATATGACGATATTTCATATTAATATGATGTGCATGTATTACATGTCATGATGCATTATAATGACGAGTTTTCTAAGACACAACCCTAATTGATGTTAATGACCATGAATGTATAAAGGTCAACGCATGCATGTTACCTAGTGCAATGCGTGAATAATGTATAGGGTTGTGTCATAAGGATGATTTAAAGATGAAAACTATAGGACTTCATGCATTTTGTATGTTCATATACATCGAGTTCCCCATTTATGATGATGAGTATGAACGTATACACTATGATGATGATCATGATCATCATCATCACCATCATGCCTCACATAACACTCGCGGGTTTGCTAATCTCCGGACGTCCGACTACAAATAGCTAACCCGACTATAATGGGTCTAGGGGGTGCAAACTGCTTAGGAATTCACACTCGCACGTGTGGGTGTGTAGGAAATTACTACACATCCAATTTTGTCCGGATTGGAGATCACCTCTATAATGGTTTTAACGATATGTTCTTAAGTATGAGTTGTATGTGTTTGCATTCTCTGACTCCAATAGTGGGTCACTTACGGTGTATTTCTTAAAATACTCAAAATACTCAAGTCGTGTGCTACTTCTATTTCAGGTAAAAACAAGACAACCTTATACAATTGACGACGACATCACAAGTAAAGACCATATACATGCATAGGATAGTGGTATTTCATTTTTAGACTTTAGATTATCATGTGTTTTTACTTGTAATGTTTTATTTAATATTTCATATGTTCTTTTTAAAGACGGTTTGAAACATGTAAGTCAATCACAATGTCTTACGATGATGTTTTCAACATTTATTTTTCGCATTAGAGAATATCTTATGATGACGATAGCGACTTTAGGTTAGCAAAAATCTAGAGTCATTACATTTGATGACTACTTGGTCCCCTTATAATACATTTTGAGGCGATTTAGGTATGACAAACCCATATATGATTTCGATGAACGATCGTACAAACAGAAAATGTAATAGTCAAGTAATACAACATGAAAGAAAATAAAGGATTTGACATGTCATGAGCATGTGACTATGAGTAACACATCTTGGACTAGCATGACCATGATACTGTACACTCAAAATGATTATACAAATGTTAAATAAGTATAAAGAACGACTACTAAATACAATAACTAATATCTTTAACTTTATCTTTAAAACATTATGATCAATTGTTGGTGGTTGGTCGAGTGGTTGTTGACCATTTATTGCAACACTAGGTAGTTGTTGTAATACCTCATGCTCATAAATTGGAATCCA
This sequence comes from Cucurbita maxima, assembly GCF_002738345.1. Classification (NCBI taxonomy): domain Eukaryota; kingdom Viridiplantae; phylum Streptophyta; class Magnoliopsida; order Cucurbitales; family Cucurbitaceae; genus Cucurbita; species Cucurbita maxima. The sequence continues at coordinate 564,359 of NW_019272019.1, forward strand.
AATTCGGCATCTGATGACTTCGACATTCCTCTACGACATAATCTTGTTACTTACTTCTCGCTTATAAGAGTCAAAATTTGACTCCAACATTCTCCTACGACATGGTGGATAACAGTGGTCGTTTGTAGAGTTTAGTGGTGGTCATTAGAGGTTGTTAATTATAAATAGGGAAATTTCACACACCATTTAGGTGTGGTGGATTAAGCAAACATTTTTATGATATTAGAGCCCTTTCGGTTTAACAACCTCAATCCTTTCTTTTCAATGGCTTTTGATTCATCGATTATTCTTCTCCACCACCATTGCTGGCTTTAACGCCGTAAGGGTAGTCTCCATGGTTGCCACATGCAGAGCCGATTGATTACTCTTCGATTCCACCTTTTTGACCTACAAATCACCCTTCGTCATACTCTGTACATACAACCTCACTTTCTCCAACACAATCGGTTTCCCCTTATAGCCAACATAGCCTCTCTCATTTTCTTCCCAATCAACCTTTCATCCTTCACAGAAACCCTAATCTCAGAACCTCATCAGCGTTCTCTTTGAAAATATATGGAATCTTGATAAGCCCATCAACGTTCTGCAGAAATTTGCTTTTGAAATCTAGGCGCCGCACTGGCCTCTTGGGCAACCAAGTCGTCGCCGTCCTTTTCGCCAAAATTGGCTCCTTCACCCACTGTGGTGACTCTTCCGGTTTTAACATTGTCTTTGTCCCTTGCTCTAGGTTTCCCCTTTTACTTCTTGGGTTAGACATATTCTCGCCATAGCCAAGGTAGCATCGTCGCTAAGCGACGATCCCTCTTCATGGGTTAGACATATTCTCTCAAAGCCAAGGCAGTATCATCGCTAAGCGATGATCCCCCTACAATTTTCGATGGCCAAGAAAGTGTTTCTCTGCAGCTCCTCCGAACCAGATTGTCGACATTTTCATAAAAACAATGTTTCTTGACCTCTCGTTCAAATCCGACGCTTGCTATGTGGTGTTAAGGATATTTAATACTAAATTATAGTTTACCATATATATCACATTCAATATTTTCTTATAGATATTTGCCTTCTTACTATGTATCTTTCTATTTATTACTATTTCCATATCTTTGTAATTTATTTGATTATAAATAGAGAACTTTCACACATCATTTAGATACGGTGGATTAAACAAACATTCTCAGAGGTTAGTAACGATAGTCGACACTCGGTTCGGTTAGGATTGCACGACCATGAAAAGGGAATCCAAACCCACTTAAAAATTTCTATATAACAAACGTGTCAACAAACCATGGAAGGAATTGTCTCACCATTGACAACAACTCAACTAAGGAAGCTCAAGGTGTCTATCTATGGCTATGGTTCAAAGTTATTAAATGACGTTTATTTATTATATATATATATATATATATATTGTATTTACAGACAGTTACAAATTTGGACTGTCGTTTATTATATAAATTTGTTCTCATATAAACCAAATTGAATTTGTCTTCATTTTTATTAATAATAAATGTCTGATCTCCTTTTATGAACACATAAATATACCTTAAACAATACCTTTAAATCTCTAATCTTGTGATCGAACACAAATCTTATTGCAAAGAAGCTATGTTGAAGCCATATATGTAGGTAAACTCATCGTGGACACATTTAAACATTGTGTAATGACCCGAAAAAAATCACTGAAAATTCACAAGAATTCAGGTGAGTGTTGGAATTCTCGCTCTTGACTCGACCTATACATGCATCAGCTCCTCATACCACGTATCACACCTACAGCTAGAAACCTTCGACTTACATGGCTTAGTCGGCTTGGGCTCAAAAAGCATTCTCTCGAGTCGATGATGGGAAATTTGCCCATTTTCTACTGATTCGACAATCACAAAGCTGAAATTGACCTTGTTTAAGGCAATTTGGTCAATTTAAAGTCCAATTTTTTGATTTAAAGTAAGGACATGTGAGTTACTAACGAAATGAGATGGACATTCTAATAGGAAACAAAAACCGGCGTTACTTGGAGCAATTTCGAGAAAGGGAAAGCGAACGTACTGTGAAATGTAAGTGGCCACCGAGTATGAAATGTCTTTTCTAGAGATGGAAACGCTGGCTATGGCCAACCAAGTAAGTGGCCATGTGCCCGTGGCTTCACACGTGTCATATGTTCGTATAGTTGAATGGTTATGAAATGCTATGTGTACGTTATGATATGTGATAAATTGATATGTTTATGATATGATATATTAAGTTAGGATATGTTTGAATACATGCTCGTGATATGATATGTGAACGTTAAGATATATGATATGTGCATGATACGAGTTGATACATTAGAAGATATAATAAGCTTATGATATGACATACGTATGACATGAATGATATATTATATGATTGACATGCAAATAACGAATTGGCATAATGTTCAACCCTAGTATATGCATGGAAGTTGTGATAAAAATGATATGATATAAAGGAAAACGTTAAATAGGCTCTGATACATATAATGAACGGAAAACTGTTGGGACCTCATGCATCATTGTGGGTTTATGCATTGGGAGATACCCCTTCTTCTTTACGATGGTACGAACGCATACGTTACGAAGCAAGAAAATGATCCTTATGTTTACCATAATGCTGCTATAACGACCGCTATTCCTAACGGGTGTCCGACATCAACAACTACCAGAGAATGCTCACCCGACGAGAAAGGGGATCAGGAGGTGTGCAAATCGATTAGTGGGTCCATACTGCATGTGTCGACCGTGTGTAGAATAGTAAATACACATCCAATGACTTGCTTAGGATAGCCGCCGTAGGAATATAAACTAATATAATAGGTCCCACTCATGATTGTATGTGTTTGCATCTAACCCCGAGAAGGGGTCAGTTACTGAGTATTTCTTAAAATACTCAAGTTGGGCTACTCTTATTTTTTTTCCAAGTAAAGGCAAGATTCCCGTGTATGTCTGGCGATTACATCATAACCTAAGAGATCATGACACATGCATAGGGTAGATTCCAATTTGAAATTTGTAGACTATACACGTCAGTTTGCATTTACATTTAGTAGCATATAGGTCAGTATAAGACTTTATGTTATTTTCAATTTTTATTATTTTATTTAAAAGCGTTCTAGAAAACATGTAAGACCAAGGTTATTAATGAAGTATTTCCGCGTAAAATGTCTATGATATATATACAGTAGCGACTTTAGGTTAAGTACACATTATTATTAAATACGATGTTGATATTTGAATAAAAATAATTGCCAATATTCTGGTCCTACAAAGAAATTATTCATACCTATTAAAGCTAAAAGTAGAGGTGTTCGTGAATTGGATTGAGACGAACTCAGACATTTTTTAGACTCAACCCAATTGTCTCGAGTTATAAATTTTTTCAACATAAACAATCGTGGTTAAATAATAAACTCAATTCAACTAAACCATAAAAAATTTGGATTGAGTTGGGTCGGGTTGATTCAAGAGCTCGAAAGTGCTTTGAAAGGTGTCAGCAGGTGAGCGAAATCGGAACCGAAGGCCGCCATGTTCGCCTGTTAAGCCAAGTGTTCCCCCACTTCGACGAGAGTTTTGCTTTTTGGCTGCGCCAATCGCAGGCAAAAACAAAAAGGCTTTGATGACTCAAGGTTCATAGCAGTGAAAAAGAGAGTGAGATAAGGAGGGGCTACCCTCGGCCCGATTATTCTATTCACTCCAAGAGACAGACATGATTATATAGTCAAAACAACTCCGTCAATTTTAATAAAACTAAAATGTTAATTCACACAATATCTATTTATTTATTTATTTTCAAACATTTAATTAAATTTACACTCGGTCTCAACTTATATCTTAAAAAATTAACTTCGTTAAAATTTATTTTAAAAAATTATGAAATTAAATAATTTTTTAAAAAATTAATAATCGGGTTTAATTCAACTCTACCCAGTTTTAAATAAACTCACACGAACCGAACCAATCCAATCCATAAAATTTAAATTAATTCGAATCGAACCGAACGAAAACCGTTCTAGTTGGATGGAATTAGGAGGGATCGAGTTAACCTGATTGGAAAATAATATTTTATTTAAATTCTCATCCAAAATTAATTTTGAATTTTTTAAGTTAAAAGGTGCGAAAATGGGAATGAGAATGAAAGTCGCGTGTAGAATACGCGCCATAGACGAGAGTGGTGGTGTAAGTCTACCAAAGTGACGGATTGAGAAGCTTTAAAGAGAGAGAGAGAGAGAGAGATAGTAAGCAATGGAGGCTGGGGTGAGCTTCTTGGGGCTTTGACCAGACCCGATTCGCTTCAACCATGGCTGTACCACTGAGACCCCATTTATGGACTTCAAGCTCCTTGCTCTTTATTGATTTTTGAAAGCTTCACCCCTTCACTGATTTTCTCTCTCAACTCCGTTTTTCTTCCATTTCCATTTCCCTTCAATTTGTTTCTACCCTCTGATTTTCTCCTTCTTTCTATCGCAATCTTCTCTCCCACGATTCATCGCTGGAAATCGCCTCAAGATCATCGGCTCTTCATACGCTTTGATTTTCATCGCATGTTTTTGGTGTTTGTTTGATTCACCAGCGGAGTTTCAATCTTGCTTTCTTACAGATCCATCTACGTCCGCCAAGTGTTTGTTGGTTTGTTCCTTTTGCTCTCTGTCTCTAAAACATCACTAATTTATTGATTTTACCTCTTTTTGTATGAGCTGATGGTGTAGATCTTTAGCATGTTTACTTCACTTGCTTTAATGATGGAAATCGTTTTTTGAAGTATGGGTTTTGGTGAAGGCTTTCTAATTTGATTCTCCATGTATTGATTCAGATTCTTGATCTTTGAACTCTTCTGTTTGTGTTTCGATTCCACAGTTGAATATGGCTATTGTGAAGAGGTTGAAGCTTCAAAATTTGTCGAGATATGTTTTGTGGTAATTGGGTTCATCAGGGGTTTAGATTGTCAATGTTTGCAGAAGTTCAGTTTGGGAAAGGCCAAGTTTGTGAAAATTAATTGAGGCAGGATTTATGTGCGGATATATTTAGTGTTCTGCTTCAGTGAGAGCTAGTAGAGGAAAATATTTGGCTTTTTTTTTTATGGAAATTGTGGACGCAGGAGAAATATAATTTGTTTTTGTACACAATGGGTGGAGTTTGTTCAAGAACGAGAAGAACTACTTCAGCTGTTATTGGTGGCCATACTGGGGTAGTAGGGGGTTCCACGCATGAAAATGGTCATTCTAACAATGAGTCGGGGATGGTTTATCAGTCTCGTGAACTGCCATCGAAAATTAGTGACTCCATACCGTCTGCTGTTGACGATGGCGTCAATAAACCATTGCGAGAACCGTTTTCGTTCCCAGAGGTGAATGTGGTTCCATATGGACTGGATGATATCAATGATGGAATTCCTCGCTTGTCTAGAACGTTATCTCAGAAATCTAGATCAACCAAGTCCAGACAAGCTGTTGCGAAGGTAAAAGCACCTAGGTTTTACTTGCAACTAGAACAGTTTAAGTAAATACTTTTAATTTTTATGAAATTCTGTTTACAGATTAGAAAAAATATTCACAAAGACTGTTTCTTCTATCTTTGTTCAAAAAAATGACTACAAAGAGCGGAACATTTTCGTATGGTTCTTCTTTTTATAAGACAATTTTCATCATGAATTTAAACCAAACATCTTATCAAAGGAAAGATAAAGTCGAATATTCTCAATGCGACGCAATGAAGTGTCAAGGTTTATAAGAATTGTTTAATTATGGTGATACCCTTCTTACTCTACCAAGTGTATTTATTTCTTCTGAAATATTCATGCACATGACCTTAATAATTTTCTAACTACCAGAAGGGAGAGTTTACTTTTTGTTTTATGTGCTAGATTTATATTTGAACCTATGGTTTTGTTCTTCCAGGGAACTAGAATCTGATAGACAAATCAACATTATCACATCATTTTTTCTATGTCAACTCAAAAAAATTGTATTTGTAATATAGGTATCAGAAATGAGCTCTCTTATAGGCAGAGCAGGTACCGTTGGGCTTGGAAAGGCTGTTGATGTTTTGGATACACTTGGTAGTAGTGTGACGAGTTTGAACCTTGGTGGTGGTTTCACCTCAGGGGTGGCAACGAAAGGGAACAAAATTTTAATCTTAGCTTTTGAAGTTGCCAACACCATTGTGAAGGGTTCTAGTCTAATGCATTCTCTCTCAGAGCATAACATTAGAGTTTTAAAGGAGGAAGTGCTTCCATCAGAAGGGGTCCAAAATTTAATATCAAGAGACATGGATGAACTCTTGAGAATTGCAGCAGCAGACAAGAGGTGGATAGTTTAGTAAAATGTTGTTATTTCAGTATACTATTGATTTTTATCTCTCTAGATCATTGTTTGAAGTCAAAATTGTGAAAAGAGTAATTCTCTTCTATGAATTCTGGCAGAGAAGAACTGAAAGTTTTCACTTGCGAAGTCATTCGCTTTGGCAATCGATGCAAAGATCCTCAGTGGCACAATTTGAACCGCTATTTTGATAAGTAATGTCTGATGGAGTACTAGCCTCCCATTTTTTACTGATTTCCAAATTATAATACTCACTTGTAAGTTGTAATCGTTTCTTATGTTGTCTTTGATTGTTTTATAGGTTAGGTTCAGAAGTTACACAACAAAGACAATTGAAGGAAGATGCCAAGGCAGTGATGCAGCAGATGATGATATTCGTTCAAAACACAGCAGTGAGTATATATAGGCTTACTGTTGTAAAGATATATGTTCTTTATTCTCTTGTACTCGTTGCAGTTTTGTGTCAATAGTTATTGTTTATTTCCTTACAGGTTCTAACATATAGTTGTATTGAGTTATTTAAAATATCGCTTGGTACTTGATATCTTGTGACATATTCTTCTGCAACTGAACAATTTTCCACTGGTTGGAGAGGTCACCTGATATTCAAACTATTACGGACATACATAACAGCTGATATTGATATCCGTGTGTGCATATTTATTTTTGGCATTTTGGTCCCAACCCTTATTTGGTTCAGGTTTCTTCACTATTTGATTCCAAGCCGATTAGCTTACTCCACCTCATTCTTTGTATTACTAGTAGCATCTTGCCATCTTGTACTAAACTATCTGGGGTTTCTCATATAAAATAAAAAAAAAGCATTAGGATTGCTTGTTGGTTTGTTCATGGTTGGAGGTCCAACAGTTTGGATGGTCAATATGATAATGTTTTTTTGTGCATTCTCAGTGTATTTAGTCGTATCTTTATTTACATATCCTTTCATGGGAGTGTTGCAATATGTAACGGGCTAGGGGCTATGTTCCTACACTTTGGAAAGCATTAGACCAGTGAGAATAATACTCCTACTGGAAATTGAAAATACTAAGAACAGTTGGATACTGTTATAACATTTTTCTCAATTTCAACTATTTTTCGGTTGAATAGAATCATGATTAGGTTCTCTATACCAATGCAAGCATGTCAGCTTCCCGTGGTTCACCTACCTATTTCAAGTCTCTCTTTTTGACTCCGCTCGTTTTTTATTTCTTTCTTTTTCTGCAATATTTGATTTTATGTTCCTGCTCTAAGTATTTTAGGTGTATAACCTTTTACACATATTTAAGACTAACCTGTTCTGTGCAAAAAAAAAAAAGATTATAGACGATTCGTTGTTTTCAAAGAAGTTAAAGACCTTCCATCTCTGAGTAATTTTTTTTTGGCACTACCATGAGTATTTTTATTACCGTCTGTGGTGGTCTTTTTATTCTACATGACTGAAGTCATGTGTGTAAATGATTAAATTTTGTTTTAAAAATGATAGCTTACTTCCGTTTTTAGCATAATTCATACTTTTAGTTCTGGTAAGGAATTGAATTTTCTGTTTTTAAACCTTAACTTTTGAAGTTTTCTTTGTTATGGTATTGTAAAATTAAGGTTTTTAATATTGATTGAGGGTTGACTTCAGTAGTTTTGGTGTAAAAGAACGGGTTTGGGTATTTCTTTGTTTCCAATTTACTTATATAGAGTAGATTTTTAAGCTGTAAAAACTCACGTTTTCTGTATAACTAGTTTTAATTGCACTCTGGATGCTGTTTGTGACTAATTTGCATGTAGACTTCAAAAGTTTTCTTCCTTTAGTGATATTATTACTTGTTTAATTGGATTAAACACTTGAAATGCAGTGGCCAATAACATTGGCCGAAACGAGAAAATTGTCTTATGTCAGCATACATCATGTTTTGCATATGCTGCTGCTTAAGTAATGACTTCCGTAAAATAATCACTTTTTTGGAGTTTCTATACTAGCCAAAAAGATAAGTTCAATCAAAGGAGAGATGGTTGGCATCTCCTCTGGGTTCCTTGTAGCATATGGTTAAAGCTGCATCTCAAATCCAATTATGGAAAAAAAGATATACCCATTACCTTCCTAAAGTTATTTCTGTATCCCTGAATCTTATAAAACCATCAACTTGTAACCTTAACTCTGGTCTTTCACAACACAATTGAAGTTTTGAATGTTCCATTTTCAAGGTAAACAACAGAATTTGCTATCCTTTTTTTTTTTTTTATGATACTTAAAAAATTTACAAAATATTCTCCTCTTGTAGGAACTTTATCATGAGTTACAAGCCTTGGACAGATTTGAACAAGATTACCGGCGCAAGCTTCAAGAGGAGGATAACTCCAACACCGCTCAAAGAGGTAACTAGTGACTTCATTTACGTTGGGCTCTCTAATATTTGAAGATCACTTCTTGCATGGCCATGCATGTCAAACTTTAGGCAAACCAGTAGTGGGATAGTATTTCTCGTGTTTATATAGTTGCTTATCCGAAAAAAAAAAGGAAAATTTTGAAGCTATAGTCTTCTGAATCTTAATTTCTATTGGGCTGGCTGTATAAAATGTTCCAGCGGCTGGTCTGTTCTGTAGGCTTATTACAGTATTTTATCTCTCTAAGTGTGTTTGAGGTAAAATTAACAGTAGTTAATTGTAGTTTTCTAAAGTTATGAAATTACATTTCTTCAAGTTTGTTCACTTTATTGAATATTATATTGGCATACAGGAGATAGCATTTCAATCTTAAAGGCTGAGTTAAAGAACCAAAAGAAGCATGTCAGAGGTTTGAAGAAGAGATCTCTCTGGTCCAGGATTCTGGAAGAGGTAGCAAATGCATATAACTCTTTATAATACTGTATATGGAATCAAATGGACGTTTCTTGGATGGGATAAAAGACCCTTTTTGTTTAATTTCATATTATCAATGAAATGTTTCCTATTAAAAAAAAAAAAAAAAAAGGAAAACAATCGTCCCTTGCTTTCTCAAGTAGATGTTGCTATAAAATGGATCATTCACTGGAAATTTACCAGCTTATGTGCTTACAAACATTAAGGTGCTTTTATTCCAGTGTCATGGGAACATTAAGATAATATCATGTATCCACAGGTGATGGAGAAACTTGTGGACATAGTGCAGTACTTACATTTGGAGATTCATGAAGCCTTTGGCAGTGCTGGTACGCATTTAAATGATGATTGATTTTTTTTGTTGACAAATGATGAATAACTTGTTGATAATCTAGCAAATGCTACCATGTGTTTTATTTTATTTTAATTTTTCAATATCTTTCAGCCCTTTGGTTTCAACCATATTGTTACTTCAGGAATTTAAGCAACCGAAGTTTATAAAAATGAAAACATAGCCACCTGCCTTGATTAATTGGAGGCTATTGAATGTTTCCTCTTATTTGACAAATGGGTAAAGGTGCGAAAGCAAAGAACGAAGGGGCTTATCCCCCATCCAAAAACCCTCCCAACAATAGGAATTTAAACCATCATCAATCAAATAATCAATAAACATAGAGAACAAAGGAAATCCTTAAACTATAGCAGCCTAGAGGTGCTTGCTAGAACCCTACCAACCACCTGAAGCCCTCTCAAAAGGGTGCTCACAATAATCTTACCCTGTAGAGCATCTGGCTCCATGAAGAAATGCCACACCTTTTCGTCATAGAGCCTCATTATGTAATCTCAGGTTGCCCATGCCATAACTACCAAATTCTAGCTGCTTTGAAGTACCCTCCCACCTGACCAAGTAGGGCCCACCACCCTCATCCACTCTTTCCCATAAGAAATTGCATATTAAACTTTCAATGTTGTTCGGACTGAGACATGCATCCTAAAATATGGAAATAAAGTAGATGGAGATCCCGCTCAATAGCAATTGGATCAAAGTAAGCCTCCTCCCTTGGAAAAAAATCAAAATGGTAGACAAATATTTAAAGGACTATCATATCATGTTACATGATCTGGATATTTGAGTTGACTATAAATATGTTATAAAAAGTTAAAACATATAAATAAAGAGGGGAGTGAGGTTATGTTATTCCGTCGTCACAAGATAACACTCGAGGGAAAGTAAGATGAATAACTATTGATAGTCAAGTACTTTGAAGAGGAAGAAGACTTGATCCAATCCAAGGTGGAATTACTATGTAAGTTTGGTGGCCAACCTTGCGGGAATGAAGAGCTTTCATGCATGCTACATCAAGCTAAGCACCATAAGCCTTTTCGCACTTAAAAAGGAGGATAAAACTTGTAACTCAACAATTTCATTTAACAACGTTCTTGGTTACAAAGGAGTATAAGTTGGCTTACACATGGCCAACCAAAAAACCTTGAAATGCTGATAAAAAAAGCTAACAAGATTGACCCCAAGTAAAGTACATTTGCAAATAAGTAAGATCAATAGAGTTTGGGTCAAAGCTTCAAAAGGTTTGGGCTTGTGCCTTTACAAGAAGTCAATAATAACAATGTCCTAAAAAACAAGTGAAAATAGGTTCAAGTGTTTATGTAGCTTGGTCCAGCCGGCCTTAGAGTAAACACTGGGCTTCATGGGAGCAGCATAGGTTGGACAAAGCGGGCTTGTGGGCCAAGGGTGGCGTCCATCAGGGCTTTCTTGGGGGTTATTCGGGTCCTTGAGGCAGCATGGCAGGATGGCACATGGGTTTCTCCTTGCTTAGCCTTTAGATCATGAGAGAAATGTTTGGCTTGAAACATTGAACTTGTCAGGAGTAATGAGTTCAACATTTGCAACCCCAGATCTGAAAATTTATCCTCCAAATTTTGATCGATTCCTGTTGTTCCACACTTATCATCAAGTTTGGGCTTAAGTTTGTAGCGGACTTGTCTTGGCATTGATGGAATCTTATTCTCTTGTTTTATGCCTTCTAAACATTGTTTTGGCTCTTCTCTGATTACCAACTGGTATTGAATTATTTGTCTGCTTCATTAACTATACATACTATTTTGAATTAGCTGTGCTTATTTCTCATTTTATTACATTTTTTAAATTGGGATCTTGTAGATGATGATAAACCAGCCGAAGGTTCTCAGAGTAACCACAAAAAGTTGGGTACTGCCGGTCTCGCTTTGCATTATGCAAATATTATTAGTCAAATTGATACACTTGTGAGTAAACCAATTAATTTATAATACTAAAATGTTCAATGGTTTATAGTTTTTTTAGGAAAAGAACAAAGTATTCTGAATTAGCATATGTTTTCAAATCAGGTATCTCGTTCAAGTTCCGTACCTCCGAACACGAGGGATGCTTTATATCAAGGACTACCTCCCAGTATAAAGTCGGCTTTACGCTCAAAGCTACAGTTGTTTCAGCCCAAGGAAGAGGTATTTGTAAATTTTACTTGAGTGAAAATTCATCATACTCTACTGTTAAAATAGTCTGCTTCATTGGTTTTGCAATGTGCCAATCTTAATTTTCTGAATTTATTTTGAAGCTTACAATTCCTCAAATCAAAGCCGAGATGGAGAAAACCTTGCATTGGCTTGTTCCCATTGCCAATAACACTACCAAGTATAGCTGCTTACCCTTTATATAGAGAGACAATTCTTATTCTTATTCTTATTCGTATTATTCTTGAGCGTCATACATGTTTTCGTGAATAACTCGGGTTTTATTATTTTTTTCATCTCCTTTCAGCAGGATGTAGTTTTAGTTCCTTTGCTTAAAGAAAATGCTCAAAGTCCAGGAATATTGATTGATCTATATTTTATTACCAGTTTTTTTGGCAAACGATCTGAACGTTTTGTGCTTAAAGACTTCAGTTTCTAATAGCAGTTGGAAGTCGGGTTCTGTGGTCCTCGGCTAATGTTTTTGTGGTTGATCTCTTTTTTCTTCTTGCTCTCCAGGGCTCATCATGGTTTTGGTTGGGTTGGAGAATGGGCAAATACAGGGTGAGTTCTGAACATGCTGCTTCCTTATATCATAATTCCCACATCCTGCATATATTTTCTCACTTACCCAAAAAATCTGTTGTTTCAGGGCTGAAGCTAACCGAAAACCTTCTGGCCAGAACGAGTTACTAAGGATCGAGACACTCTATCATGCGGATAAAGAAAAGACTGAATCTTACATTCTTGAACTGGTGGTATGGCTTCACCATCTGATCAGCCAAGCTAGAGCTTGTAATACTGGAATAAGGTCTCCTGTTAAATCCCCAGTAAGATCCCCAAACCAGCGAATGATTCAGTTATCGAACCAAAAACCAAGTTCTCCGTCCCCGACCTTGACTGTAGAAGACAAGGAGATGCTTCAATATGTGAGTAAAAGGAAACTTACTCCGGGAATAAGTAAGAGTCAGGAATTTGATTCAGCAAAAACCAGGTTAAGCAAGCACCATAGGCTAAGTAAAAGCAGTAACCATTCCCCAACCAATGAAACTAAGAAGGATCCATTCCCTTTACGAAGGCCAAACTCCATCCCAGTTATTGATTTTGACATCGACCGCATGAAAGCTTTGGACGTCATTGATAGAGTTGACAATATCTGAAGCTTTTCATAAACTTGGATGAAAACGCTAGTGTATGCATAAGGTGTAACATGCCATTTTTGGATTCGGTTCGTGTGGTTGGTAGCGTCTATGGTGAAGAAGAAGAAGAAGAAGATTGTTGGTATGAGATGATGGAAGGGGAATTGTAAGGCGTTGGTTTTGTTTTTGTTTTTGTTTTTGGATGTGAAAATATATAAGGTTAATAGCATGTTCATGTTAGAGGACAGCTTTGAAATAGTTGTAGAAATTGTGAGAGGTTTCAGATAATAGCTTCTTTCAGTTCTGTGTATAGAAATACTTTTATTATTTCATAATAATTGAAAGTTGTTTGGATTCTTTTTCTTCTCTATTCTTCTCTGTAACATATATATATATAAGTTTGTCTAAGTCTAGATTTGTTGGATTTGTTAAACATTGTTGATGGATTGTGTAGAAAATATGTTTGTCGAAAGGTTATAACCTTAAAAGTCAATGTTTCGATATGAGTTTCTGCATGTGGCTCGTGAATTAAGTTTGTCTATATGAAAGATGAAAGCTCATTAAACTTGGTGTCAATCAAATGCTCGACAAACTATGCACGAAGTCATATCTCCGCTCGTCAAGAAGACATTCGAGAAGGATTGGAAATGCCTCAAAATGTACTATATAGGAGAAGACATAGTGTTGGCTGTCCACCATCCTTGGGCCATGTGGCCTAAGCGAACTACCCTATGACACATGCATGTGTCACAACGTTGGCGAATATTCCAAGACGAGTGTTTCAGAATACTTCCTTTGAAATGAGTTTTTCAAGGATAGTATTAGGCGGCACATGTGCCGGTATTGTACCCCAGTCCATGTGTCAGAGGTTGGATTATGCACCCGCTATTTGGAACGTATGCCGTAAATAGTTTAGCATGAACACGGGAGAGTCCGATGCTCGAGTGAGCCCGGATGGACGGATTTTCGAAATATCCCGACGAGGTGATCGACCAATGTGTCAGTTTTCAATAGATGTGTCCGAGCGAGCCAAGATGGCCGATGTGTCCCGAGACATGGGACGACATCATGATGCATGGGTCGTGTTATTGGAAACTAGATGATAATGAGATGTGACGTTGTTGTGTCGCACACGATTGAACATGCACGCACAATAACGTGTGTAGCCGAACAAGCTTAGATTCTATACAAGCGATGTTTTGTTGGTGAAGACAAACCTTATTGACGGTCTCATGAAGCCACAAAGCTAGGCAAAAAATGAATATGGAACTTGAGTTCTCCATGAAGTTTGTCGGCTTGTTGTAAGTGTGCCAAGATCATGATGCTACACAGTTAAAATTAACTGTACGATCACGAAGTAAAAATGATAGAAACCCAATGGAACCATCTATGATCTTTGCAATCCAGTCCAATTCTACTAATAAAATTCAATCACGGAACACATTGGTTGTTTATGCAAAATGAAGACCAAAAATTATCCATTATTAGCTCATTCTACCTAATTCGACCCCCGAGGGAAAAGCTCATGCAATCATATACAAAAGAGAGCGGTTCTTGCAGTCCGTTCAATAACTACAACACAATGGTCAATTATGCATAATGAGCTAACTACATGAAAAAGATCCTAAGTGGTCGAGTATGCTTAAGAAATATGCTTAAGAAAGGAATCCGAATTGGCAACTTACTGTGGTTGAGATGATTTATGAGTTCGGTTTGCACCTCTTCTCTTACTCAAATTCCATGAAACTCTTCAGTTAGGACCTACATGAATACGATTGTCTAAATATGTCAAAACAAACACGATTGTCTAAATATTGTCGATATACAAAACAGAACCAATCCATTTAGGAACTGAACAAGTTACAAAAGTACACCATATTGCAATTTTACAGCAAACCAAGAGGACTCAGGAAAGCAAACATCATTCATTCATTCAAGGCTATTAGAGCTCGATCCCGCACCAGATTTTTGGGTGTAGTTACCCGATACCGGGCTAAGGAATGAAAACACATTGTCTACATTCTCAAATGGCGGTCGAGGAAACTCGTGAAACCCCTCGAAATTACACGATTCGAAGTTCAGAGGTGAAAAACAACCAAGAGGATCATCAACACCAGCTTTTGCATCTACTATGGTTTCAACAGAGCTTCCTCCTGAAGCAATCGACCCGAAACTGAAGTTTATGCTCCTAAGCTTATCCGAGCGTTCTCCTTGATCGAACGACACGGCTGCTCCCTTCGACTCGTCGAGCGGAATCGCAGGAGTGTGGCCTTGGAAGAGAGCAATGTGTCCAAAGAGCTTGTCTTTCCTAGAGAACGTTGTCCCACAAGAACAAAGCCACTTATCTTTCCCACAGTGCTTCTCATGTGTTTTCAGATCAGCAATTACAGAGAATTTCTTAGAGTTGCATTTGCTGCAAGTGAAGCTTTTGTCACAATGAGTTCTCTTGTAATGGTTTTTAACACATAGAATGGTTTTCAGAGGCTGAAACTTCTTATGATCCTTGTTCCGTTTGCAGCCGGTGAACGGACAGGAATATCTCTTGATTAGCATCGTCTCGGAACTCGACTCTTTGTTCGGTTTAGCCAGGGCAGCTGCGGTTTTATACTCGTTACCGTGACCCCTCATGTGCATTCGTAAATTTGCATCCCTCTTGAACCCTTTTCCACATATCGGACAGAAATGTGTGTGAGGTGCTAGAATCTCTTCTTTTTCTAGCTGCAGTATTTCGTATGAACCGGGCGGGAGGTTCTCGTGTTCATCGGCGTCTTCTTCGTCCTTTGATTCGTGTTCTTCAACAGCCATGTTCTGTTCCTTCCCACATTTGCTACTTTCCTCTACTTGGGTTGGAAGCTCAGGGAGTTTGGTTCCATTACCACTATTAGTCCTAGGTCCAGACGCAAAAAGAACCCTGTCGAGCTGCTCGAACTGCCCGACCGGAGGAACAGCTGCAGACAACTTATGCTTTACAGAAGGAAGCAGACTACCAGCTGTCGAGATTAACTGAACAATAATCGAAGTTAGATCAGCAGTTATCAGCTGTTGTTGCTGAACTACGAGTTCATCGGGACTCCCCAAGGCTTGGTTCCTCCGGCCGACGATCAAATGCACGAGTTCCTGAAGCTGATGAATCTTCTGCTCAAGAAATGAAAGATTATTAAGCATCGCTCTCGGGTCCCAATCTTGAACTTTACTAGCTAGAAGTCCTGCATTCAGCTCATTACTATCTTTATCTAAGATTTCGATTCGCTGATTTGGGCTACACATTAGGGAGGCCTTCGATTCGATCCGTTCTTCGAATTCTTGGAAAGGTTGTTCCATAGCATAGTCTAAAATGGAAGGATCTACCCATTTCTGTGAAGGTTGCTGAATATTAATATTAGGAAACGATGAAGATTTTGCCCAAACTTCAGAGCTACATAAACTATCTTCAGGCTCCATCTCCAAAGCCTTTTTCTCTACTACAAAGATTCAATACTGTTTGATTTGAATCTGCAACAAGTTTCAAACAAATCCATGATGAACACCATGATGAACACAAAAACCAAAGAACCAAGAACAAACCAATCAGTTTTGCCAAAATTCATCAGCTCAGGAGCTTAGATAGATCAGAGAAGAGTTCATGTTCATTGATCAAACAGAAATAAAGGAAAAACAAGAATGAATCATTCAGAAAGAAAGTCAAATTTCCAAAAAAGAGAAGTGGAACGGCCCAAGCTCACCGCTAGCTGATATTGACTTATTTGGACTGTCCCTTTCTGGCTTTCCCTTGAGGCTTTAAAATGCGTCTGCTAAGGAAAGGTTTCCACGTCCTTGTAAAGGGTGTTTATAAGGTTTGGTTCTCCTCCCCAATCGATGTGGGATCTCACAATCCACCCCTTTCAGGGCCAAGCGTCTTCGTTGGCACTCGTTCCTTTCTCCAATTTCCCTTTCGTCCCTTTCGGGCTTCCACTCAAGGCTTAAAAATGCGTCCGTTAGAAAAAGATTTCCACATCCTTATAAAG
This sequence comes from Cucurbita maxima, assembly GCF_002738345.1. Lineage (NCBI taxonomy): Eukaryota > Viridiplantae > Streptophyta > Magnoliopsida > Cucurbitales > Cucurbitaceae > Cucurbita > Cucurbita maxima. The sequence continues at coordinate 581,182 of NW_019272019.1, forward strand.
GGTGTTTCGTTCTCTTCCCCAACCGATGTGGGATCTCACAATCCACCCCCTTCAGAGTCCAGCGTCCGTTAGGGAAAGATTTCCACCCACTCAAGGCTTAAAAACGCGTCCGCTAGGGAAAGATTTTCACACCCTTATAAAGGGTGTTTCGTTCTCTTCCCCAACAGATGTGAGATCTCACAATCCACCCCCTTCAGGGCCCAGCGTCCTCGTTGACATTCATTCTTTTCTCCAATCGATGTGGGACCTCTGTCAAATCCACCCCCAAAGGGACCTAACATCCTTACTGGTACACCGCCTCGACTTTGATACCATTTGTAACAGCCCAAGCCCACCGCAAGCGGATATTGTCCTCTTTGGGTTTTTCCTTTCAAGCTTCCCCAACCCAAATGCTAGAGAAAGTTTTTCACACCCTTATAAAAGGTGTTTCGTTCTCCTCCCCAACCGATGTTGGATCTCACAAGAAGGAAATCCTCAGATAATCCATTTCATTCAATTGATTTCCCCAAACAAAACATTCAATAATCTCCGTTTACAAATCTAAATCAACAACACAAACCCCAAATTGCAGCAAGCAAGCAGAAACCATCTCACTCAACAAACAACAAAGAACAAAAATAGCAATAAACAGATCAACAAAATCCAATCCATTCCAAAAAAAACAGCCACGATCGAAAGGAAATTTACCGACTCACGATTCCAGTTCATTCAATCGATGAACCGATCAATCAATCTCCTCGATGGCTGCTCCAAATCCTGGAGAGAAAAATAGAAACAAAAAATAGAGAAACGAAAGTGATGTGGGTTATAGAATGAAAAGCGATCGGCGAACACCACGAATCAGGTCCGTTGAATGGGAGTGGGCGGAATCAGAGGCATGAATCGATGTGGGGTTTTTGGGAGTGGAAACATGGGATTAGAAGAAGAAGAATGGGACCCATCAACGTTGGATGATTCTTCTCCATTGGAGTAATGAATTGTATATACCTTTTGACCTTCAGTTCGATCCAATGGAGCGATTGTTTCGAATCCAAAGAGGAAATTAAGCGCGTAATAAAATAATGGAAGGGAATTCTACTGGGGAAGGTTGAGACTGCTGGCTTTCATTTATGATTTCAAAACAGTTTCGATGGAGGATAATATTGTAATTTTTTTCGATATTGTATCTCTTGGAGGATGAACTAAACATTATTTCTAAGACTTAGAAATCTCTTTCTAACCGATCCATTTTCAAATAATCATCGAACTCCTCGAGTATCTTTTTTCTTTGATTGAGTTCATTTTCTACCCTCGTGTTCTTGAGGATCTTCATAACCACTTTCGGGTATCTTTTTTATTTAATTGAATCCTTTTTCTACCCGTGTTCTTGAGGATCTTCACAACCATTTCAGTTTTTGAACTTTTGGTTGTTTTAAATAGCTTGGGCAATAAATTTTTTAATCTATTGGTTTCTTTAGAAAGGGTCGTTAGTTCTGTAGCTCCGGGAGAGAATTTCATGATTCGAAAATGGTCTCGAGTCAAGGGAGTGGTTGGTTGTTGACCAACGGAAAGCGGCTTGTGGCTCAACTTCTTCGATTAGACTACCACGGTTGCGCCAAACATTCCTGAGGACTCACAGGGCTCATGAAATTCGTCAAAGACGTCGAATTTTGCGGTAAGAATCTGCACAGTAATGTCTCTCTTAGATTCTCCGGTCGTAACAACGAATAGGAATGAAACGGCTATACCTCCTATATGAACTGTGGCAGAGTAACAAGATGTGTGGGGGGCATTTTCCTGGGATTCGGATATAACACGTTCCTTTTTTTATTTTTTATATGAAATCCACACTTTGACGAAGGGAGGGGAAAAGACAGGTTCAGGGGCAGTTCAGTCTCATTCATCTTTCGTTTCGTCTTTCCTTCCGGTTCGAAGGTTCAGGGAAGGTTAATTAATAAATCAAGGGGATCTGATCATCCATATAATATACACAAAGAAACTCCAGATATTTGATATCCTTTCTTTACTGTGTATGATGTCGAAAGAGCATCTAGTAGTTAAAAAAACCTCTGACGAGGTTTTACAGTTATATGGGGATAGAATTTATTAGCTTGAAGCTGAAGCTCCCAACAGACTAAAGAAATGGATCAAAAAAGGGGGGACTTCCGCAACGGACGTGGTCGACAAGGAAGATATGACAAATCACATGTCTTCGACCCTGCCCCTCGTAAACAAGATCGTCGAGACGCCTACGCGTGGAGTGGCCATTTGCAGAACCTCGACAAAAATATGAGAGTCAATTATGCTTAAGTTATAGCACTGCATGGGTCGATATGCACACTGCCAAGATCAAAGACCTCAGGGACAAAATCAATAGTTGAAAAAATTAGTATACACGTTAAAGCGAACATAACAGGTAGTCGAGATTCAAACCTTTCCATCTTTATTGTTGTAAATTTATTATTATTTTTAAATAAATAAATTATATATATATATATATATATATATATATATGGTAAGTTTGAAACTAGAGATTAGAAATAGAGTGGACTACTTCACTACTTTCTATGTAAAATCATGTCTTTTAACACAAATTAACATTCCCATATTCTCTTTAAAAGTTCATCTCTTTTATTTTATTTTATTTATTTATTATTACTATTATTATTTTTGGCTTGAAATCTCGTCACTGACGGTACCAATTAAGGTGTACTTTCCTTTTAGATGGTTCAACGATAAGAATGTCAAAGTTAAGCATGCTTTACTTTGAATAATTTTATGTTGGGTAACCTCGTATGAATTTTCCTAGGATGCATGTGAGTGATCCATGTTGGTTTGTGGAGAGAGTCTTTAGTTTTAGAAGCAAGAAGTAAGTAACGTAACCATGTCGCACGGGATGCAGGAAAATGCTAGGGCACGTAGGTATTGAATTAGAGCGGACGTTTTTCAGTAATATGTGGTTTTGGGATGAACCAAGGCAGAGTCTGGAGAGTCTGGTGGGCATTTGCATTCCCTTAAGTCATTAAATACTTTTCACCTCCGCTCTGCAAAACACACACGCTAGAATTACATATTTGAGAGTTCGCGAGGTTGAGATCGTTGATGAGTTTTCGATTTTCTTTTCAGCGAGTTCTAGTGACAAGAACATGTTGGGGATTTTCGGTGTTGTTGAGCTAGTGATTGGTGAACAAACAATGGTTGGAATTGGCGTAAGACTGTCGGAGTGCAAATCGAAGAAGTGAGAAATTAGGGCTGCAGTTTCAGGAGGTGGGTGAAGAAGACGAATTCTCGGGTTGACCATTCGAATCGGGTGAACCATGTTGATGTGGGATTCGACAGCCCAAGGAACGTGAATGAACACAACCCACGACCCATAGGGAATGCGCAACCAATTCGACCCAACTTGAATGTCACTCGCGACTTTCATAGACCCGACCCAAAGTACGTGGCTCGACCACAAGCAATGACCGTGTTTCCCTAGCCACAACCGTGCTAGACGTGTGCTCCTACCCTAGTCGTGGCTCGTCTCGACTTGTTCATCAATGCGCTCCTCGGCTCGGCTCACTAGGCTTTAACCACATATCCAACTCAATATACAATTTTGATACCGTTTCCTATGTTTTCGACCTTCTCAAAACTGTTTTTGACTTTATTTGGGGTATTTGAGGTCGGTAGGAAAATTTACTCAAATTCAATACTTTTTAGTCAAAATGAGGAGTAATCAATGTGATTAGCTAAACTAAGTTTAATAATATGTCTAAGAGTGTGATATGGATATGTTGAGGTTAAATTGTACGTTGAAGGATAATCTTGAAATATTTATAAAATAGTCACGGACTCCGGCCATTGCCAAACAAGTAAGTGACTTTACCGTTGATGTTGGTAGAATTGCATGATGTATGATGATGTGGTCCTTGCATGCGTCATAATGTTATGTTATGCTTATATATGCTATGTGATGACATATGATGCCATATTATGTACATATGTGATGTCCCATTATGCCGTGATATGATGAAATGAAAAACCATGCATGCCATGTTAAGCCATTATTATAGATTATTACGATGGGTGCAAGATGAAATCCATGATGATTACTATGCATACATGACTCATATATGTATCATGACACGGATGAAAAGAAAGAACGAAATGATTATTATTTTATGCTATGATTTTAAACCATGGGAACCTCATGCATTTATGTATGTCATGTACATCAAGATATTTCCTTGTTTTGTTATGTTAGTACGGACGCGTGCCTTCGATATTTATGTTTTCCATGATAATATGTGGGTCTTTCCCCTTTGTGGCGTCCAACGATGCATAAGCACGAAGTCAAGCCCAGAAATACGTATATGAGCTTGCTTGGTGGGTCCATCTGCTTGTGCATGGGTCATGCGTGGAGACGTACCACACATTCAACCTTGTCCGAACTAGAAAGAGCTCAAAGTCACGTTATGTTGTTTCAAAGGAACATTACTCAACCCTAATAGTAGGGTTACTTACTGAATATTTCTTAAAATACTCAAGTCACGTACTACCCTTGTAACGGCCTAGATCCACCATTAGCAGATATTGTCCTCTTTGAGCTTTCCCTTTCGGGCTTCCCCTCAAGGCTTTAAAACGCGTCTACTAGAGGAAAGTTTCCACACCCTTATAAATGGTGGTTTGTTCTCCTCCCCAACCAATGTCGAAGAGGGCGGGATTGTAATGTCCCACATTAGTTGGGGAGGAGAACAAACCACCATTTATAAGGGTGTGGAAACCTTCCGTTAGTAGATGCGTTTTAAAGCCTTGAGGGAAGCCCGAAAGGGAAAGCACAAATAAGACAATATCTGCTAGCGGTGGATATGGGCCATTACAACCCTTATTTTTCAAGTAAAGATAAATTGCCCTTGTACGGATTATGGTGAATGTTGCATATAGTGACATCTCTTATCTAAAGAAGAAATTATAAGGGTTACTGATCATAAGAATTGGATGACTAAGACTTAAAGATTACTATCAATACCAACAAGGTGCACCTTCTTTTTCAATAGCACGACAAAGCATTATGAAAGAACGTGGGTTGGTTTTGTAATACAGAAATACATCTAATCCACTTTCTATTTCGTATATTAGTCGTATAGCAATAATATATATGATATATTTTATATTTTTGTAGGTCGATCGTATATCAATATTATATAATATACTTTATATTTTGTATATTAGCTTAGTTGAGTTGGGTGGATTGTGCAATAAGCCTCTCTCGGCTCCCGATAATATATCTTATGTACTTCATATTTCATATATGAATCATATATCAATAGTATATTTATATACTTTATATTTGGTATAGAAGTTAATTGATAACTCAAATGGTATGTCAATATTCATTTAAAATCCATTTCGAGTATAACATTTGTCGTTACCTAATTTTTGAGGTTTTTGAATCGCTTAAGATTTAGAAGCTTTCGACTCATACGAGCCAAACAAACACCATAAACGGGAATAGGGGGAAGAGGAGACTCGGAAACGAAAGAAAAAGAAGGAAAAAGGACATCGAAAACGACGTTACCAAAGAGAGAGAAAGCTCGTCAGAATTCCTTTGATAATCGGGCGAAGAAGACAAATCCCAACCCGAGATCGGACCCGTACCCCGAACCGAAAATCCTCCTAGATGTGTCCAATGTCCACGGCCCAAACTGTGCCTCAACCTAACCCAATCTACGCATCGGCCTAACTTGTCAGTCGCAAACCGAACCGAAACCCTCAAGCCTAATCCACCTACGGACATACGCCAGCCTAATACTCGACACTGATTGTAACGATTCAGATTTTTCATTTTTGTCTTCTTTGGTTAAGATTTTATTTTTATTTCTATAAATGACAAGATATTATGTTATGCATTTATTCTCGCCGGAAAAGTGCAATTTTCAACAAGTAAGTTATTACCTTAATGGAAATTGTAGCGATTCGAGTTTTTGGAATAAAATAAAATAAATAATTAAATGTAATCTCCCGAAAATCGAAAGATTTCGTGCGAGACTTTTATTACCTAATAGAAACATTTCTATTTTATAAGTTTCCTTGTCCTAAAACCCTAGAATGCCTTATTTGTAAATGTCTTGATTATTTTTATATTCCTATGTCCAACCTTTTACATCCCTTGAAAACAATTTTCTCTCCAAATTTTCCTCCGGAACGTTGGGGTTGCTCGTCCGAGGAAGAATCGAGTGGAAGTAAGGTATTGATGTCGGGATCATTGTGTCAAAGAAGGTTGACTGTTGGAAATCAATGTTGAGGACGTTGTGGGATCGTCGGCGTGTCGCCGGAATCGGAGAGGCGGAAACTAGGGTTTTGTTGCTTGTCGGGTAAGGAAGGCGAGGTTTTTGGAATCGGGTCGAGCCGCAGACGCACACCCAACAGCTTCGCATGCGTACACAGTGTGGCTTGGCTTACACGTGTACGAAATCGTCTTGGTTCTGTCAATTCTTGCAGCTCGGCTTGGCGACTTAGTTGGTCAGTTCGGCGGCTCGGCTTGGAGACTCGATATCACTATAATATATCGATTTCAAGATTTTCGACCCTTCCGAAGCCATTTCTACCCTTAGTTTTACCTTCTGAGGTCAGTATGGTTCCTAACCGTCAAAGACAAATTGGGTCAGGAGTTTATTTTGATAAATAGAATGAGATTTGGCTAGGGTATGTTATGAAAGGTTACTAAGTTTTTTATGTGGTTATTATAAGACGTATTTAACTGTTGGGATTAGCTTGTTGTGAGTGACTTCGGCTAAGGCCATCAAGGTAAGTGACTTTACTGTTGGAGTTAGCTTACTACGTGTTGTATGATGGTGCGTGCCCTGTGGCCCCTGCATGCACCATATTTTATTATGTGATACGACTATATGATGTATGAATTATGTGACTGTTTATGCTATGAAACGTAATGGATTATGTTGAATGTTGAATATTTATGTTATGTGAAGTTATGAATGATATGTTAGTAATATATGTCATGAAAATGTTGATCGATGCCATAGATACACGTAGTATTATCGAGTCATGTCATGAGATATTTATGCAACTGGAATGTACTTTCATGCGTCTGCAGCTCGACCCGATTCCAAAGAACTTGCCTTCCTTACCCTACAAGCGATGAAACCCTAGTTTCTGCCTCCCTGATTCCAGTGACGCGCCGACGATCCCACTACGTCCTCATCACCGATTTCCAACAGATAACCTTCTTTGACACAATGATCCTGACATCAATACCTTACTTTCACTCGATTCTTCCTCTGAAGAGCAACCCCATCGTTCCAGAGGAAAGTTTGGAGAGAATCATTTTCGAGGAATGTAAAAGGTTGGGCATAGGAATATAAAAATAATCTCAACACATTTACCACTAAAGCATTCTAGGGTTTTAGGGTAAGGAAACGTAGAGAAATATGAATGTTTCTCTTAGATAATAAAAGTCTTGTAGGAAATCCTTTGATTTCCGGGGAGATTACATTTAATTATTTATTTTATTTTATTCCAGAAACTCGAATCGTTACAATTTCCATTAAGGTAATAACTTCCTTGTTGAAAATTGCACCTTTTACGACGAGAATGAATGGATAACATAATATCTTGTCATTTATAGAAATAAAAATAAAATCTTAACGAAATAAGGCAAAAATGGAAAATCTAAATGGTTACACTGATGACCCAGCCCACCTGCAACCAAAACCCTGTTGCCCATCGCAACCCAAAACCCGCGAACGAAGTCTGACCTACCCGACAACCCCACGCCTTGACCCAACCTCAGCCTGCACACGCGACCGCTTCTAGTTGCGCCACATGTCAGCGTCTGGCGCAAACACCCCCTCGGCTCCGGCGACTTGATCAGCTCGGTGGCAGCTCCTCGGCTCTGAAAGCTTATTCAACTCGAGAAACCTATTTTTCGACCTATTCAGCACTACTCCGACCCTCTCGGACTCAATTTCGACCCTGTTTAAGGAACCAACCACCAACGAAAACGTAGGACGCATATGAGGAGCTAGAAGCTTACGTGTACATTTTAGGGAGTACTTTGGCTAAGGCCTACCAAGTAAGTGACCCTACCGTCGTAGGTTACGCAATTGTATGTTGTATGTTGTATGTTGACACGTGCCCGTGTATTCGCATGTTTCATTAAATTGTATGTTAGACTGTTACGCTTTAATACGTAAACTTGTGAAATGTGCACGTGTGCTGTTTTTGTATTGATTTGACGTGCTATATAGTGTGACGTGATGTGTTGTGTTTAAAATGTTTATGTGATCACGAGGTGATTTCTTTATGAATCGCACATCATAATATGTTATAATGAAAATATGAGATGTGATGTTATGTTTCCTAATTGTATGTAAACAATATGATATGTATGGCATGAAATCACAATAAATGACATGAAATATAACCCCATTAGAATAATGTATCATGTGAAGACTGAAAAAATGAGAAATGATATTGACATGAACGAAAAAAAGAATAGTGGGGTTATATTTAATAATGTTGAAAACGGAAAAATATTGAGACCTCATGCATTATGTGTGCTCATGCATTGAGGGTACCCCTATTCCATCACGAAAAAAAGGACGCGTAGATCCATTAGGCAGGCGAAGTTTCATTATGTTTTACATAATGTTGTCTTGACGGTTACTAATTCTAATGGGTGTCCAGCATAAGAACTACTAGAGCAGGCTCGCCTGACAAGATAAAGGGTCCAGCGGTGTGCGAACTGACTGGTGTGCCCATACCTGCACGTATGGGTTATGTGTAGATTATATGGTATACATCCAAGTTGCCCGTTAGGATAGTGTCGTAGGAAAAACAGACTAATATGATAGGTTCCGTCATTGCATGTGCTTGTTGCATAACCCTAATAGGGGGTCGCTTACTGAATATTCTAGAAATACTCAAGCCTCGTGCTACTACATTTTCATATAAAGGCAAGGCACCCATGTGAGACCGATGGAAGCATCACAAATCTCGTGGCATATGCATAGAATAGATTGCTTTCCATGTATGGTATAAGTTAGTATAGGTTGAGTTTCCTTTACATTATTAGTATAGGTTAGTATAGGTTGAATTGTAATTGCATTAATAAACTATAGGTTAGTATAGGGTATTTAATTCAACATTGTTTTTCCTTTTGTTCCGTTGTATTTGTTTATGCACAAGGTAATAAAGGAGGTATGAATTAATGTCGAAACTAGAAAGTGTCCATTAAAGCAATTTCGCATTAAATGTAAGGTTAGAAGTATAGTAATGACCTTAGATTAAATAGGGAAAATTTAGAGTCGTTACATGCGTCTCCTCGCTTCTACTGACATGTGGCCCGCTCCAAGGCCTGATGCGTCGTTTCTCTCACCATTTGAAATGTGTCTCGATGGATGCTAGATTTGTTCTTTTGTTCGTTGATCAACACGTGTAACCTACGTTTATCTTTTTTTATGCAACTCGATTCAACTCGTTTTTTGACGGATTTAGACAATTCAAATATCCTTACCGAATTTTCACAACATTCTGAAAAGATTTTGGAAGGGACCTTGGCACGAAAATGCCTCCTCGTGACTATTAGAATACCCACATCTCCTAATTAATTCACATTTAATTACACGATTTAAGTGGACGGTAGAAATGACCAAAATACCCTTTGAGATTGATTTTGACTATTTTTCATATTTTTCTTGGGCTCGTGTGATTTTTCTATTCTAATTCATCTTAAACTTCGACCTCCCTAAATCAAATTAAGAAGTTAAAATTTTAAAGTGAAAATAAAAAAAATTAATTCTCGTCGAGACATGTGTCTTACAACATCGATGTATCTGTAATAATCTATACTTAAATTACATTTTGAATGAGTATCGATATGCTACTGATACGTTAATGAAACACTTTAAATGTTTCTCGAATGAGTATTAATATTATATTTTAAATGCATACACCAATCTTTAAATTTTATTTTAAATAAGTGTTGATATTATTAATAATGCATATATTTAAAATGCATTTTTCATAATTAATATATTATTGACATATGAGGTGTACGAAGGGGGTGTTTGGTTGGTGGGAATGAGCTTGGTCATTTCAAGCTCCTATTTATTGCAAGATTTCAAAAGATTAATTAAATGGCTAATAATACTTTAAATATAATTAATGGATTCAATTTAATATTATGGTGTAATAATTATTTTTTATTATTTTATTAATAATATATGATTTATGATAAGACAACCTAATCTCGAGCTCAAGATTTAAGTGTTTGTTGAAGCAAGAACCTTTGAATCAAAGAAATTAATACCTATTTGTATAAAATTCGAATCAAGCAAGGGATAAGACCAGATTAGATTATCTCTTACGATCAAAAGATCTAAAATCAAGATTCGGATCAACCAAGAGATAAAACTAGAATTAGATTACCTCTTACAATCAAATATCTAGAAGCAAGATTTGGAACCTTGTTCTAAATTGAGTTACTCCACAATCAAACTTGATCAAGACTTGATTGAATGACTTGTGTCAGTCCACAATCGAACTTGATCAAGACTTGATTGAATGGCTTGAGTCACTCCACAATCGAACTTGATCAAGGCTTGATTGAATGGCTCGGATGCAATTCTATCACAAGAATTGCTTGAAACTTAGACGCGCGTGGTGGATTCACAATCCACTGCCTTGATCCACTTGGCTACATCCGCCCCTATCCCCTTAGACGCGCGTGGTGGATTCACAATCCACTGCCTTGATCCACTTGGCTACATCCGCCCCTATCCCCGCACACGCGCGTGGTGGATTCACAATCCACTGCCTTGATCCACTTGGCTACATCCGCCCCTATCCCCGCACAGGTTTCAGTCTCGAGATACAATCACTGCCTTGATCCACTTGGCTACATCCGCCCCTATCCCCGCACAGGTTTCAGTCTCGAGATACAATTAGATCCTTACCCTATGACCAAAATTGACAATCGAACTTGATCAAGGCTTGATTGAATGGCTCGGATGCAATTCTATCACAAGAATTGCTTGAAACTTAGACGCACGTGGTGGATTCACAATCCACTGCCTTGATCCACTTGGCTACATCCGCCCCTATCCCTGCACAGGTTTCAGTCTCGAGATACAATCTGATCCTTACCCTATGGCCAAAATTGACAATCAAAATTGATCAAGGCTTGATTGAATGGCTCGGATGCAATTCTATCACAAGAACTGCTTGAAACTTAGACGCGCGTGGTGGATTCACAATCCACTGCCTTGATCCACTTGGCTACATCCGCCCCTATCCCCGCACAGGTTTCAGTCTCGAGATACAATCCGATCCTTACCCTATGGCCAAACATCCGCCCCTATCCCCGCACAGGTTTCAGTCTCGAGATACAATCCGATCCTTACCCTATGGCCAAAATTGACAATCGAACTTGGTCAAGGCTTGATTGAATGGCTCGGATGCAATTCTATCACAAGAATTGCTTGAAACTTAGACGCGCGTGGTGGATTCACAATCCACTGCCTTGATCCACTTGGCTACATCCGCCCCTATCCCCGCACAGGTTTCAGTCTCGAGATACAATCCGATCCTTACCCTATGGCCAAAATTGACAATCGAACTTGATCAAGGCTTGATTGAATGGCTCGGATGCAATTCTATCACAAGAATTGCTTGAAACTTAGACGCGCGTGGTGGATTCACAATCCACTGCCTTGATCCACTTGGCTACATCCGCCCCTATCCCTGCACAGGTTTCAGTCTCGAGATACAATCCGATCCTTACCCTATGGCCAAAATTGACAATCAAACTTGATCAAGGCTTGATTGAATGGCTCGGATGCAATTCTATCACAAGAATTGCTTGAAACTTAAAAATGAAAAAATTGATGCTTGGATTTTTAAGAGAAACGTCTCAATCTGAGATCTCAATTTCATTCGTCTACGAATATGAATATGTGGTTGACATTTTTGAATCTCAATAGATACACTAATCTCATTTAAAATAATTTACTCCACTTTATTTAATTTTTAAAATATAACGTGGATAATTAATTTTTCATTTGTATATAATTTTATTAAAATTATTTATTTCAAGATAATTATTAAAATTGATTACTAAATAAATTTTAATACACTTGTAGGAAAATTAAACTATTTTAATTATTTTAATAATTTGCTTTAATAAAAATAAAAAAAACTAAAATTATGATATCTATGCAACGCATCCTATTCTAAGGTACTTTATTCATCGAAATCTTAAACAAAACGTTCAACTAAACGATCCCCCAATGAATTTTGAATGAGTGTTGATATTCTATGTTGATACATCAATGTTATTATCGAAACAATATTTAGAACAACTGAAGCGAGAATGAACTATACGATCCAAAATGAAAATCTATGATTCCTCAACAATTTAGAAACTGAGTTAGGTTTGACTTTAGAAGCGTTTCGAGGTGAGTTAGACATGTTTTGTTCCATTCACATTTTTTATTACTTCATTATTAAAAAGTCAATTTTAGTTACAAGTTTGTATATTTATCGACTGTAAAAGTATAATTTGTTTTCAAGGTACTATTCTAAATTTAACGATCGAAGATAATATGTTATCATCAACCTCTACAATACTCTAATTAGAATGATTGTCAACATATTAGAGTGGCACAGCGAAAGCGTGGTGGGCCCATAACCCACAGGTCCCAAGATTGAAATTTGGGTTAGGTCAACTTCGTGGTAACCTACTTGTCCCTTGTCTCACACCATTAGTCATTTACCTTTGTATCAATCGCAACGTTAGCCTTATTCTGTTTCTACATGCAATAGAAGAGCTAGCTATTCATGTGGTTCTAAGCCCTCTTCAGGATCGATTTATGGAACCTCCAGTAACATCATTCTTACCTGCTTATGTTTGGGACTAAAACCTCAATGATATTCCAACCTCTGAGTGCTTTCAAGTCTATACCTCTGATTGTCGCTCACGATCCTATGGTACTCGATATATTGAAAACACGGTAACCTAAGTCAACTTGAAAATTGCTCTAGCTCTAGCATCCTAAGCTTAACTTGGTTCATGCATGCTTTTCTAGGGAGATATTCCTATCGATCACATAAAGCACAAAGAACTCATTCTAATCATTCATGCATACCAGAGATATTTGTATCAATCACCTGAAGTACATATATCATAATCTAAGCATTCAAACACTCTCAAGGGGAGATATCGTTCATCAATTACTTGGAGCACAAGCCATAATATATCATCATCAATTAAATAAGTAGGCATGTAGATTAAATTCTCGTCCTAGGGGCATTTTAGTAATTTTCATACCATATATAATATTCTCATAAAACTATCCCTTCTAGACTCCTAAACATGCATATTCTAATTACGTAAGGTATGATATGTTCGCATGCTAGCACAATCTAGCGATCTTTCTAATTATTGCTTGCCTAAAATTTGTGTGGATAAAGCATGCCCTCCCAAGCTTGCTTTCTGGAAGCTCCAAATTTCGTGAAAACTCGTTAGTAGGTCTTGATTAAAGTAAAATTACAATCAATATCGAAGCCGGGACAGAAAACAGTCAAACAGGTAAAAAAAGAACTCATATGCTTGCACATGCTCAAGGAGGGTTCCATGCGTAGGCTTCATGCGTGCATGTCATGCTTAACTAACCACAGGTCGGGTTACAGTTTGGGTCAGTTCACTAGTAACTAGTCACGGGTCGAAGTTTGGGTGGATGGTTTCAAGTCAGGCCACAAGTCGATTCTCGAGTCCTATCTAATACTACACGTGTCACCGCAAGACGTTTGATGCGTTGCTCCAACCCACTATCATCACATGTCCTTCAATATGATTTCTTCACAAGGGTATAGAGTTTTAATTTGTCTTTACCATAAATTTTTCTTGTAATTAATTTTGAACCACGAGAATATATAATTGAGTCCAAAATCGACTAATAATTCAATACTTATACTTGACAAACACTAGAACTCCTACCTCTATTCCGATTCACTCGAATTTTCTTCACGAAGAATGCACAAAAAATCGTACAAGATCATCATATTAAAATTTGAGAAAGTAATTCCTCAAAAATCTTACCGATGCGAAGAAAAATCGAGAACGAAAACTTTAAAAAAAAAAAAAAAAGAAACTACCGTACATTCTTTCTTAATTCTAGATAGTTTTGGACGATTCAAGAGTCTAGAATGCTTCCCTACAAAATTCTTAAAGAGAATTTATTGAAACGAGTATGATAGAATCGGACTTTTGGTGCGTGAATCGAGAGGTCTCCACAGATTACGCTAGGAGCAGAAATGACCAAAATACCCATGAAGTTGACTTTGACCTTTTTTTTTTTTTTTAATTTCTCACTATTTTTCTTTTATGATTTTCCTAAGTTCTAGGATTTTTTTCTTTTAAAAAAAATATCTTTTACACCCTATTGAAATTTATCCTCTAAAACTCATAATAAAATCTAAGAAATTCAAACACTAAAGAAATAAATTAGGTATTAAATTTCTGGTGGGAGCTCAAGTGTTACAGTAAAAAGTTCATTATTCGCTTAGAATTAAGATCGAGTCGCATACGATTCTTATATGAAATATAAATCTTCTCAATTAAATAATTTATAAAAAAGATTAAATATTTTGATGTTTATTCTTATACCAATTCATTGTATATGATACATCCGCTCACAAGTCTTTACATGAACGATTTAGATCAAAACATTTATAACAATTATAATGTGTGTTATAAAGAAAAAGAACGAAAGACAAGGACAACAACTAAGATTAAGAATCAAGAACCAAGCAAGATCAGGTCCTTAGGCTAGGCCATGATAAGAACAAGAACGTTATAAGAAAGAGTATTGCACTCTAGCATACCCTAAGACATGATTAAGAGCATACAAGTAGGCTACTTACTGAGTCTTTGTCTCATATTTAAGGAGCTAGTTGAGGATGGGAGTGGATTTGAAGCAGGTTGTTTTTTTCAACTGTTTTATTGTTTTAAATTATTTTATTTACCCTACTAAATATATTCAAACTTAATTTGTTAAGGATATTTAGTAATAAATTATAGTTTACCATATATATTATATTTGATATTTTATTATAAGGCAAATAAATATTTGCCTTATTATTATAGGTATCTTTCCATTTATTGTTATTTCCATTTATTACTATTTTCATATCCTTATAATTCATTTGATTATAAATAAGATAACTTTTGCACCAGATTAATCAAACATTCACAATATTAATAAGAAAAATGCATTTATGTTTTTTTTTTCAATTACGATTTTTTTTTTTTAATTTTACTCTTCTAAGTAGCGACTCGAATCAGAAAATTAGGTCGTCACAAGTTTCCAACCTTGTTCATAACCTATAAACTCTTTAGATTAATATTTAGATCATGATCTTATATGTCAAGTTGACGTTGAACATTTTGTACCATAGATAATATTAAATTGTAATCAAAAGAATAAATTCATTATTAAAATTAAATTATTAATTACGACATAAATCCCACATAATTTTGATTACATTGGTTGAATTGATTAGTGAAAGCGTGTGGTTTAGAATACGTGATTATGCATTTAATTATGGATAATGTATTGATTGATTCTAGAAAATGAATAAACTACGTGTATATTAGGAAACATGATTATGCTTATATGTTACGACTTGCATATGATCTATAATTTTATAATGATTATATTATGTAGAGACAATTAGAATTTCGCTAACTACCTTATAATTGTGAATATGTCCTAATTTTCAACGGTTTATATAGTACCATCGATAGTTGGAAATGAAGTAAGATCTCTCCCCTACGATGACGGCATGATGTGAGAACTATTAAAGAGTCGTTAGTTAATCGTTAATAGTGATCTTGTCTTGATTGACAAGAGTCAGTGCCCTATAATTATGAGTTGGTATACGATAGAACCATTCTCTTATCAAGAGCGTGATCGAGTTACACGGTTCTAGATGAGTTAGATCTAAGAAATATGTATATATATATAAAGAAAAATTAAGGATAAAGAAACCAAATTTAGAATTATGAAAAAATAGAAAAGAAAAATGCTATGAGGCTTTTTTTGGTCACTAAAAAATCACCCAATTTCTATTTATGCATTATGCTCCCCTCTTTTTTATAGGAGAAAAATTAAATTGTTAATACTAAAAAAATAAATTAATAATACAAAAAAAAAAAAAAAAAAAAAAAAAAAAAAAAAAAAAAAAAAAAAAAAAAAAAAAAAAAAAAAAAAAAAAAAAAAAAAAAAAAAAAAAAAAAAAAAAAAAAAAAAAAAAAA
>NW_019272019.1:597505-640862 GCF_002738345.1 Cucurbita maxima
TTTTAAAAAAAAAAAAAAAAAAAAAAAAAAAAAAAAAAAAAAAAACTGTGTTCTTCTTCTTCCTGCTAAGATTAAAATTATGTTTAGACATGGAGTTAGATCAAACTTCTGCACATCTCATCGGCGCGTACCCCAATCTGGAGTTCTTCGTATCGTACAATATGTGGAAATTCTGCTGCTGGTAATTTCCGATGATCGACAGCCCCGATTTTGGAGTTCCTAACATCGCCAAGCACACTATATTCAATTGCTCGATTCTGATCAAGTAATTCTCCACCGGAAAGTTCCACACCGCACCGTCCGCGAACTGGATTCCGAATTCTGGAAATTCCAATTTATCTACGCTGGACACGTTGTAGCAAGGATGTAAGATCGGAAAATCATCAACCAGTTTGTAGCCTTTCACTTTCCTCATGAATGCTTCTTTGATGATCTGGTAAGCCGGATCCGAGAAATAGCTGAGAGTTGTGCCGGAATCGATGATTGTTCCACCGGCACCGTCGGCCGAGAGGTTCCAGATCTCCTCTGGGATGTGGAGTTTCTCGCCTCCGACGAATATCGATTTGATTTGCAGGTAGTAGAATGTATCGACTGGATTTTCCTTTCCGTTGATCAGAGATGTGAAATTCAGTTTTGGATGAGTTAATAGATCTCTGTCTTCGCCGAAAATCAGCTTGCTGCTCACGCTTGTATCGCTGTTTCGATCAACAAGACAGTAGGAAAAGGAATGGCCGTAGAGCGATTGAAGCTGCGATGAGAAAGAGAGAGGTCCTCGGCCAAGCCCTAATAATCCAGCGGCGCCATGGAAGAGGCCTCTGTTCCAATGGCCACATCCAAACATCACATTCTCTACTTTCCGAAACTCCGACTTCCCCGACGAGGTCAGATTGATAGTAAAGGTTTCAAGCGCGAAATCACCTGTGGTGTTCGAACTATCGCCGTACCAGTAGAAATAAGGGCACGATTGAGTTTCGATTTTGCACGGCTGCGGTGGATCTGGAGACGAAACTAATTGACATCGAGGATCGTTACAGGTTATGTTTCTGAAAGAAATTGAATCTTTAGGGTTGTAATGAGGCCCATTTTGCTCGAAACAATCGTAGCAAGGGACACATTGAATCCAGTTCAAATCACTTCCAGTATCGAGAATCAGAGAGAAATGTTTGGGCGGAGAACCGACGAAAACGTCGATGAAGTACTCACCAGAGCCGAGACTAACGCCGGATTCCAAAGTAGCCATAAGCTGACCGGAGAAGTAATCGGCGTAAGATTCCTGCGACGGAGCCGGAGAAACCGCCTCCTCCGCCAGTTTCATTTTCTCAACGTTGCTCTTCTTCAACCTCGAAGTCATATCTTGATTCTTCGTCTCAGCGATTCTCGTATGAAGCGTCTGGATTCTTGCCAAATCCCTAACTGCAGATTCAGTAATCGATTCCTTAGGTTCGGTTTCTCGACTCATTGACCGCTTCTTCAAGTGAAGCTTCACCGATTGCTTCACTGAATCCGCCATTAAACTCTCTACCTCTCCTTGTTCTTCACCTTCATTTCCAAAGCTACACGGAGCACTAGCGGATGAAGCCGCAATACCGGAACTAAGATTTTCCCCCAAATCGATTCCGAAAATACCAGAGCGATTGGAGTTGTTGAATCCTTGACGAACATGCGCTTCTGCAATCGAATCAAATACGGCAGAGAAAAGCAAAAAGAAAATCAATAAAACAAACATTTTACAATTCTTACAACCTCTGCTACTTGCTACTTGGTTACCGAGAAACTCCATTACGCATCACTCAAATGAGAAATGGAAGAATCAACTAATTTCACAGATCTCACAGAGGAACAAAATCAAATCCAGAAATTGAAATGAAAACAGATTCAAGAGAACAAAGCAAACAGGAATTGTGAAGACCAGGAGACGAAATCCCGGAAAAGAGAAGCGCGAAAACGGGGAAGAGAGAGAAGAAGAAGAGTTAGAGAGAGAGATATTAGGGATTTGTAATAAATTTGGTGGATTCAATGGGAGCGCAATTCAATTCAACGCGCTTTCATATAAATATTTCGAGATATTTAAATTTATTTAAATTGAGTGCATACAAAATAAATAAATAAATAAATATTATTAAATTTATTAGAATGTTAGAATTTTTTTAATATAAATTATATACATATAAATCAAATATATCCATTAAATTTTTTTTGGAATAATAATTTATTAAAAAATGAAAGAAAAATATGAACATGAATATTGAAATAGGAGAATGAAATTTGGTATATTAATATTAATATGTGTTTAAAAAAATACCATTAAATTTTTTGAAAATTTCATTAACCCTTTCAAAAAAAAAAAAAAATTAATTTAAAATAACATTAACCCCTTTATTTTAATTAAAAATTAATTCTCATAGATTAGGTTTAAATTTTTTAATATTATTTTTTAAAGCTCATACTTAAATGCATTTTTGAATTTTTTAAAAAATATTTCATTTATAAAGTTTTTTAAAAATAAAATGTTAATTATTTTCCTCGATAAAAGTATTCTATTTAAGAAAATTTAAAAGTATTTGTATATTTTTATTAATTTAAGTATATTATATAATAAGTTAGCTTATAATATATATATATATATTAAAAAAGAAGTAATTAAAACTAATACAAAAGCGGCTAAAAAGTCTCCTACTCGCACAAACCCGTTACTCGCCGCCGCGCTGTCAACTTTGACCCTTCCATTTTTCTATTTTATTTTTCTTTTTTCTTTTTATTTATTTAAATTAATGGTATTGGCTCGTTTAAGTCACGTACAGAAATCTCTAATCAACAATAGAACAAAATCCATTTTGTATCATATCTAAGAGACTCTTAGGTTAGGGTCAAAGAAACAATGTCACTCGATCATTATCAAATCGACTATAATCTTTTTCTCTCTGTGATGATCTCAATCCCAACCGAGCGCTTTTTACTTCTAATAAGCCATGAACTCGATCATAATCATTTTCAACGAGAATAAGACATTTTTTAGACTCAATAAAATTGTTCGAAATTTAATATATATATATATATATATAGTGATAAAAAAATAGTGAAAATTAATGTAATAATAATTAATTAATTTTTAAAAAATTATTTAGTTTATATTTACATCAATGTTTATTTAAAAAAATCACATTTTGAACAAATAGACTCAAAAGTGAAGAGCTCGGTGCTTTTTAAATTATAAATTTAAATTAAATTAATTATATAAAATATATCTTCACTTTATGCTTCCATTATACTCGATTAAATAAATCATCTCCCTACCCAAACCCACATTTTTAACATATGAAATTACTTAAATACCCTTCATCTACTCGAATAATAATAATAATAATAATAATAAAAATACTTTTACCTATTATCTTATTTTAATTTTAGTCCTACGAGTCAAACATATAACCTATTATATATACAATAATGCAAGCGAATGAAGCCTTCAATTTAGGGGGTTTCCCGTTATCCCTCACCCTTGGTTGGATACCTGAGAACCCTAATCTTTCCTAGGAACTGCTTTTACGACGATAGATAGGGGTCAGATGCTCCTACCTGTTAGACGAACACGACTCCCCACAATGGTATGATATTGTCCACTTTGAGCATAAGCTCTCATGGCTTTGCTTTGGGCTTCCCCAAAAGGCCTCATACCAATGAAGAGTGTATTCTTAGATTATAAACCCATCTCATGGCTTTGCTTTGGGCTTCCCCAAAAGGCCTCATACCAATGAAGAGTGTATTCTTAGATTATAAACCCATGACCATTCCCTAAATTAGGGGATGTGGGACTTTCATCATCCAACACCTCCCCTCGAACAAAGCACGCCTCCCCTTAATCGAGGCTCGACTCCTTTGGAGTCTTAGTCATTTTTGACTGCCTTCGTACCTTCGAGGAGGCTTGACTCCTTTTGGAGTTCTTTGTTCGACATTTAAGGATTTGTCAATCTATTGACACGGCTAAGTTTAGGGCATGGCTCTGATACCATGTTAGACGAACACGACTCTCCACAATGGTATGATATTGTCCACTTTGAGCGTAAGCTCTCATGGCTTTGCTTTGGGCTTCCCCAAAAGGCCTCATTCCAATGGAGAGTGTATCCTTAGATTATAAACCCATCTCATGGCTTTGCTTTGGGCTTCCCCAAAAGGCCTCATTCCAATGGAGAGTGTATTCTTACATTATAAACCCATGACCATTCCCTAAATTAACCGATGTGGGACTTTCATCATCCAACACTACCCTCCAAACAGTATGGGAGTCTTTCTGTTCGTACTGCTCATACTCCTAGATCTTCGCGACACTTCCTCCACCATAGTGTGAGCTGGAAGCTGTTCTTTTATTAATTATTTGAGAATTTATATCTTATTAAAAATATCTATTAATGTGGATATGCTTTTACCAAACAAATTAAATAATATGCAACTAATTAATATAATTTAATAAAAACATTTTAATTATCAATTAATTTAAATAATCAAAATATAATAATAAATTATTTAATATACAATTATTTTAGTTTTTAATAATATTTAAAACCAATAAAAAAAATAGTTTTTTTTAATGTAAATATTTAATTTCTCAAGGTTTTCAAAATATATTTTTTGTTGTGGTTGCTGTCATTACAGAGGACAGGTGGCATTAAATGGGCTGTTCACCTGTTTTTCTTTCCTCTCATGTCTCCTCCCTTTTTCATTTGGATAATATGGTTTTTTTTTTTTTTTCTTTAAACACTTTTCACACATAAATTGTATTTATATGACCAAATACGAAAAATTTAATTTTAAATTAATAATTTGTAAACTTCGAACACGTGTGGAAGAGTGAAAAATGGAGATAAGCCATGGATGGAAGCAATAAACAGAAATGACATATGAGTATTGATGGAGTTACTCGAGGGTGGAAAGAAGGTTGGAGTAAAATGGAAAGAGGACTCCTAGGAGTCTGTCCTGATTCAGTTTAAGAGGAATCGTTAAGTTTGATTTAGTTATTTGATTTAAATTTATTTGTTTTCACTGTATTCTATTCGGTAACGAATGTATATAATAGTTTATTTCATTCTTCAATAGAAGATGAGTTTTCTCCCAATAGTTCTCGTATTTCGAGTTTTGTCTGTTTTTAATATTTGGTATCAAAGTCATGCCCTAAACTTAGTTAAGTTAAAACTAGAAGCAACAGTCTTTTATGTGTGTTATAATAAAAGCATGTCGATGAAGAGTTCATTTGTGTAGCCTGCAATTCCGAAAGTTGATGGGTACTATGATCATTGGGCGATGCTCATGGACACTTTTTGCGTTCAAAAGAGTACTGGGTTTGGTGGAGAATGGGATTTCTGTAGTAACAGAAGACATCGTTTTCACAGATACTTAGAAGAAGCATATTGAAGATCAGAAATTTAAATATTTGAAAGCAAAGAATTATTTATTTCAAGCATTAGATCGTTCGATCTTGGAGACAATCCTCAACAAGGATAGAACAAAGAACATATGAGATTCTATGAAGCAGAAATATCAAGGTTCGACATGGGTAAAGTGTGCACATTTGCAAGCTCTTCGGAAGGAGTTTGAAATGCTTCACATAAAGGCAGGATCTTGCTCTTACCCTTAGCATAGCCAATAAGATGAAACTAAATGGTGAGAACAAAGGAGATGTTGAAGTAGTTGAAAAGATTATGAGCTCTACGACTCCCAAGTTTGATTATATTGTGTGTTCCATTGAGGAGGCCAAGGATACAACCATCTTAACCATTGATGAGTTGCAAAGCAGCCTGCTTGTGGATGAACAACGAATGAGTTCTCATGTTGAAGAAGAACACGCTTTGAAGATCGCTCATGGTGAACAATTTGGAGGAAGGGGTCAAGGTCGTGGAAGTTTTAGAGACAGAGGAAGGGGATGAGGCAAACAAACCTTCAACAGGGCCACAGTGGAGTGCTATAATTGTCACAAGCTAGGACATTTTCGATTGGAATGTCAAAGCAAGGAGAAGGAGGCAAACTATGCAGAGACTCAAGAAGAGATGTTGCTGATGGCTTACGTGAATATGAATAAGGCCAATAGAGAAGATATGTGGTACCTTAACTCGAGATGTAGCAACCATATGTGTGGGAAGAAAGAATATTTTTCAATTTTGATGGAAGTTTCAGAGATTCAGTGAAGCTAGGCAACAACTCAAGTGAATGGAAACATACCAGGAGTGTTTTATGTGTCAAAGCTAAAGAACAATTTGTTGAGTATTGGGAAATTGCAAGCAAAGGGGCTTACCATTTTGTTTCAAAACGGAACGTGCAAGATGTTTCATCCTGAGAGAGGCTTAATCATGGAGACAAAGATGTCTTTGAATCGAATGTTCGTACTACATGTTATATCTCAGCTAGTAACATTCACTTGTTTCAATACAATCATAGAAGATATTGAGCAACTTTGACATTGTGGATATGAACATTTGGGCTTTAAGGGATTAAAGACTCTTTCAGCGAAAGAAGATGGTGGATGATTTACCACAGCTCAAGTCTCCAGTGAAACTGTGTAAAAATTTTCAGGTGGGTAAGCAATAAAGGCACTCGTTTTCAAAAAGGAACACATGGCGAGCTTACAAAATTCTCCAATTGGTGCATGCTGATATTTGTGGACCGACCAAATCTCAAACAACAAGAAAAGGTGCTTAATTACTTTCACAGATGACTTCAATAGAAAAACATGGGTTTATTTCTTAATAGAAAAACGAGAAGCCTTTACAATATTTAAAAACTTTAGGATTCATGTTGAGAAGTAAACAAACTCATTTATTAAAGCCTTATACACTGATCGAGGAGGAGAGTTTACATCACAAGAATTCACCAATTTTTGTGATGTAAATGATATACAAAGACATCTGACAGTAGCATACACGCCACAACAGAACGAAGTTGCAGAATGAAAAAATAGAACTATTATGAATATGGTTCGTAGTATGATTTTAGAAAAGAAAATTCCGAAAAGTTTTTGACCTGAAGCAGTCAACTAGACTGTGCATGTACTGAATCGAAGTACAACATTGGTTGTAAAAAATAAAACTCCAGAAGAAGCTTGGAGTGGAATCAAACCTCCAGTTGAGCATTTTAGAGTTTTTGGCTATATCTCTCATGTTCATGTGCGTGATAGTAAAAGAACTAAGTTAGATAATAAGAGTTTGAGCTGTGTTTTGCTCGGAGTTAGTGAAAAGTCAAAAGCTTACAGACTCTATGATCCAACTTCACAAACGATCGTAATAAGTAGAGATGTATTGAAAGTAAAATTGTTGAAAGGAAGTTGTTAAGAACCGAGAGATATAGGTAAAAGAAATTTTCATCTGAGATTTAATAGACCAAAGACTTCATACGCTTTATTTATTTCAAAAAGTTCATAACCGAATATGTATGGAATAGAGATATCCCAACCACCCAAGTAAAGAACCGTTACAAATAACGAAGAAACTAATAGATTTAGATAGGAAGCAACATAAAATAAACCAAATTTGATACCCGAATACTCGGTTTGATAACCCGCTACTAATTCTTCTTCCGCTTCTGGTAAATCAAAAGGTAATCTCTCGTATTCTGCTAAGGAAGAAATTAGAAAAATAACAAATCCTATAGGTTGACGCCACAAATTCCATCCCCAAAAACCGTACTTTGATTGAGCCTCAACTATATCAACTATACTCGAACTGTTAGATAATCATAGTCGGTAATAACATCACTGTTCTCATCGCTATTACAAAACCGAAAGTGACTTAAACGAATAGAATTATTGTCCATCACACTTTTTTTTCTCGAAACTTTTAGATGCATTTTTTGTCGGTACGAAACAAAAACAATCAAACAAAGTGCAACAAAACCAAATAAAGTAACATTTGAATTCCTTGGCTGTCTGCCATTAACAATCCTTGGAATTTACAAAAAAAAAAAAAAAAAAAAACAAAAATCCATGCAGCCTTCAAACAAAAATCCATGCAGCCGTCGGATTAGTTCGACTGTTGACTGGGATTGGTTTGTACGGTGAGAACGGATGTAGGGGATTGTGTGTCGTGTTTGGAAGGTTAATAAACTATGTGGGACCCACTTTCATTTCTCTTATTTGACTTTGGAAAATGGAAAATAATTATTAAAAAAAAAAAAAAAAAAAAAAAAAAAAAAAAAAAAAAAAAAANTCTTGTCTTTCTTCCTTTTCTTGGTCGTTTTGTTGGAACATGAATGTGAGGTGGGGTCCACTAAACTAAGTCTTTGATGTAATAAATGATCCCATATAATATGTGTTTTTTTTTAGAAGGTTGTTTGATTTATATTATGTGATCCTTCTCATTCAATTTTGTATTTAGGGTATAGAGATTTAATGAAGTATTTGTTGTTAATTACAATCATATTATAATTACCCAAAAGAAAAAAAAAATTGAAATTTCGACCTTGATCGATGTCTAGTGGTGACAGATCAACGATTGAAGAAATCTTTGACTTTCTCACTCACCTTTGACCGCTTCAAAATCTTTCTTCGTCTCCATGTTTTCCTTTCATTCGAAGAATACATGTTATTGACTTGATTTTCATTGATATATATATATATATATAGTTTTCCTTTCATTCGAAGAATACATGTTATTGACTTGATTTTCATTGATATATATATATATATATATACCATATGACTTTTAACAATGGACCATGATAAATTAGAGAAATAATTTTATAGAGTTCAAATTTGAAATTGATGTTATGGGCTCATATAGGTTGACTTGGATTTCAAAGTAATTTTATAGAGTTCAAATTTGAAATTGATGTTATGGGCTCATATAGGTTGACTTGGATTTCAAAGGACGAAATCAAACTTTCATTAAGGATATATTCATGACAACGACTTAAGCTAACTAGGTAAGTGGTCTGACTATCGGCATGGTTATATTTGATGTTGACACGTGCCCGTGGTTCTACACGTGTCATATATACTGATATGTTTGAATTATTTGTGAATCGATATGCTTATGATATGTTATGTATATGTTATGATATGTGAATTGTATGATAATAATCACATTACGATGTGTTCAATGATATGTTTGAGATAGGATACGAGAAGGATGCACAAAACGAAATGTAATGATGTTCATGAAACGCTAAGGTTAGGTTACATACCGAAGTGCTATGGATATGAGAGATTGATAAAATAATACGGTTAGGTTATGGGTAGAAAGAGATAGGTTTGTGATAGATTGATAGAATGATAGCGTTAGGATACGTTCTTGTGATGATATGACTAAGGTACGTTTATGTAACGATATGAATGTGATAGGTGTAAGAATGTTAAGACTATGATAAGTTAGGGAACGATATGACCACGAAGTGTTTACGATATGATATGATTATGATACGACATGTGAATGACGGATATATATATGTTGTCATATGATATGAAATATGTTATAGTACGAGATATGTGATAAATTGACATGTTCATGATATGATATATTGTGATGCAATATGTTATTGTATGATATGTATATGATGAAATGTTATGTTAAAAGTATGAGACGTTACGTTATGTCTCCTAAATTGTGTGTATACAATATGATATGAATGACATGAAATCATGATAGATACATGAAATATAACCCCGTTAGAATTATGTATGATATGAGAACTGAAAAATGAGAAACGATATGATACAAATGATGAACGATATGTGAAATGATATGAAACATGATACAATATGTACAGAACACTAGCGGGGTTGTATTAAATGATAATGAAAATGGAAAAATGTTGGGACCTCATGCATTATGTGTGCTCATGCAATGGGGGATACCCCTATTCTATCACGAGGGTACGGACGCGTACATCCACTAGGCAGACAAAGTGTCATTATGTTTTACATAATGCTGCAGTGACGGTTACTAATTCTAATGGGTGTCGGCAGAAGGAGAGCTACTAGAGAAGGCTTGTTCGACAAGAAAAGGGGCCCAACGATGTGGGAACTGTCTGGTGTGCCTATACCCGTATGTTTGGGCTGTGTGTAGAGTATATGGTACACATCTAAACTACCCAATTAGAATAGTGTCGTAGGAGAAATATACTGATATGATAGGTCCTATCATTACATTCGCATGTTCTTGCATTTAACCCTAATAGTGGGTCACTTACGAAGTATTTCTTAAAATACTCAAGCCACGTGCTACCTCTATTTCAGGTTAAGGCAAGACATTCTTGTACGGCTGACAACGATATCGCAACTTGAGACCTTGGTACATGCATAGGGTAGTCGTATTATTTTCTTAGACTTAGGATAGAATAAGATGTTTTTGATTTAAACGTTTATTTATTTTATTTAGTCTTTTATTGTGTTACTTTAAAAGTGTTTTCAAACACGTAAATCCATAACTGTGTTTTAAGCTGAAAGTTATGTTTTATGAAAGTTTAAATGAAGAATTTTTGCATTCATGTTTATGACATGTATACAGTAGCGACCTTAAATTAAGTAGAAAATTTCGGATCGTTACAAAAAGAGTCGAGC
This sequence comes from Cucurbita maxima, assembly GCF_002738345.1. Classification (NCBI taxonomy): domain Eukaryota; kingdom Viridiplantae; phylum Streptophyta; class Magnoliopsida; order Cucurbitales; family Cucurbitaceae; genus Cucurbita; species Cucurbita maxima. The sequence continues at coordinate 608,046 of NW_019272019.1, forward strand.
CTCGATTATATTTTTTGAAATTCAGAGACCAAAATAGAACGATGAAAATGTTACGGATACAACACAAAAGTTCACGAACAAAAATATAATTTAAAAAAAAAAACGAAAAAACAATTAATATATCAAGCATAAACTAATTTTGTGACTTTAAAATGTAATAGTCAATGCATGAAAGCAATCGGTATTTAAAGTTGATGAACAAAAAGGTTCCAATAATTTAACAAACAAACCAAGCAAAGTCAATGATAGTGATTTTGGTCTCTACTCTTTACAAAAGCTTCCACGTGTAAATAAACAAAAATTAAGCTTAATTGATTATTTATTCTTCTTTATAATTTACTTCCGCAACATTAATGAAGAATTTTGCGGGGATGAAAATCTAAACCGAAAATGGAGACAGAGACATCTCTAATATTAAGGAGTTGATAGTATTTCGGTACGTAAAATTTTATAGTTATATGTGTTGGATGAAAGTCTTATATCGACTAATTTAGGGAATGATAATGGGTTTATAAGCAAGGAATGAGGCATTTTGGGGAAGCCCGAGAGCTTATGCTCAAAGTGGACAATATCATACTATTATAGAGAGTCGTGTTCAACTAACAATTTGACCACTTTGCTTGATTTCGTGCAACTCTAAAATATTGACATCTCTAGTCTCCCAACTGCCTCGTTTCCTATCTGTGAATGTTTGATTAATCCACCACACCTAAATAGTGTGAAAGTTATCTTATTTATAATCAAATAAATTACAAGGATATGGAAATAGTAATAAATGGAAATAACAATAAATGGAAATATACCTATGATAATAAGACAAATATTAGATATTTGCGTTATAATAAAATATCAAATATAATATATATGGTAAACTATAATTTATTACTAAATATCCTTAACACTATCCTTCCTCGTTCATTCTTCACATGATACCCCTTCTTTCTCCCTCTACACTTATTAAGGTTCAAATATGAGCATAAACAGTTCAATTTTTTGGCTGACAAAGCTACGACTCCATTTCATAGTAATCACTCGTGTCTATCAAGGTGTTCCCTAGCTCGTTAGTCCTCTCTTCTATGACATTTTCTACATTATACAACGGTGTTACGAGATTTTACAACTGTTCGTCTCTCTCTCTTTTTTTCTCTCTCATTTTCGATGTTTCTGTGTTTTTTGTTTTGGTGGGCAGAACGGGTAGTTGGACTTAGTGAGAGGGGGGCAGGTGTGTCCTTGGGAGAGGTTGCACGAGAATTCCGGCAACTAGTTAATAATTTTTTTAATATTTAAGAAGGAATTTGTCAATGGTTATACTTAAAAAAAGTTGTCAAAAAGTTGGGTCATTTCTCGTAAATTTGTCAATGGTTCGAAAAGCTAGACTCCTTAAAAAAGTTGTCAAAAGAGAATTTTGAGAAAATCGAATATCACAAGCTTGAGAAACGAGACCCCAAACATTGAATATGAGGTCTATACTTCATGATACGATTGAAGCTAAGAAAATTCTCAAGTTTACTTTAGGTCTATACTTGCACAAGACATAGGATATGACATGAATTTCAAGTAAACCTAGGGCTAATGATGAAACATGTACCAAGAACATAACCTAGGGCCCTAGGAAACAACCCTACACCTCCTACACCCTAAACAACCCTTATTTCAAGGTACTATGCTACTATACCCTAAGTGATCTCCTACCATGTGGTGTCGTTATAAGGTCCCTAATTCTTCTTTTATGTGAGATGTCCTATGTCACGATTGTACTTCTTCAACGGCACGACATTGTAATCTTGACATCCTCATGCATTGAGGGATACCCCTTCTCCTTTTACAATAGTATGGACACATACACTACGAGACAGGAAAACGATCATTTTGTTTACCATAATGCTGCCATGACGGTCACTATTCCTAATGGGTGTCCAACATCGAGAATGATCGCCCGAACAAAGAGAGGCTAGGAGGTGTGCAAACTGACCAATGGGTCTGTACTCGCACATGTGAACCATGTGTAGGAAAATTAAGTACACATCCAATTGCCCGCTTAGGGTATTTGTGGTAGAAAAATAGACTGATATGATAGGTTTCATTCATGATTGTATGTGTTTTCATTTAACCTCAATAAAGTGGTCACTTACGGAGTATTTCTTAATATACTCAAGCCAAATGCTACTTCTATTTCAAGTAAAGGTAAGACATCCCTATACGACTAACGACGACATCGCAACTCGAGACCATTTTACATGCATAGGGTAGTCGCATTTATTTTCTTAGACTTAGGCTAGAATAAGATGTTTTTAATTGAAATGTTTAATTATTTCATTCAGTCGATATTCTCGAACACGTAAGTCCATGGTATTGAAGTGAATGGAACCCATGACAAAGTAAGAACTCTCCTATATGAGCTACACTCTATTTACACAACTTATATTATTCTAGGTTCATAAAAAAAAAAGAAAAAAAGACCATAGAGCCATAGAGGTGCAAGAACTTGAATCTCGTGCTCTTAGCACCCAAAGCAAACACTACCATATGAGCTAAGCAAGAACTTAACCAATTGAGCTACACTCTATCAAGCGAGGGTGTCCTCATATAAAAAGTGAGTATAAACCCTATTCCTTGGGGGTGCCAATTGTAACTTGATGCCTCTCGCATACAAACGAGCTTTACCAAATAAGCTATACTCAAATTCGATAGGTACGAACTCTCCTATTTTTCCTTTTTATTATTAAATTCAATGATTTTATTAAAAATTTTAGGGGTTGAATTTTAGGATGTGGTAGGAGAGAAAAATGTTTAAAATATACACGGTGAACAAAGAAAATATAAAATAAAATGATAGAAAAAATCAAAGTCAACCGGATAGGAATTAGACATTTTTGCACTTTCTCCGATTTAGGAATGTGTAACGACCCTAGATTTCTACTTAGCTAGAGTCGTTACCATCATCATAGCATAATCATTTCTATGCATAAATTAGCATTTAAACTTCTTCATAAAACATAAACTTTATCTTAAAACATTGTCATGGACTTACGTATTCGAAAACATCTTTAAAACGACATAATGAAAGACTAAATAAAATAAATAAATATTTAAATTAAAAACCTCATATTCTAGCCTAAGTCTAAGAAAATAAATGCATCTACCCTATGCATGTGTCATGGTCTCGAATTGTGATGTCGTCATCTTTCGTACGGTGATGTCTTACCTTTACCTTAAATAGAAGTAGCATTTGGATTAAGTATTTTAAGAAATACTTCGTAAGTGACCCACTATTGAGGTTAAATGCAAACACATACAATTTCATGAATGAGACCTATCATAAGAGTCTATTTTCTTATGGCAGCTATCCTAACATAAGAGGTATCCCCCGATGCATGAGCGCACAATAATGCATGAGGTCCCAACATTTTTTCATTTTCATTATCATTTAGTGCAACCCAGCTAGCATCTTCCTTCATATCATATCATTTTGTCATATCTTTCATGCATATGTCGAGGTTGTATTTCATGCTAGCTCGTCGTTTTGCATGTCAATCATATCATAAAATTTGGCATGTTAAGATTATACATGAAATTTGGTTAAGATTATATATGAAATTTGGTGGTTATTGGATTAGGTTAATTAGCTAAACCACGTAACGATGTAAAATGACTACAATTCCCCTAAAGAAATTTATCGTAAGGTTCAAACTAAGTTTTATTTCTCATGAAAAATTTATCAAGAACTAAAGAGTGTAAGTACTTACAACAAGAACAAGAAAAGAGAGAGTGTGGTCGAGTGCTTACTTTGTTTTTTAAAAAATGATAATTACTTATGTATGTATAAAATAAATTTATTATGGACCTTGTGCCTCGCATGCGAAGTGAGCGCTCTACCATATGAGCTACACCCCCTTTATAGAATAAAGGTCCCGAACGTCCATGACGAGGTACGTAGCCATTTTGGGCTCTTCATAATAAATACTTGTAGAAATTGCATGTATCTTTGTATAAACCTTAAACAAAGTATGAATTAAACGAATATGAAAGAAAAACACTATGAACGGTGAGTTAAAGCTCCAAAATGATTAAATTGCTTCTGATTTAAGTAACATTAAAATACTCCACTAAATGAATTTCGCTGCCTATTTATTTTTAATACTGAGCATAATATGATATGTTAAGAGTTTATATGAAATTTTATGGTCATTGGATAAGGTTAATTAGATAAACCAAGTAACGGTGAAAATGACCATAATGCACTAAAGGAAATTTACCTTCGGTTCATTATCTAAATGACCTTCAAATGCTATGAAACTTTATATTAAACCTATAGAATTGAACTCAGTGTCTCTCAAATGTGAAGCGATCGCTCTACCATATGAGTTGTTGGGTTTTATGTCTTAAAACTCATAGTTTGTAAACAAAAACATATTCTATTTTCAATAAAGTTATTATTGTTGTTTATTCCGTAAAGATTGTTATTGAATAAAGTAAACTGTACGATCATTAATCTAAATCCAATAAACTAAGAACACTCTGGCTATAGTATGATTACTTGAACTATATGTAGAGACATAAGAGTTGATCAAGTTCAAGTATATAGTCAAAATGATTTATAGTATAAGGATAAGGCTGAATATCTTATTGTAGGGACACTATAGATGCGGCCCACTTTTGTATATGATATAAATAATTTGATCACTAAAATTGTACATGTGGAAACATGTGAGTGGGGGCATCCTATGCAATGAGTATTGCATAAGATCGAACCATGAAGAAAATCACTCCCATTTTTTAATGTCGTTTACTGTTGAGACTGATTTTCTTTTCATTCGATGACCTAGGTAACTCGATCTTAATCCTGAGCTAACCATGAACTCCTGTTTATTCGAAATTATCCTTAGATTTGCATGGGTGAGAGTGGCTCAAGTTCGCCGACTCAATAGGCCTCCCATTTTAGGGGTAAGACTGGGTAAATGGCTGGGGACGTGGGGTGCAAGATGGAATTCACTCCTACCCACTTTTGGAATAGAAGAGAGGTAGTTCCCTTAAGTACTAACTCCAAGTCTTGAACAAGGGGCCCTACCCTCTCATTGGTGTGAGAGGGATTCGGTTTACTAGTTGGACCACAAACCAATTGTTCATTAGAGGATCAGTGAGACATAAGAAACAAGAAGTAACTTCAGGGGTAAAACGGTAAATTGACCCAGCTCTAGTTACGAACAACCTATGAAGGATCGACTTACTAGTCATGGTTATATCAAATGGACAGAAATATATCTATAGTGAGGGGAGTGCAACTACTAGGCTATAGTGGAATGTCCTAGTAGTTAACGAATGTTGGTTAACAAGGTTAATGAGTTTAACCGGTTAATCTTGGATCGTTGGAGCCCATGATCTATAGGTCCATTAGGTCCCTCTGCTAGCTCATATCGAACTAAACCATAGAATAGTGTGATGAGTGAGTTCGAAGTGTTCAAATTCAAATTAGGAAGAATGCGCTACATATATACGATATATTTAATCGCATTTTTGTTTTATTTACGAATTAAATAAAAAGAGAGAATCTGAGATATTTAAATAAGATTTAATATTTTAATCAAATATGGGTTGGAATTAATTGGGATTGTCATATGAATTAATATTAAATATTAATTAAATAGTTTAATTAATCATTTAATATTACGTTAATTTGAAATTAATAATTCAAATTGATTGTTGAATCAAAATGAAGAAAGTCAAAATGTTGACTTCATCTAATGGAAAAATACATGTTAGTGGAATTTTGAGGTGTCAAAATTTGGTTTAACCAAACTTGCATGCTTGACAAATAAACCCCACAAATTTGAGTGGAATTTTGAGTGCCAAAATTTGGTTAACTCAAGCATGCATGCTTGCCACATAATCCCAAGCATTTGAGTGGAATTTTGACTGTCAAAATTTGGTGATCTCAAATTTGCATGAACATGCAAACATGACTATAAATAGAGCGATCATAATACATGAAAGCTCTTCTTCTTGGTGAAAAACCTTGAGAAAAACCTCTCACAAACACTCTCTTCATATATACAAAATCTCTCCCTAAGTTTAGTCACTCACCGGATTCCACAATCCCGTTCTAAGGCCGGAGGATAGTGGAGAAGACACTAGTGGTGGTTCGAAACCAGTTCATGAGGAAAAAGAAATTTGAACTACAAAAGGTTAGTATTCAAACTCATTAAGTTTTAATACTTATGAACATGCTAGTTATTTACTATAATTGATGTTCTAAAAGTGCCTAAGATCCAAGTTGCTTCTGCATGTGTTATATTAACACCTTCAATGAGCTACACCCCCTTTATTAGAATAAAGGTCCCGAACGTCTATGACGAAGTAAGTAGTCAATTTGGACTCTTCTTAAGAAGTACTTGTAGAAATTGCTTGGATATTTGTATAAAGTTTAAACCAAGATGAATTAAAGGTATGTGAAAGAAAAACATCAAGAACAATGAGTTAAGTCTTTGAACCGATCAAATTGTTTGAGATTTAAGTAACGTTAAAATAAATCACTAAATGAACTCCGCTGACTATGAATTTTTAATACTGAGCATAATATGACATGTTAGGAATTTATATGAAATTTTGTGGTCATTGGATAAGGTTAATTAGCTAAACCAAGTAACGGTATAAAATTAAAATAATGCACATAAGGAAATTTACCTTTGGTTCATGATCTAGATGACCTCCAAATGCTATGAAACCTTGTGTTAAACCTAGATGCGAGTTCAGACTATGTCGTTTTGGACGCACTAAGCTATGACATAGGTTTAAATTGTGTCAATTGAAATGTTTGATCCCTTGGATGTGGTTTTGGACTGTGTCACTCTATGAAGTCTTGAACACAGAATGTCAGGTTCATGACTAGTACCATAAATACTAGGAGTGTCTTGGAGAACAAGATAACGATCAAGGAATAGAACAAGGATCAAGATCCAAGTTCTGAAGATAAGAACCCATAATAATAGTACCAAGACCCGTAGGCCAGAACTAAGGTTGATACCTCATAATCAAAGGATAAGAGTTCTATAGATAGATCATGACAAGAAATCACAAGTGAAAAACAGAACTAAAGAGTCCAAATACTTCCAACACGAACAAGAAAAGAGAAAAGAAAAGAAAAGAAATAGTGTGATAGGCTAAAATTTTGTACTCATGTATAAGTCCTAAAGATAGATCATGATAAGAACTCAATCAAGAACAGAACTAGATAGGCTAGAATCTTAAAACAAATAACAATGGAGGTGTAGAAAATTGAACCCGTGCCTCTCGCATGCAAAGCGAGCGCTCTATCATATGAACTACACCCCCTTTATAAAATAAGATCTCGAACGTTCATGATGAAGTATGAAGCCATTTTGAACTCTTCTTAAGAAGTACTTTTAGAATGTGCTTGGATCTTTGTATTAAACTTAAACCAATAATGAATTAAAGGAATGTGAAAGAAAATCACCAATAATCGTGAGTGAAGGCTCCGAACCGATCAAATATCTCAAGATTTAAGTAATATTAAAATAACTCACTAAATAAACTCTGCTGCCTATAAATTTTTAATACTGAGCATAATGTGATATGTTAGGAGGTTATATGAAATTTGGTGGTCATTGGATAAGGTTAATTAGCTAAACTAATTAACGGTGTATAAAAACCATAATGCACATAAGGAAATTTACCTATAGTTCGTGATCTAGATGACTTCCAAATTCTATGAAACTTATTATTAAACCTAGATTCGAGTACAAAGTACGTCGCTTTGAACACACGAACCCATGGCATAGGTTCAAATTGTGTCATTTGAAATGTATGAAGCATTGGACGTAGGTTAACACTATGTCGCTTTGAACGTATGAAACCTTAGACATAGGATGTCAGGTTCATGACTAGTACCATAAATACTAGGGGGAGTATCTTGGAGAGCAAGAAAATATCAAGGACTAGAAAAAGAATCTCGATCCAAATTTTGAAAATAAGAACTGAGAACAATAGTACGAAGACCCTTGGACGAGAACTAAGGTTGAGTCATAATCCAAGGATCAAAGTTCTAAAGATAGATCATGATAAAACTCAGAAGAGTTCTAGAACAGAACTAAAATGTCCACGTATTTACAAACACGATGGGAGTTGCAGGGAATTGAACCCTATGCATCTCGCATGTGAAGAGAACGCTCTACCATATTATAAATTAAAGGTCCCAAACGTCCATGACGAGGTAAGTGGCCATTTTGGACTATTCCTAAGAAGTACTAGTACAAATTGCTTGGATCTTTATATAAACTTTAAACCAAGTATGAATCAAAGGAATGCGAAAGAAAAACACCAAGAACCATGAGTTAAGGCTCTGAACCGATTAAAATTGAAGCCTTGAACGTATGAAACCTTAGACACAGGATGTCAGATTCATGACTAGTACCATTAAATACACCGTTGTAAAGATATATCATAATGAGAACTCGCAAGTCAAGAACATAGGCTAGAATCTTGAAACAAATACAATGGAGGTGCAGGTGCAAGGAATTGAACCCCATGTGCTCTACCATATGAGCTACACCCTCTTTATTAGAATAAAGGCCTCGAATGTTCATGATGAGGTAAGAAGACATTTTGGACTCTTCTTAAGTACTTTTAGAATTTGCTTGGATCTATGTATAAACTGTAAACCAAGTATGAATTAAAGGAATGCGAAAGAAAAACACCAAGAACCGTGAGTTAATGCTCCGAACCAATCAAATTTCCCAATATTTAAGTAAGTTAAAATAATTCAATAAATGAACTCTGCTGCCAATGAATTTTTAATACTGAGCATAATATGATATGTTTGGAGTTTATATGAAATTTGGTGGTCTTTGGATAAGGATAATTAGTTAATCCAATTAACGGTGTAAAATGACCATAATGCACATAAGGAAATTGACCTATGGTTATATAGATGACCTCCAAGTTCCTATGAAACTTTATATTAAACCTAGATGCGAGTTTAGATTACGTCGTTTGGAACGCATGAAACTATTATATAGGTTTAGACTGTGTCACTTGAAATGTATAAAACCTTGGAGGATGTCAGGTTCATGATTATACCATAAATACTATGGAGTGTCTTAGAGAACCAGAAAACAATCAAGGAGTAGAGATAAGAACTCATAAGTCAAGTGTGATAGGCTAGAATCTTAAAACAAATACAATGGAGGTGTAGGAAATTAAACCCCGTGCCTCTCGCATGCAAAACGAGCGCTCTACCATATGAGCTACAACCCCTTATAGAATAAATGTCTCAAACGTTCATGATGAGGTAAGAAGCCATTTTGGACTCTTTTAAGAAGTACTTTTAGAATTTTCTTGGATCTTTGTATAAACCTTAAACCAAGTATGAATTAAAGAAATGTGAAAGAAAAATACCTAGAATCGTGATATAAGGCTCCGAACCGATCAAATTTCTCAGGATTTAAGCAACGTTAAAATAACCCACTAAATGAACTCTGTTGCCTATGAATTTTTAATACAAGCATAATATGACAGGTTAGAAGTTTATATGACATTTGGTGGTCATTGAATAAGGTTAATTCGCTAAACCAATTAACCGTGTAAAATGACCTTAATGCACATAAGAAAATTTACTTATGGTTCATGATCTAGATGACCTCCAAATTCTATGAAACATTGTATTAAACCTAGATGTCAGTTAGAGTATGTCGTTTGGAACGCATGAAACCATTGCATAGGTTCAGACTGTGTCACTTGAAATGTATGAAGTCTTGGACGTAGGTTAACATTGTGTCGCTTGGAACGTATGAGCCTTGGACTTAGGATGTCACGTTCATGACTAGTACCATAAATATTAGGGGGAGTGTCTTCGAGAATAAGACAACAATCAAGGACTAGAAAAAGAATCAAGATTCAAGTTCGATAGGCTAGAATCTTAAAAACAAATAACAATGGAGGTGCAGGGAATTATTGAACCTCGTGTCTCTCGCATGCAAAACGAGCGCTCTACCATATAAGCTACACCCCCTTTATAGAATAAAGGTCCCGAACGTTCATGATAAGGTAAGAAACCATTTTGGACTCTTTTTAAGAATTACTTTTAGAATTTGCTTGGATTTTTGTATAAACCTTAAACCGAGTATGAATTAAAGAAATGTAAAAGAAAAACATCAAGAGCCGTGAGTTAAGGCTTCGAACCGATTAAATTGATTGTGATTTAAGTAACATTAATATAACTTACTAAATGAACTCCACTACCTATGAATTTTTAATACTAAGCATAATATGACAGGTTAAGAGTTTATATGAAATTTGGTAGTCATTGGATTAGGTTAATTAGCTAAACCAAGTAGCGGTTGAAAATGACCATAATGCACATAAGGAAATTTAACTTTGGTTCATGATCTAGATGACCTCCAAATGCTATGAAACTTTTTATTAAACCTAGATTCGAGTTCAGACTACTTTGCTTTCAACGCGTGAACCCATGGCATAGGTTCTGATTGTGTCACTTTTAATGTCTTTCAACGCGTGAACCCATGGCATAGGTTCTGATTGTGTCACTTTTAATGTATGAAGCCTTTGACGTAGGTTAAGAGTATGAAAATTTGAACGTATGAAGCCTTCAACAAAGGATGTCAGGTTCATGAATAGTACCATAAATACTAGGGGGAGTGTCCTAGAGAACAAATCAACAATCAAGGACTAGAACAAGGATCAAGATCCAAGTTTTAAAGATAAGAATCAGAACAATAGTACCAAAACCCTTAGACTAGAACTAAGGTTGAGTCATAATCCCAAGATCAAAGTTCTAAAGATAGATGATGACAAGAACTCACAAGTCAAAAATATAACTAAAGTTGTCCAAGATATAGTGTGGGAAATTGAACCCCGTGCCTCTCACATGCGAAATGAATGCTCTACCATATGAGCTACACTCCCTTGATATAATAAAGGTCCCGAACGTTCATGGTGAGGTAAGAAACCATTTTGGACTCTTCTTATGAAGTACTTATAGAATTTGTTTGGATTTTTGTATAAACCTTAAACCAAGTATGAATTAAAGGAATGTGAAAGAAAAACACCAAGAACTATGAGTAAGGCTCCGAACCGATCAAATTTCTCAGGATTTAAGTAACGTTAAAATAACATACTAAATGAACTCCGCTGCGTATGAATTTTTAATACTGAGAGTAATACATGTTAAGAGTTTATATGAAATTTGGTAGGTGATTTGATAAGGTTAATTAGCTAAACCAAGCAACAATCTAAAATGATCACAATGCAAATAAGTAAATTTACCTATGGTTCATGATCTAATAACCTCCGAGCATATGTACATAAGTAAATTTACCTATGGTTCATGATATAATAACCTTCAAGTTCTATGAAACTTTGTATTAAACCAAGAAGAGAGTTTAGACTACGTCGTTTAAAACACATGAAACCATTGCATAGGTTCAGACTGTGTCACTATGTGTAAAGCTTTGGACTAGAAAAATGACCAAAATTGAAGTTATAAAGAACCGAGGAACAATAGTACCAAGACCCTTAGACCAGAACTAAGGTTGAGACCTCATAGGGAATTGGAATTGAACCCTGTGCCTCTCACATGCAAAGCGAGTGCTCTACCATATGAGCTACACCCCCTTCATAAAATGAAGATACCAAACGTCCATAATGAGGTAAGTAGCCATTTTGGACTCTTCTTAAGAAGTACTTGTAGAAATTGCTTCGATCTTTGTATAAACCTTAAACCTTAAAGGAATGTGAAAGAAAAACACCAAGAACCGTGAGTTAAGGCTCCGAACTGATTAAATTTCTTAGGATTTAAGTAACGTTAAAATAACCCACTAAATGAACTCCGCTGCCTATGAATTTTTAATACTGAGCATACTATGACATGTTAAGAATTTATATGAAATTTGGTAGTCATTGGATAAGGTTAATTAGCTAAACCAAGTAACGATGTAAAATGAAGATAATGCACCTAAGGAAATTTACCATTGGTTCATGATCTAGACGACTGCCTAATGCTATGAAACTTTGTATTAAACCTAGATACGAGTTTAGACTATGTCGCTTGTAACGCATGAAGTCATGGCATAGGTTCAGACTGTGTTGGTTGAAATGTATGAAGCTTTGGACGTAGGTTCAGACTGTGTCGCTTGGAACGTATGAAGCCTTGGACACAGAATGTCAGGTTCATGATTAGTACCATAAATACTAGGGGGAGTGTCTTGGAGAACAATACACCGATCAAAGACTAGAACAAGGATTACGATCCTAAGTTCTTAAGAAAAGAACCCAAAACAATAGTACCAAGACCATTAGATCGAAACTAAGGTTGAGACCTCAAAATTTAAGGATCAAAGTCCTAAAGATAGATCATGATAAGAACTCATAAAGATCAAAACTAAAGAGTTCAAGTCGTTACAACAAGAACAAGAAAAGAAATAGTGTTACATGCTCGAGTACTCATTCACTCATTTCATGTTTTAATTATATATGTATGTATAAAATAAATATTTTGTAAATTATAAAATTATAAATGTATAAAATTTACCCATCTTATCTTATCGAGTCATTTGATCCTTACAATAATAACTATTTGAACCTAAGTTTTCAAACAAACAAAATGGAGTTGCACGAAATTGAACCATGTGCTTCTCCATGCAAATAGAGTGCTCTACCATGAGCTATACCCCTTTTATAAAATAAATGTCTCGAACGTCTGTGATGAGGTAAGTAGCCATCTTGCACTCTTCTTAAGAAATACTTATAGAAATTGCTAGGATCTTTGTATAAACCTTAAACCAAGTATGAATTAAAGGAATAAAAATATCAAAAACTATGAGTAAAAGCTCTGAACCGATCAAATTCTTGGAGATTTGGTTCATTACTAGCACTGTAAAGAACAAGACAACGATCAAGGAACTCAAAACATGGATTAATATAGCATCTTTTTTTCTATAGTTTAGAGTCCTTCAGTCACCCAATCCTCAGATTGAATTCCTTACAATTCCAAGGTGCAGGGAATTAAACCCTGTGCCTCTCGCATGCGAAGCGAGCGTTCTACCATATGAGCTATACCCCCTTTATAGAATAAAGGTCCTGAACTTCCATGACGAGATAAGTAGTCATTTTGGACTCTTCATAATCAATGCTTGTAAACCTTAAACCAAGTATGAATTAAAGGAAAGAAAAACACCATGAACCATGAGTTAAAGCTCCGAATTGATCAAATTGCTCATGAGGTCCTTTGGTTCATGATCTAGCTTAATATTAGAGGGAGTGTCTTGGAGATCCTTACAATTCCAAGGATTTGAACCTACGATTTCAAAACAAACACAATGGAGGAGGTGAATCGTGTGCCTCTTGCATTCGAAGCGAGCACTCTACCATATGAGCTACACCCCCTTTATAGTATAAAGGTCTCGAACGTCCATGATGAGGTAAGTAGCCATTTAAAACTCTTCTTAAGAAGTACTCGTAGAAATTGCTTGGATCCTTGTATAAACCTTAAACCAAGTATGAATTAAAGGAATGTGAAAGAAAAACACCAAGAACTGTGAGTTAAGGCTCCGAACCGATAAAATTTATCTTGTGATTTAAGTAACATTAAAATAACTCACTAAATGAACTCCGCTGCCTATTTTTAATATGAGCATAATATGACATGTTAAAAGTTTATATGAAATTTGGCAGATTAATTTCCTAAACCAAGTAACGATGTAAAATGACCATAATGCACATAAGGAAATTTATCTTTGGTTCATAATCAAGATGACCTCCAAATACTATGGAACTTTTTATTAAACCTAGATTCGAGTTCAGACAACACCGCTTTGAACGCATGAACCCATAACATAGGTTCAAACTGTGTCACTTGAAATATATAAAGCCTTGGACATAGGTTAACACTATGTCACTTTGAACATATGAAGCCTTGAACACAGGATGTCAGATTCATGACTAGTATCATAAATACTAGGGGGAGTGTCTTGGCGAACAAGAACACAATCAAGGACTAGAAAAAGAATCAAGATCCAAATTCTGAAGATAAGAACCCAGAACAATAGTACCAAAACCCTTAGACCAAAATTAGGCTGAGTCATAATTCAAGGATCAAAGTTCTAAAGATAGATCATGATAAAAACACACAAGTCAAGAACGGAAGAGTCCAAGTACTCACAACAAGAAAATAAATAGTGTGATAGGCTAGAATCTGAATACAAATAATATAGTAGAGGTACAAAGGAACTGAACCTCGTGCCTCTCGCATGCGAAACGATGAACACTATGACAAATAAAATAAAGATCCCTGACGTTCATGATGAGGTAAGAAGCTCTGAAGATAAGATTCGAGAACAATAAGTACCAAGACCCCTTTGTACTCATTCCCGTTTTTAATTTTTATGTATGGATGTTTTATTTCTCAATGAAACTAACAAACACAATAGAGGTGCACCATGTGCCTCTCGCATACGAAGTAAGCACTCTACCATATGAGCTACACCCTTTTTATAAAATAAATGTCTCAAACATTCATGATGAGGTAAGTAGCGATTTTGGACTCTTCTTAAGAAGTACTTGTAGAACCTTAAACCAAGTATGAATTAAAGAAATGTGAAAGAAAAACACCAAGAGCTGTGAGTTAAGGCTCCGAACAGATTAAATTTTTCGTGATTTAAGTAACATTAAAATTGTTGGCTTTTTCGCCTTAATCTCAAATTAATTAATTTTAATTAATTAATTAATTGAGGTTTTGATGAGTTAAGACTCCAAACAGATTAAACAAACCTACTTTCAATTATTAATCATTCTCAGTATTTTGTCCACAATGTAAAGTTGGGAATAACGATTTCAACGTCTTTTTTGGTTCACTCAAATTAGAGATAAAACGAAAAAGTTTCAGTTAAAATAAGATACCCGACGTGATGATGTGGCAGCAAAATTGATATCATAGACCAATTAAATTCAAAACAAGATACCTGGCGTGATGATGTGGTGACAAAATTGATGATGTGGTGACAAAACTGACATCATGAACCAGCTACAAAATTGATATCATAGACCAATCAAAGTATGACATTTATAAATTTGGTAGAGTAATACATGGTGGAGTTTTCAATTATATTTATAAAGTTTTCCCTTACTTTTAAATTAAAAGATGAGTATTTGAATTATAAAATCATTTCAATTACATTTATAAAAGTTTTCGGTTACTTTTAAATAGAAAGAAATTATAATGAATTCATTTACATTTATGAAAACGAGTTTGGAGAAAGAAAATCATTTAAATTACAAAATCATTTCAATTACATTTATAATGATTTCAATTAGATTTATAAAACTTTTCTAATTACTTTTAAAATGTTACCACATGGTTTCCATTAACATTTTTTTATTATATTATTATATTTCAATAGGTTATATATATATATATATATTATATATATATATATATATATATATATATATATTTAAATTTAAATGAAACATGTGGTCTATAATTTTTTACAATAAACTTAAAAATAAATAAATATTATTTTTCGTAGTCCACGTCTCCGTTCACGCTTTAATGGTCATATCAATTTCTATTTAAACTCATCACCTCTTTATCTTTTATAGAACACTAACACAGAACATTTGTTTCCTCGATCTAAACTTTTTTTTAAAGACTCCAATTGTTGCTCTCTCCAAACTTTCAATTCTATTTCTTTTTTTTTATCTCATCCTGAAGAGATGTCTATTGTATTATGAAAAAATTGTAAATCTATTACTTCAGAGAGTTGTGTGTTTCTATAAGATTTCAGAAAAGTGTACCGGTTTGATCCTGAGCCATAGAAATGATTGAGTTTGCTCTTGAACTCGTAAAAAGAGCGGTGTATCTGTTTGATCCTGAGCCGTGGAAAGGATTGAGTTTGCTCTTGCACTCGTAAAAGGAGCGGTGTAGCGGTTGGACTCTAATCCGAAGAAAGAGTCAGAAAGTTTTATTCAAATCCCAAGAGGCGCTTGGGAAGTGGAGTAGGTCGAGTTTGACCGAACTACTATAAAACTACGCGTTATATTTTCTAACCCTTTTCCTATTTAAATTCTAAATTTTAAGTTTTATGTCATGTTATAAGTTTTATTGTTATTAAAAATAAAAATTTAATAATTACATTGATTGAAACCCTATTCACCCCCTCTAGGGTTGTCATATCGATCCAACAAAAATAACTCACTAAATGAACTCCGCTTCTATGAATTTTTAATATTGAGCATTATATGACACGTTAAGAGTTTATATGAAATTTTGTAGTCATTGGATAGGGTTAATTAGCTAAACCAAGTAACGGTGTAAAATGACCATAATGCACATAAGTAAATTTAGCTTTGGTTCACGATCTAGAGGACCTCCAAATACTATGAAACTTTTTATTAAACCTAGATTCGAGTACAGACTATGTCGCTTGAAATGCATGAACTCATGGCATAGGTTCAAACTTTGTTACTTGAAATGTATGAAATCTTGGACATAGGTTAACACTATCACTTTGAACGTATGAAACCTTGGACATAAGATGTCAGGTTCATGACATACAGGATGTCAGGTTCATGACTAGTACCATAAATACTAGGGGAATGTCTTGGAGAACAAGACAACGATCAAGGACTGAACAAGGATCAAGATCCAAGTTTAAGTACCCAAACCCTTAGATCATAACAGAATTGAACCTTGTGCCTCTTGCATGCAAAGCGAGCGCTCTACCATATGAGCTACAACCCCTTTACATAATAAAGGTCTTGAACTTTCATAACAAGGTAAGTAGCCATTTTGGACTCTTCTTAAGAAATACTTGTAGAAATTGCTTGGATCTTTGTATAAACCTTAAATCAAGTATGAATTAAAGGAATATGAAAGGAAAATACCAAGAACCATGAGTGAAGACTCCAAATCGATCAAATTGATCGAGATTTAAGTAACGTTAAAATATCCCACTAAATGAACTCTGCTACCTATGAATTTTGAATACTAAGCATAATATGACATGTTAAGATTATATATGAAATTTGGTTGTCATTGGATATGGTTAATTAGTTAAACCAAGTAACGGTGTAAAATGACCATAATTCTCCTTAGGAAATTTTCCTTTAGTTCATGATCTAGATAACCTCCGAATGCTATGAAATTTTGTATGAAACCTAGATGCGGGGTCAGACTACAACGTTTGGAATGCATGAAGTCTTAGACGTAGTTTCAGACTGTGTGGCTTGGAATGTATGATGCAGACTGTGTCACTTGGAATGTATGAAGCGTTGGACACAAGTTGTCAAGTTCATGACTAGTACTATAAATCCTAGGGGGTGTGTTTGGGAGAACGAACAAAAAAAGAACAACCTAGAAAGTGACAAAGAACAAGACAACGTTCCAGAAATAGAACAAGGATCAAGATCCAAGTTCTGAAGACAAGTACCGAGAACAAATAGTATTAAAACCCCTAGATCTGAACCAAGGTTGAGATCTTAGAATCCATTTACCAAAGTCCATCTAAGTATCCTTCCAAACCAAGAAAAATAGTACTTGGACCTTAAATTAGAACTAAGGTTGACATCTCAGAATTCAAGGACCAAAGTTCGCGTAAATACTTACAACAAGAACAAGGGAAGAAAGAGTGTGACAGGCTACTTACCGAGTACACACCAAGAACAATAATACTAAGACCCTTAAATTAGAACTAAGGTTGAGATCTCAAAATAAAAGGATCAAAGTCGGCCCAAGTACTTACAACAAGAACAAGGAGAAAAAGAGTGTGGTAGGCTACTTACTGAGTAGATAATCGTACCTGTGGTACCTCTTGCATGCAAAGTGAGAGCTCTAGCATGTGAGACTCGAATCAAGACTAAAAAGACCAAAGCGAAAATAATTAAAAAAAATTAGAAAAAAATAAAATCCGCTAAAATTTAAATTAAAAAAAAGTGAACACCAAAAAATACAAAATTAAGTCCAATTATAAGACGAAGTTGTTTAAAATATTACAAACGGGAAACCATTCTAAAACAAAAATATAAAAGCCTTAAAAATGTAAAAACAGGCTAGCACTCTAAAACAACCCCGACTGTGACTACACAACTCTTGAATGCTCATTCACCTCGTGCAGCAGCCTGTAAACACCTGAAAAAGAAAAGAAAAAGGAGTGAGTATAATAATACTTAATAAGTAACCTACTTGTAGGCTCTCAACGCATCCTTAACTTAGTATGTATCACGGGCTTTACTCTTTGCTCTAGGAAGTTTGGGCTTAGTTTTCAATGCTCTCTGAGCAATTGGGTACCCCAACTTTCAACTTTCGAGCATGTCTCTGAACTGAAGCGTACACATAGGGGTCTGTGCGATTTTTTTGTCCTTTCTTTTCTAGTACTTAAGTGGCGTGTCTTGCTTATGTAGTGAATGATCAATGTTCTAGGTTGAGGAGGGGACTCATAAGTTGCAAGACACTATGGCTGGATCTGAATCTAAACAAAAATTTGAGCATCACCCATGGGGGTTACCCGACAACTCTCCCACAGGACCATAAAGTCTTCAAAGTTTGGGGGAAGCAATCCCCTGTGTGCTGGTTAGATACTAGATTAACCTACGCTCAGGGACGGGTTTACAGCACAAGGGTCTTGTTTTATGAGACCTTTGGTCATTTACACTAGGTTGGGGCACATGTCGCATGAACCTAACAAGCAACGCCTAGATCCATGGTAGAAACCGAAGTAGAGTCTCGACAATACGATACTGAAGTGGAAAGGGTAGTGGACAGACATGTGAGACTGTTCACATTGCTATAGCCTAATGAGCTACCTTGATCATTCTTGGTTGTCGTGGAGGCCTACGAGGTTCTTAGGGACCTCTGATCGCCACTAATGATACTGGGGTGCAGGGTCTAATGGAACACATATTGAACTTGGTCAACATGTAAGTCGCACTAGCTATAGCGCCCTAATCTTAACTGAGTTCTCTCATGCATGCTTTTCTAGGTAGTTACACCTATATATCACCTAATTGCATAATCCATAATTTGAACTATACCTTGGTCATATCTCGAAGTTGAGAAGGTTTATTGGGTTCCTAAGGCGGCTAGGTAGCTTAACACAGTCGTCGAGCTCTAGGCTGTTCTATTTTGACTCCTTGAGTATTTCTTAGTCTTAAAGCACTAAGGTCTAGATTCTCTGACCGTCGCTCACGATCCTAAAATGCCCAGTCTATTGGAGGCAACTTGACCTAGGTCATCATCTAGCCAACCTAACTCTAACACCCTAGTTTTGTGCAGATAAACATGTTCTACAGAGAGAACACATAGTCAAACACCTGGAGCTAACACATACTATATCATGCAAACATACAAGCAAACAAGCTCAATGGGAAGATAACATCCATCAATCCCTTGTAGATAAGATCACAATAACCTATCTTTCTCTCTAACACAATGAAAAGCACGTAAAGCAACATTCATAACAAATCTCATCATAGGGGCATTTTGATAATTTCTTACATCATGTTGGTCTTTTGATATTTGTTTGTAAATATAACCCAAACTCGTTCTCGTTTGTAATAAACTTGAACATCACTAAGTTGTAATCGGATTGTGTTTTGATTTAACTATGGTATTGTTTGCTTACATTTGATTTATATTTTATTTTATTTTTATTTTATTTTATGTGCTTTCGTCTATGTTCTTTTAGTTGTAGCCTAAGTTTCGAAACCTTGAAAATGAAGTCCGAACATTAGGAAATTGATTTAGCATGTTAGACTCTCATGCAAGGTTATGAAACCAACATGTTGTCTAGTTTTCAATAACAAACATGATATTAACGAAAACGTAAGACACATAACAACAACGGTAAAATAGAAGAGAAAGAGAGAACTAATGTCGTGTGTTGATTTTCGGTCATGTGCGATCTCCTAAATCACGAGCTTGAAAATTCTTTCATGATATCGAAAGGTTTTCTAGATTTCAAAAAATATTTATAAATCAAAAATACGAATTTTCTCGTGAAATTGGTCTCCCTCAATTCGACTATAAAAGGAGAATATATAGGAAAAATATGTGCATTGTCAAGGTGCTATCCAAACATGCGTGAATACTATAGAAATTTTTGGGTAGCATCGAGACGTAGACACATGCTTTTTTGCACTGAAGAGTGTCGTGGCACCTTAAGGGGCGTTGAGCTTGACACTAGCTTAGCATTGAGATGTTGTAACACACGTCCCGACACGAGCAAATTTCTCGTTTAAAATTTTAAATTAAGGAATTTTTTTAGAATCTTAGAAGCTAAATTTTAAAATGTGGTAGAAGAGAAAAATGCTTAGAAAATGTTGGGCAACTAAAAATGGTATAAAATAAAATAAAAGAAAAATAAAAGAAAAATCAAAGTCAACCCTCGAGGGTTGAGGGGTATTTTGGTCATTCCGGATCTTAGCCATTTGAGTTATTTTCGGTCAAAACTAGTTCATAAAAAAAATTAAAATGATATAGAAAGAACAATAAATGAAAAGAGTAATAAATGGATATAAGATATTTGACTATAATAAAAGCAAAAATATAATACTTATATTAATCTATAATTGAAGTTAAATATCATACAAAATATTTGCCTATAATAAATAGTCAAATATGTTAAATATTATAAATCATAATTCAAGACTAAATATTCTTAATACCACCTTGCAAGGTGAGCATTGAATTTGAGCGAATGTGAAGTTTGGATCTGAAAAGTTCAAAGAGAGGTCTAAAAACACTTTTTTGTGAAGATGTTAGCAACTTGGAGATGGAAAGGTACATATTGTGTGCGAAATTTGCCATCGATAACAAGTTCCCGAAGGAAATGATAATCTAGTTCAACATGTTTGGCCTCTTGTGAGAAACGGGATTAGAGCTCAAAAAAATAGCACTTATGTTGTCACATAAGAGTAAGGGTGGCACGAAATAGGAACCTTGAAGTCATGCAAAAGATGTGTGACCCAAATAAGTTCAGCAACAGTCGTGGCAAGAGAACGATATTCAGATTCACAGCTAGAGTGCGAGACAGTAGGTTGCTTTTTGGCACTCCAAGAAACGAGATTGTTACCAAGATAAATAGAATAATCAAATGTAAAATGGTGATATCGGGACAACTAACCTAGTCAGCATCCGAATAAGCCACTAGCGTACTAGGAATAATGGATGGACGAAAGATAAGACCAAAGTGGAGTGTTCTCTTAACATAGCAAATAATACGTTTAACAACAAGAAAGAGATCTGCAATAAAGGCATGCAAAAATTGAAAGCAAAAATTGAGTGACAGAATTGACAGCATGGGCAATATCTCAAGTACTAGAGGGCGCCAACAAGAGATCAATAGAGAGTAGAATAAGAGAAAGGAGAACCATCAGTAGTTAGTTGTTGAGAAACAACCATGGGGTGTGGACTGGTTTGTCATCGAGCAACTGAGCAAGCAAAAAAAATATCTCGAGCATATTTTACTAACTAATAAAGAGATCATCCGGAGTGGGTGAAACTTCAAGACCAAGAAAGTAACTGAGAGAACCCAAATCCTTGATAGAAAACCCAGAATGAAACTTGTGAGTAAATCTGTCAATAAGAGATGAGTTGTTGCTAGTAACAGTAATGTTATCGGCATAAAAAAAACTATCAATAAGAGATGGGTTGTTGCCAGTAACAATCATGTTATCACCATAAAGAAGTAGATAGATAAGGTTAGATTACTGATAAAAGACAATAAAAGACGTGTCAGCTTGATTGCAAGAAAAATCAAGTGTGAGAAAAAATGAGCTAAAAAGTTGAAACAAGGCACGAGGAGCTTGCTATAAGTCATAGAGGACTTTCTTTAATAAACAGACATGAGTACGAAATCGAGGATCAATATACCCATGAGATTGTTCCATATGAACATGTTCAATAAGAGTGTCATTGAGGAAAGCATTCTTAACATCAAGTTGCTAAAGAGGCCATTTAGTTGTGATTGCAATAGAAAGCACAACACGAACAGTGGTAACTTTGACAACTGGACTAAAAGTGTCAGTATAGTCGAGACTAGGAATTTAAGTATAACCTTTGGCATCAAGAAGACGAGCCTTGAAACACTCGACGGATCCATCAGAAAAATATTTAATGCGAAACACTCATTTAAAGCCCACATGTTGGTGTTGGCAGGGCGAGGAATCAAAGTCCAAGTATGATTTTATTGTAAAGCTCAAATTCCTTCATTCATGGCAGCAACCCAAGTAGGATTCTTAACCGCAGATTCGAATTCTTTTGGCTTAGTGGATGCATGAAGAGCATAAAGAAGTCCAGATGAGCCCAAAATATCAAGATTTGTTGGATGACGAGTCTTGAAGATACCATCTTTGGCTCGTGTGGTCGTATGATGAGAGCCCAAAGAAGAAGAGGAATTGTAGCAGGTTCAATAAAGATCAGTTCAGAAGTCGAGGGTGGCAAAGAGGAACCTGCAAGAGAAGTATTGTCACGACCCAAAATAAATTACCTCAAGCCGTGACTAACAATGACTATGACATGTAGTGTGTAAGCGAGAAATTCAAGGAAAACATTATTTCAAAAGTATTTCATTTATTTCGTAAGAAAAACGTTTCATTACTAAAAGAACATATTTGTCTAGGTAAAAACAAGAAGAGAAACATGAAAGACAAAGTGTACTATTCAGTAAAACTAGACTGACACCCCGGGACACGCTTCCTCTGTGACAACCCACATCGATCAACGTGCCCTCTCTTGACTCGACGCCTCACGTACCTGAAAAAGAAAGGTATAGCAAGAATGAGTATAAAATTATACTTAGTAAGCCACCTACTTATAGGCTCTTATCGCATCCTAATCTTAACAAACCCCCACGGACTCTACTTTAGCTCTGGACATCTGGTTTCCGTTTTAACACCTTGGGACTTGCCCCTCGCGACTTCTTGGTCCTTTGTCCTTTCGTTTAAAGATTCTTAAGAACTCCCTTATGCTGACTTGTGTAATGACTGGTGCCCTACGAGTAGCTACTTCGGCATGGCTCTGAGACTATCTGGTAACTTACCTAGGAAGTGAGCTGCAACCCACTAGGCCCATGACAGTCCCCCTGGTCGGGGAGAGCTACCCCCCTTAACCCATCCAGCTAAATGGTCTATACGACGTGGGCACACGTTTTCCATGCTAAAACGGCTAAGAGCAGTCGGATTCTGATCAGGAACCCCCTGGTCCCCTACGAAGCTATGACACCAATCACACACCAGTAGCCTAAGGGTACT
Organism: Cucurbita maxima; assembly: GCF_002738345.1. NCBI lineage: Eukaryota > Viridiplantae > Streptophyta > Magnoliopsida > Cucurbitales > Cucurbitaceae > Cucurbita > Cucurbita maxima. Next base: position 631,323 of record NW_019272019.1, read on the forward strand.
CTAATGAGGCTTCGTACGTCGTGGTGGTCTGTTGCTCTACTAGGGAAAGGATTAGGTCTATACCATAGTGTCTTGTTACTCTAACCAAGAATTCGTAGACTTAATCATAAATGCGAGTCATAAAAACTAATTGAGTACGTACATAACTATCATCCAAAGTCATCAAACATGTTTCATGCAAAGTAAACATACAAGCTCAACGGGATGATAACATCCATCAACTCCCGGAGCGCAGAGTTCACAATTTCCCATCCTCCTTTTAGCATGAAAATATACATATACATAATAAGCGAAAACTTAAAACATAACAGCAGTACTCAGGTAATACTCATAATATTTCACAACATACATCTTACTTTTAATAATCGATAACCTACGATCAATAACAAAAAGCTATGACCTAAGATAATTAAACTAGCATGCATACATTCCAAGCGACTCCTACAATTATTACTTCCTAAAATTTCGTGTGGTGACTTACTTGGATGATGCATGCCCTAACACAGCGTTTCCACACAATTGGCGTATCAAAAGATAGTGATTTTCCTCAATTAGGTCCTATTTCATATAGAATGGAGTTAGGATTGGAATCAGGAGGAAAATAGGAAAACAGAAGTCAAAAGGGTTGAAAATGAGCTTGCACGCGCTTCCACGCGCCGGGATGCAACCACTCGCAGCTTCCACGTGTGAGTGTCACGCGCCCAGGGTTTTCTACAGTCTCGAGTCGTCGATTCGGTTCTGAAACAGTGGTTTAGGTGGACCGCGGGTCATCGGTTTGGTTCGTTTCGCCGCGCGGGTATCAGGTCAGTCGAGGAACGCGAGTCGGGTTGCGTTGCCGGGGACGCATGTCGCAGGAAGGCTTGAGCCGTGTTTTCCCAGGCGGCGTTCGACGCGTGTCCGAAGGTGGTTGGCGCACGCGGTCCTCTAGCCAGTTGACACGTCAAGGTTTTCGATTAGTTTTCCGAGGAACTTTCCATTTTCTATCTCTCGATTCTTAATCGAGACAATAATGGCTTTTTCAACAAAGTTTTAGATCATACTTCAACCTACGTGCCAATATTTTTTTTCTTGATTTTTACTTAGTCATAGGACGAGTTATGAGCATCGGAAAGAGGTCCGGTAACATCCTTACCGTTTTTGGAAAGATTCACAGATCTCAACGTTTCGTCCGATTTCCTCACAAAATCAGTGGCGGATCTTCCCTGGATGAAGGTAGTAAAACTTAAACACTCTACTCTCAAACAAAGATCTCAGATCTGAAGAGTATCGTTCGAAATCTTACCTTGCGGGTTTTCTTTCTGATCTTGACGAAAGATGAGGAAATCTCAACAACACAAGTTCTTTCTTCTCTCTAAGAAGGACTCGAAAGTGTAGGTCTTAGTAGGGAATGGATTCCGTCGGTGACTCTACGACGAAGACTCCAGCTATTCAGGTTTCTTTATCAAACTTTCTCTCAACCTTCTTTCTCACACCTCTCTCTTTTGCAGGAATTCTGTGGAGATCCCTTAAGACCCCTCCAGGGGTAAAATGTCCATTTTGCACGTTGGGCTTTAACCGACTTTTTTTTTTTTTTTTGAGTTATCTACCTGCACAAACTCATCCAAAAAGTCAGAACAAATATCACACGAAGATGAACTGGATCGAGGAATGTGCGGTGAAGAAGTGGTACGGAAATGAATCAATATGGTAAAGATGTGGTTCAAAGAAATTTGAAATGCGACGAGAGGAAAGAGGTTGGGCATGGGAGCTAGAGACAACATGAAGTAAGTTTCCTCAAATTGAGTTTGACAGGTGATATATAGCTTAGCGGTGGTGGAATCAAGACAACGAAACCCTTTATAAGTGGGACTATAACCCAAAAAAATGTAAAGAATGTTGCGGGGAGAAAAGCTTGTTAGTCATATATGTTAGGATCGCACAACAACGCTCACAAAGGATCAAGATGAACATAAAGAAGAGAAAATTCAAGGAGGAATATTGGTTAAAGGTTTTATTGATGACTTTAGATATATACCGAAGAAATTACGAGCACTGACTAATAAGGTATATATATAGTTTCAGAACCGTAAATATTGCTTTTACAGATTTAGCTGCCTAATGAAATATAATCTACCAAATATATCTGTAACAGTTCGTATATTATTTTCGTTTATCCCAATAATAAAAATATATTACCTAATTTTTAAAGTTAATAAATAAATAAATACAAATATGGGGTCATCCACTAAGATTGCAACACATTATTTTTCAAAATATAAAATTAATTTTTCTTTTTGTCTTTTTCCCATGTGGATGATGAATTAACGGTCCAGATTTTAGCAGATACAATAAACGGTTGGCTTCCTTCTATCAATTTGATTTTTACCATTATCTTCTGGACACTCGCACCTTCTTTCTGCCAAAACCATATCAACAATTTTCAGAAGTTTCAGAACAACAAACCTCAAATTGAGCGCTGAAAATCCCAGAAAATGGCTTTACAGACGAGTTTGTGTCTTCATCGTTCACCATCTCTTTCTCCTTCTCATTCTTTCCTTCCATTTGGGTCTCTCCAGCTCAAGCCTCAGAATCTCGTTCTTCAGGTGAGATTTATCTCTTCTTCTTATGAATTATTGGATTTCTCTTAAGAATGATTGATTCTGTTTTCTTTAACTTATAAAATATGGTGTTGTTTCTTGTATCATGCTAGTGAGCTTCAGTTATTGAATCCTGGTTGAAATTTGAGGAAGTGGAATCGAATTCTATTTTTGTATTTTCGTATTTTTAAATTTGAGGAACTGTGTTTTGCTCTTGAATTGATTCATAAGTCCTGTTTGAGATGAACTCTTTTTAGATTTCTATCCTGAAAAAATGAAATCTGCCGGTTCTTAAAACGTTGGAAAAGGCTATGAAACTTTGAGGCAGTTTGAAATGATCGTTTCTGAGTATTGATTTTAAAGAAGAAGCATTTTTTCCGGAAACATTTTTTAAATTCTTTCCACTGAATGAAGGTGCATTGAAGTGTTTTTAGAATTTTCAAAGTTACTTTGATCGTAAAAAAAATCAACATGACTGTTTGTGTTCATTTAAGCACAAAATTTCTCTTTTGGTCATGATATGTTTCAAGTTCTTAGTGAAAATTCTTCTGATGCTACGTGATCTTTCAAGTTAGGTTTGAATTTTGTAATGGTCGAATTCCTGAAATCATTTTAGTCCGAACGTGTTCGATATATTAATTGTTTGTCCAAAACATAATGTTTAGATTCTACAAGAGCCTGAAAATTATTTAATAATTTGTTTCTTGGTAGCACTTGTTTTTATTACAGTATCTGTAATGTTTTTTTTGGTTAAATTATAAAGTTAGTCTCTATGGTTTGGAGAAAGTTCTAGTTTAGTTCACATGGTGTAACAACCCAAGCCCACCACTAGCAGATATTGTCCTCTTTAGACTTTCTTTTTCGGGTTTCCCCTCAAGGTTTTAAAACGCGTCTACTAAGGAGAGGATTTCACATCTTTATAAGGAATGCTTTGTTCCTCTCTCCAACCAACGTGGGAACTCTCAATCCACCCCCTTGGGGCCCAGTGTCCTCATTGGCACACTGTTTGGTGTCTCTGATATCATTTGTAACAACCCAAGCCCACCGCTAGCAAATATTGTTCTCTTTGGGCTTTCCCTTCTAGACTTCCCCTCAAGGTTTTAAAACACGTACACTAAAGAGAGGTTTTCACATTCTTATAAGGAATGTTTTGTTCTCCTCTCCAACCAACGAAGGAACTCACACATGATTTTAAAAGTCAAAATTTCGTTCATATAGTTTGATAAAACCTCATAATAGGTCCTATAATTTGATAAAACCCTTATAATTTCATCACTATTTATGAGGATTTTATCAAACCATTGGGATGAATTCAAACTTTTAAACCATAGGACTAAATTTTAAGTTTTGACCGATCATAGGGATGAAATTTGTAATTCTAACGTATCCTTTGCCTCTGTTTCTCCAAGCCTGTTCTCTAATGAACACTTTCACCATTTCAATTGCTTCTAATGATGTTGTTCCTATGTAGGAAATTGTGCATCATTTCGACGTACCAATATTGCGGAACTTTAGGAAGGGCTGTAGACTTAATGTTGAGAGGTTTTCTAAACTTCAGGTATGCATTTGTTCAAAAAGTATCCACTTATTAAGTTCATATTTCTGTAACTACTTAGATTAAGTGCGAAAAAATATATCTCTGATCACAATAATTTTCCATAATTAAAGACCAACCAGCTAAAATGAATTTTTAAAGGGTTCTGTAGTTGCTTAGGTGGAAAATTTATCCCACTTTTGAGTCTTTGACCATAGACTCCTGAGTCATTCGGTTTCGTAATTGTTTAGAAGATTGTTGAGTCATTAGACAATAGGTAAATGTTCCATAAGATGATATATTTTTTTCTATTGAATTGAAAAATCTTCAAATTGTCTCATTATTAACTTCTTTTTTTCCTACACTCTGGATGAAGGCAGATGTTTCAAAGGGAATTGGCAATGGAATCTCAATCATCGACAATGTTTGAGAGTAATTTGTTCTCTGATTCATCATTCTTTATAATCAATGCATTTTCATTAATTTGTGGATGATATGTTTCGAGTGATCGGTACGTTATGACTGAAAGTTCAAAATATAGACAAGTTGATTCACAAATTTATCAATACCTCTGTAGACTAGATTTGATACATAAATTAATAATCTATATTCATACATACAGTGCAAGGTATATCAAACTAGATTCAACACATAACTCATTAAACTAGGTGACTCAATGAACCTCCAGCCCATGATGCAACAGTCAGTATCCGCTGCCATAGTCATCGTTTCCAACTGTCATGAGCATTGCTGTTCTTGTCACCATTAGCTGTCGTCGTGGGGTTTTCATTTTGTTTTTTTCTCTCGTCTTTGGGTTTTACTTTCTTTGTTGTCTTGCCGTCACCTTCTTCCATTGTTCTTGCATTGTGTTTGCAGTTGCAGTTAGTCAGTGTCGTCATCCTTGTCGCCATCTGCTGTCGTTGTGTTTTTCGATGTTTTTTGGGTTTTCCTCTCCCTTATCTGTTTACTTCCCTTGTTGCCAGATGTTCTTCTATGCCATCCTTCACTGTCTCCAAATTCATTTTTACTGAAGGTCAGATCATTGATTTTCTGCTTCGGTTGGGCTCTCCTTATCTTTAAGTCACCATGCTTTGGTTTTCTGCATTTGGTTTGAAGACGAGCGTTTCAAAAGCTCTAGTTTCTTTATTTCAAAATTGTAATAACGAGCCTTCTCTTCCTCCAGTTCCATGCAATTTTGATTCATGTGTGAAGTTCCTACCTTTGTTGATGGCATCCGTGGTTGGGCTTCATTTTATTTATTGCAGTTTCGTATCGCTGGTTAAGTTCTTTCTTTCTCGAGGCTTTTGGATCAGTGCTTTTGTGCTGGGTGCTAACTTTTATGTTGGTCATCTCGTTTTCCTTGTGAAATATCGAAAAGCTTACTGCTTGTTATTCATGTTGTGTTCTTTCTTCAGTATAATCAAAACATATACTCAATAAAACTTTATATTCTTTAGTGATGAATGTTTGAAGAACATTTTTTATTTTTGCAGGCTGTCAACCAGAAAAAGGCCTACCATTATTTGTATCTGCTTTCTCATCAGGGCAACTTTTATGGCTGATTTCTGCTGAATCAGTATTTGCTAGGGAAGAAATCAAAACGAATGCAGTTTACGAGATCGGGGAGTTATTTGAATTAGGAATACAGTTATCTTATCTATTAATACTATTAGGTCTTCTTGGGGTTGGAACCTTCTTCGTGATACGTCAAGTTCTTGTTCGTAGAGAACTCGACCTTTCTGCTAAAGAACTGCAAGTAAGAATCCACATTTACAGATTGAGTAACATGTAAGAAATGGAAAGAGATCTTAAAAGATTTTTTCCTCTCAACAATGGAGGTGAACTTAGATTAATCAAATATTAATATTTCTTCCAATATTGATATTTCTATGCAAGGATATGAATTCATCCATTTAGATTGGGATGATTCTAAATTTCTGAAGGAAAAGGAGGTGCCCTCCTCAATATTTTTAAAACTGATCTAGCAGGGAGAGGTTTTCACATTCTTATAAAAAATGCTTAGTTCTCCTCCCCAACTGATATGGGATCTCACAATCCACCCTTCTCGGGGCTCAGCGTCCTCGCTGGCACTCGTTCCTTTCTCCAATCAATGTGGGACCCCCCAATCCACCCCCTTCGGGTCCCAACGTCTTTGCTGGCACACCATCTCTTGTCCACCCCCTTTGGAACTTAGTCTTCTCGTTGGCACATCGTCCGATGTCTGGCTCTAATTCCATTTGTAAATGGCCCAAGCTCACTGCTAGCAGATATTGTCCTCTTTGGGCTTCTTCTTTCGCGCTTCCCCTCAAGGTTTTTAAAACATGTCTGCTTGGGAGATGTTTCCACATCCTTGTAAAGAATGCTTAGTTCTCCTACCCAACCGACTTAGGATCTCACATCTACTAAGTTTTTAAATGAAAACTATTCATTTGAAATCACCCCATAAAGTAGGTGATTGGCTGAGGTCATTGATTGTCTAGCTTTGCTAATGCGCTTTCCATTCTCATTATTTGTTGGACAGGAACAAGTGAGAAGTGGTGATGCCAGTGCTATGGAGTATTTTGAACTTGGTGCAGTGATGCTGAGGAGGAAGTTTTATCCCGCTGCCACGAAGTTTTTGCTTCAGGCAATTGATAAGTGGGACGGGGATGATCAAGATCTTGCGCAGGTTTGATACGCTCTAGCTCACTGATTTCTGATTGTTGGAATATCAAGATCATCCAATCATTTGATAATCTGCTTTGTTTTCCTTGATTTTAATCGAAACTGTATAGAATGTATCAAGAACACGCTTCCTCGTGTTTAGCTTTCGAAATCTTTTGTTCTCTCATCCAGTTTCATATTTCCGTTGTTCTCAGTCGAGCATTAGTTGACTTGTTGAGTTGATCGAGGGTCGATATTTAATGATATCCTGTTACAGCTTCTATCGTCTATGTTTGCAGGTTTACAACGCGCTCGGGGTTAGTTATGTGCGTGACGATAAGCTGGACAAGGGAATTACCCAGTTTGAAACTGCTGTAAAGCTTCAACCTGGGTATGTTACAGCTTGGAACAATCTTGGAGATGCATATGAGAAAAAGAAAGAATACACGTCTGCTCTGAAAGCTTTCGAAGAAGTTCTTCTATTCGACCCGAACAACAAACTTGCTCGGCCAAGACGAGATGCGTTGAAGGACCGTGTGGAGATGTACAAAGGAGTTCCTGTGAAATCTAAGAACAAATGATGATCATGTCCCTGGTTTTCTGCCGATTTTGTTGAAAATGAGAATTTACATTCATTAATGTATTAGATTATATTAGAGTTATGAATCCTACGTTGCTGTGTATGGTAACTAAAAAAGTATATATAATTGAATGAGTAGCTTTGTTTTCTAAAATATTTGTAAATTTATGAGTGCTTGAAGCAAGGGCACCTGGAAAAGGGACATTACCAAGTCATCTGAGGCCTTGGGTACAAATAGTCGAGTGTCGACGCAATTGTTTGAGAGCTTGGATACGAATCGTCAAGGATCGAGTATTGAGCTACATAGAAAATCATTGAGGCCGAAGCATACAGATGGTCGAGAGTCGATGCGTCAAAGAGTCAGTCTCGTTGAGCTTTTGGTGAGGGCTAAATATGAGCATTGAGTGAACACGTGGAGCTCGATTATATTTAGTATGCATAGTGTTGCAGTCATGCTCGTTCAAGGCGTGTTGTCCTTGGCTGCATGCCTATATTATGTCAAATCCTTTATTTGATTTCATGTTGTATTTTCTTACTATCGTATTTTCGGTTTATTTGTATTCATTTTGTATTGTCTTACTATCATATTTTCTATTTGTATAACTATTCGGCAAAATCATGTCTAGACCTGTCAGAATTGAATCGTCTCATAATGTACTACAGGGGGATGTGACTAGTCTTCAACTCCTCCCACCTAGATTTTGTATGATTGTTCGGCGAAATCACATCTAAGCTTGTCAGACATGAATTGCCTCAAAGTGTACTATACGATTAATCGTCAATTCTTAACATTGCTTTCAATCTTACTTTCAAACTCTCTCTCGAAAATCTCTGTACCCTTGTTTTCTAAAATCTTCTCCTCAAAATAGGGCCAGAAACTTAAGCATGTGTTGTCCGTAGGCGACGAGAATCCAAATTGACTTGACTCACTCAATATTGAGAGTAAATATCACACAATCATAAAAGTTCACTGTGAAGAAAAGTGTGATTAAGTTTAGTTCATGTCTTGTGTATGTTGTATGGATGGTTTGTTTCTATATATAATGGGACTGTCTAGTTGGCTCCTTAGATGTGAGCTACTTACTAAGTACGCCTTGTAAATTAGTAGAAAGAAAGATGGTACGCCTTGTGAACTAGTAGAAAGAAAGATTATTATATTGAAAAGGAGATACGAGAAGTGATAACATTTAGCCATGTTTTGTTATCGAACTTTGAGTCAGTCTAGACTTTGGGCTACCTTAATCGTTTCTTCAAAGTGTTAAGAACATGAGTAGTTTTGATAGCATACCGTATATTGTCGGGGGAGACTTCGTTCTTTATACTCTCGATACGTCTATTTGTTCCTTGTTTCTATCCTTTCATGTTTTAAATAACAGTTCTATACAACTACTGTATGAACAATATCGTTAAACATCTTCATAACTTTCTATTAAATTTGTGTCGGATAGAATTTACTTTTCAATACAATAATCTCGGAATTGTCCTACATTTTGGTCGAAGGTATATCTTATGTTGAAGGAGAGAACTAGATAATTTTACAATTAAGGCTTAAAATATTAAAAAAACAATAATAATAATAATAAATTAAAATTTATCCCTTTATTAACTTAATTTTGAAAAAAATAGTATTTTACCCCTTAAAAAGATTTAGAATTGTGATAGATGTTGGGTTAGTGATATATATTAATTATTTGATGTTGACTCGAGAATTCGACCAATCCATTCTATAAGGTTAAATTTTTTTTTTTCCGGTTTGTATTAAATAAAATTTTTGAAAAATTGAAAAATTCGAGTTGACTTGCAAGTTGACATTTTTTGGTCGGTCAATCCAACAAACATGAAAATAAGGTTACAACTCAATCCTACTTTTAATACTATTATAAAAATTAAGAATATTTGAAGTTTGTAACTGGTATATAAGTGATGCATTTGTGACTTGCGAATGTTTGATATTTGAATTTTACGAAATTTTAATTATTAAGATAACATGTATTATAATAAGTTAATTTTAAAACAAAAAATTATCAATTAACTCGTCGTGAAAATAGAGTATTGGGTTGGGTTGTGAACAGTATTTAGGTTGTTCGAGTTGTTGGATAATGGAAGTCCCATATCAACTGACTCGTCGTGAAAACAGAGTATTGGGTTGGGTTGTGAACAGTATTTAGGTTGGTCGAGTTGTTGGATAATGGAAGTCCCATATCAAC
>NW_019272019.1:641138-855531 GCF_002738345.1 Cucurbita maxima
TTGGGTTGTGAACAGTATTTAGGTTGGTCGAGTTGTTGGATAATGGAAGTCCCATATCAACTAACTCGTCGTGAAAACAAAGTATTGGGTTGGGTTGTGAACAGTATTTAGGTTGGTCGAGTTGTTGGATAATGGAAGTCCCATATCAACTAACTCGTCGTGAAAACAGAGTATTGGGTTGGGTTGTGAACAGTATTTAGGTTGGTCGAGTTGTTGGATAATGGAAGTCCCATATCAACTAACTCGTCGTGAAAACAGAGTATTGGGTTGGGTTGTGAACAGTATTTAGGTTGGTCGAGTTGTTGGATAATGGAAGTCCCATATCAACTAACTCGTCGTGAAAATAGAGTATTGGGTTGGGTTGTGAACAGTATTTAGGTTGGTCGAGTTGTTGGATAATGGAAGTCCCATATCAATTAACTCGTCGTGAAAATAGAGTATTGGGTTGGGTTGTGAACAGTATTTAGGTTGTTCGAGTTGTTGGATAATGGAAGTCCCATATCAACTAACTCGTCGTGAAAACAAAGTATTGGGTTGGGTTGTGAACAGTATTTAGGTTGGTCGAGTTGTTGGATAATGGAAGTCCCATATCAACTAACTCGTCGTGAAAACAAAGTATTGGGTTGGGTTGTGAACAGTATTTAGGTTGGTCGAGTTGTTGGATAATGGAAGTCCCATATCAACTAACTCGTCGTGAAAACAAAGTATTGGGTTGGGTTGTGAACAGTATTTAGGTTGGTCGAGTTGTTGGATAATGGAAGTCCCATATCAACTAACTCGTCGTGAAAACAAAGTATTGGGTTGGGTTGTGAACAGTATTTAGGTTGGTCGAGTTGTTGGATAATGGAAGTCCCATATCAACTAACTCGTCGTGAAAACAAAGTATTGGGTTGGGTTGTGAACAGTATTTAGGTTGGTCGAGTTGTTGGATAATGGAAGTCCCATATCAACTAACTCGTCGTGAAAACAAAGTATTGGGTTGGGTTGTGAACAGTATTTAGGTTGGTCGAGTTGTTGGATAATGGAAGTCCCATATCAACTAACTCGTCGTGAAAACAAAGTATTGGGTTGGGTTGTGAACAGTATTTAGGTTGGTCGAGTTGTTGGATAATGGAAGTCCCATATCAACTAACTCGTCGTGAAAACAAAGTATTGGGTTGGGTTGTGAACAGTATTTAGGTTGGTCGAGTTGTTGGATAATGGAAGTCCCATATCAACTAACTCGTCGTGAAAACAAAGTATTGGGTTGGGTTGTGAACAGTATTTAGGTTGGTCGAGTTGTTGGATAATGGAAGTCCCATATCAACTAACTCGTCGTGAAAATAGAGTATTGGGTTGGGTTGTGAACAGTATTTAGGTTGGTCGAGTTGTTGGATAATGGAAGTCCCATATCAACTAACTCGTCGTGAAAACAGAGTATTGGGTTGGGTTGTGAACAGTATTTAGGTTGGTCGAGTTGTTGGATAATGGAAGTCCCATATCAACTAACTCGTCGTGAAAANTCGTCGTGAAAATAGAGTATTGGATTGGGTTGTGAACAGTATTTAGGTTGGTCGAGTTGTTGGATAATGGAAGTACCACCACCCGTTACAGCTAATTTAGGAAATAATCCTGGGTTTATAAGGAAGAAACGTGTTTGCCAACTAAGTAGGAAAAGAAAAGGTATTGATTTTGAGGAGGGAAGGTCGTTGAGACCTCCGCCCGATTTCGATGAGTTCGAGAACTTCTTTCTTCATACAAATCCTTTCATAGAAACTCACTCACCAGCAACCATTCTCCATTTCTTCCCTGTAAATTCCGTTCCACGATTCAATTCAATGGCTCATCTTCTCAACACCTCCTTCGTCGCCGTCTCCTCTCCATCTCTCCGCCGTGGGACATTTCTCCGACCGCCATTTCACCCCAGAAGGCGGTCTCTCCAAGTCCAGGCCAAGATCCGTGAGATTTTCATGCCTGCTCTCAGCTCCACCATGACCGAGGGTAAGATTGTGTCCTGGATCAAGACTGAGGGTGATAAGCTCGCCAAGGGTGAGAGTGTTGTCGTTGTCGAGTCTGATAAGGCTGATATGGACGTTGAGACCTTTTATGATGGCTATCTCGCTGCCATTATGGTCGATGAAGGAGGCGTTGCGCCTGTTGGATCTGCAATTGCGCTTTTGGCTGAGACTGAGGATGAGATTTCATTGGCTAAGTCCAGAGCTACCAATCCTTCTGCTGCTTCTGCTTCTGCTTCTCCAGCTTCGGAGAAGATTCCTGAGAATGTAGGTGCTGCGACGGCGGCGCCGGTTGCGGTGGCGAAGGCGGCTCCGGTGGTAGTGGCTTCCACTCACCCTGCATCTGAAGGGGGTAAGAGAATTGTAGCGTCTCCGTATGCTAAGAAGCTGGCTAAGGAGTTGAATGTGGAGCTGGCGACGGTGGTGGGAACTGGGCCGTTGGGGAGAATTGTTGCTAAGGATGTTGAAGCCGCGGCTTCTGCAGCTGTTTTGGTATCTGATGCTGCTAAGCCAGTTTCGGCTCCGGGCAGCAGCACGAAGCCCGCCCCATCCCTGGAGTTGGGAACCACTGTGCCGTTTACCACAATGCAAGGGGCGGTGAGTAGGAACATGGTTGAGAGTCTCGCAGTGCCCACTTTCAGAGTGGGGTATACCATTACAACAGATGCGCTTGATGCTCTTTATAAAAAGGTAAATTAATCGATTTATTTATATGAAACTGGCTTTCAAACATATGTTGGACATGTTATTAGTTTGAAGGCAATTGAAACAACTTTATTCTTGGAATGATGATAGAATTAGAACTTGCCCTCTGCACTGCTAATAACTGGTAGTGATTTATGTTTCTTAGATTAAGTCAAAGGGAGTGACCATGACAGCATTGCTTGCGAAGGCTACAGCTCTTGCACTGGCTAAACATCCTGTGGTAAATTCAAGTTGTAGGGATGGTAAGAGCTTTACTTATAATAGTAGCATCAATATCGCAGTTGCTGTCGCCATTGATGGTGGCTTGATCACACCAGTGCTTCAGGATGCAGATAAGGTTATGTTAGTCCCCTTAAGTTGTTCTGTTGTTTTTCGAATGATATGTTAATTATTAATCTTTGATTGTTTATACTTGATTTGTGCTTTAGGTGGACATTTATTCTTTGTCTAGAAAGTGGAAGGAGTTAGTTGACAAGGCCAGAGCCAAGCAACTGCAGCCTCAGGAATACAACACTGGTATTTTTTATTTGTTCATATTTTAAACTCGTTTCGATATGGAGTTGTTAGTGCTTCACTTGCATTCATTTCTCTAAGGAGGAAGTTATTTTATTTTATTCATTTTTCTGAGAAGGAATTATATTTTCATGAAGAAATATGATAGTAGAAGAGAGGACTCCAACACCAAAAAGTGGAAGAAAGAATTTCCTAGAAAGCTTTAGAGTTTGGTAAAATAATGTCGAAGGAAAAGAAATTCAACTCTGTATGGTCAAGATGAACTCGAGGAAATGAATGAATCAAGATAGAAAAAAAGGATGTGTTGAAAATGAATTTGAAGAACGAAGTGATCAGAGTACATTTTCCTTCTTCTCCTTATTTTTTCAGAAACAGTAATGAAATGAGTCGTAGTGGTTCTTTCCAATATCTATCTGTACCCAAGAAAGTTTTCAGGTGGCAAATGGAAAAACCTTAGCAAATATATGCTTTGAATCTTCGAATGTGCCCTTACACATAATGCGCTGCCTATGGCCAAGGATAAAGTGGTTCTATGAGTTCAGTTCATGGTGTTTATTCTCTCCCTAAATAACCCAACACTAGTTAGGCTGAAGTAGAACTTATCCTGCGCACCTTATCATGAGTGTTGTCCCTCCTAGCTCCAAGCCCCATGAGAAAAATTACAATTTTTTAGGGTATAATTTCAAATGGCCTTGCATATAAAAAGGATAACTGAGGAATCAGATTCAATTTGCTAGGCTTTCTTATCGTTATAAGTGTGGTGTGGCTTGTGGAGTGCACAATATGGTGCTGGATTTTATGGTATAGTAGAGATATTGCCTTTCTCTTCTTTATTTCTTTTTCTCTCTATTTCTGTCATTCCTTAACCAATGGGAAATGACAGATGTTCTGGACTTATTATCTTTGTTGGGGGACTTTCACCTTTAGCTCGATCAGAGTGACATTCACTCTTGGAGCTTCTGTCCATCCCAAGGGGTCTCTAGTAATTATTTCTTTCAGTGTTTGATCAGTCTTCTTTCAGTGTTTGATCAGTCTTTTAACCAATGGGAAATGACAGATGTTCTGGACTTATTATCTTTGTTGGGGGACTTTCACCTTTAGCTCGATCAGAGTGACATTCACTCTTGGAGCTTCTGTCCATCCCAAGGGGTCTCTAGTAATTATTTCTTTCAGTGTTTGATCAGTCTTCTTTCAGTGTTTGATCAGTCTTTTACCTTTGTGAGGAAGCTTAGGATTTTCAAGAAGGTTAAGTTCTCTGTTTGGCCAATTTTGTAAGGAAGAGTTAATGCCTTGGACCAGATCTTTGCTAGGGGGTCCTTGGCGATCAGGTCATTTTGTTGTATTCCTTGCAAGAGGGCGGCAAAGGACATGTATCATCTTCTTTGGCGGTTTAATTTTCCAGTTGTGTTCTTAGTCACTTTGAGGTGCTTAAATATTGTCTTGTCGGATTTCAAGATTACAGAGAGGCGACTGAGGATCTTGTTCTCCAGTCTCCTTCTCGGGTTGTGGTAGGCAGGAGTGTGTGCTATTTTATGGAGTCTCTAGGGTGAGAGAAATGATAGAATCTAACGAGGTTGGGAGAGAACCTCGAGTGTTGCTTGGTCCTTTGTTCGATTCTATGTTTCTCTTTGGGATTTTGTGACCAACTTTATTGTAATTATAATATGAGTCTTCTTTTACATGACTGTGACCCGTTTGTGGATTTTGTTTTTTGTATGCCTATATATTCTTTCATTTTTTCCTCCAATGAAAGTATGATTTTCCATTTTTAAAAAACGATTCTTTTGAATTCGTGTTCGTTTCCATAGTTGGAGTTTGGATATGTATTGTGGCCTTGTCTCTCTTATGCTTTTGATTGTACATGGTGTTTGAAATTAACAACAGAATCGAACTTATCTGTGAAGTTCTGAAGTTCCTTTCTTCTATAGGATCCTTTGTTTTTTTCCCTTACAGCATTTGACCAAAGCACCCTTGCTTTAACATTCAGCCACCAGCCACCAGCCACAGTCATCTATTCTATCAGGAGCAACCATCCTTAGTTGAAAAAGTTGCAGATAGATTACAACCTTTGGCTAGCCAAAATTCTATTTCTCTAGCACCTCTTTAGCACCTAGTCATGCATGTTGACCGAAGCGCTTGTAGTTCAATCGATTAACCAAGCACGGGATGCCTCTATTCTTATCCCATCCGTGCTTTATGATCTCTAGGCCTTCCCGCTATCAATCCCAGAGCAAAAGCATATGAATGTGGAATCCATTTGACATTCATTATCTTTCTACACATAACTGTGATTTGAGGCGAGACTTGAACCACGGGCTTACCCATTTAGTAGATCATGTCTCTGTCTCTGTTCCTTAGAAAATGAAGACCACAGAGCGAGTTTAACTATCTTGTGATTCATTGCGCATGTGGAGAACCTGAGGAGATATGACGGAGATATGCGGATTTCCTCTTTGAATCTTACCAAAATTCCAAAGTAGTAAGACCACCCTGAGCAAGGGACCATATAAAGAATTTGGTTTTCTTAGACTAGCGCCTTTCCAAATGATCTTACAAAGATTCTTGTTTTGGAAGTTGAGGCCTTGTGAGACATAGTGATTGCCGACTTCACCGAAACGTCCTGATAGAGTTAGGCATCTAGATAACTTTGTCTCTGATGTTGATTGGGGAAAAATCTTGGAGCACATGTATTAAGCTAGATCATTCTTCCAGCTCTCCGTCTGGCAAACCCCTTCTCAACTGGAGATTATTACAAATCTTATGAACAAATAGAAGGCCATGAAGCTTCAAACGAACAAGAACTCACTCAATGGTCCTCCCAAACGCTCATATTTTTACCATCTCCAAGCTCGAGCTGAGTATTTTGTGTTAGGAATCACGACTCTCCACAACGGTATGATATTGTCCACTTTGAGCATAAGCTCTCATGGCTTTGCTTTCGGCTTCCCCAAAAGGCCTCATACCAATGGAGATAGTATTCCTTGTTTATAAACCCATGATCTTTCCACTAAATTAACCAATGTGGACTCATTCCCAATAATTCTCAACATTCTCAACATTCTGAACAAAACCAATCAATCATAAATTTTAAACATAGGATAAGCAATGAGAAATTTTCGTTTAATAAGTGTATTTACACAGTTCAGAGTACTTGTCTTGTAGCTTGGTTAAAATTTCATATTTACGAGACTAATTTTTTGTTAGTTGTTTTCCAAGTTCATCAGCCATCCTTATGCTCTTTCAATCTTCTCTTCTCTTATTTCTCCATTCTTCGCCTTCGTTGCCCAGGTACATTCACTCTTTCTAACCTAGGAATGTTCGGTGTGGATCGATTCGACGCAATTCTGCCACCTGGAACTGTTAGTATTGTTACTCTTCTTTCTAGCATATACCTCTCTCCTATCAGCCTAGTTACTAATATCATGAACTAATTTATGCAGGGAGCCATCATGGCAGTAGGAGCATCTATCCCCACGGTTGTGGGCACCAAGGATGGTCGGATTGGCAAGAAAAACCAAATGCAGGTAACAAACTCAGATTATTCTTAATGTACATTTTTCAGGATAGACCTCTGTATCCTTATTTTATGGATCTGGAAAATTGGTAGGTAAATGTAACAGCGGATCATCGAGTAATATACGGGGCGGATCTTGCTACTTTCTTGCAAACCTTGGCGAAAATCATCGAGGACCCTAAAGACCTTACACTATAGTGTTAGTTGCATTTTTGAACCCCAAATTTATCCTTCTTTTTCACTAGTTTTCTTATGATTTGATGTTTCTTTTCACACATATTTGAGTCGGATGTGATCTCCATGAAAAGTGGTAGAAACTAGAAAGTAAGAAATTGTTTTCTGAGTCTGCTCTGTTGCCCATGTCCTGTGAAGAACGAGAGCATAATTTTGGAGGATGTTCTGGAAAGACCTATTTATGGAAAGCTCTGACAATAATTCTCATAATCTACTCGGTTAGGTGAACTCTCCACAATGGTACAATATTGTCTACTTTGAACATAAGCTTTCATGGCTTTGCTTTGAGATTTCCCGAAAGCTTTCATAAGATAGTATTCCTTGATTATAAATTCATGATCATTCTCTGAATTAGCTAAGGTGGGACTTTTATCCAACCCATATTCTTTGATTAAAATTTCATGAATTTTTGGAAAATAAAAAATTTGGGACAGTTTGTAGATAATATTTTTTTAAGTCAACCCAACTAACGCGAAATTGTGTTGGATAGTTATAACCGATGTTACTGATGTGTTGTGATTAATGAATGTTTTATGAAATTTTAATTAGTGTAACATGTATGATAGATAAGTATGATTTTTTTAAAATAATAAAAAAAAAACCGTCAATTCAACCCAACTTAACTCTCTATTTAGGTTGTTTAGGTGACCAACACAACCAACCCAAAAGTTTTCCTATCATAACCTCCACTTTCGTTTTTCGAACCTGTGGAAATTTGTACTTTAAATCTTTAGCAAGTAGTATATATCAATTATCGCTTAATTTATGCTCACTTTTATAGCAAGCAATATAGTTGTAATGTTTAAGCAATAAGGTCTACGTCTCAAGCAAGTAACGAGCAAATGACTATTCTAAAAATAAATTAGTTTCTTTATGACCCCTACACGTGTCATAGTTATGATTGTTATGTCTTGCTCTACTATGTTGTATTGTCTCATACATACCATGTTATGTTATGCTGTTATATGTCAAGTTTATAAACTATGCTATAATGTTATTAGGTCATGTTGTAGAATCATGTTCATGATATTGATAACCGATGGTGCATAAGCCTCCATACAGTATACAATGTAAGCTATTCTAAGTATGAAAGATTTGATCGAAATTACATGTGCATAATTCATAGGCTCATTACGTTAAAATGAATGGAGATTTGATTTATATCATAAAATGACTACATTTGTGTGTGTTATATTCATCGGGATACTTCACCCGTTATGTTTAGTACGAATGTGTACCTTACCACATTTATGTTTGTCATGATGCTATGCGAGCTCTTTCCCTCTGTGGTGTCTAGCAACCCATTAGTGAGTGCTACCCCGATGAGCCATCCTTAGGGGTACGTATATCAACTCTCCTAGTGGGTTCATGTGCGCATGCATGGGCCGTGTGTAGGGAAGTACTACTCATTCAACCTTGTCTGGATTGAAAAACATCCTAAGGCCAAGCCATAATTACCTATTGAGTCTTTCTATACTTCATCTACGTGCTACTCTTATTTTTAGGTAAAATTAAGACACCTAGTTACGGATGACGACATCATAGTGAAAGTTATGAAATCAGTGTTAGTGTAGTTGCATTTATTTTTGTTTAGTAGTCCACGGTTAGCTCATGGGTTTGTTTATTTTATTTAATTGATGACATTTATGTTCCGCTCTACTATTTGCAACTACGTTATTTTAAGGTATTTTGAATGCTAAGCCTACAACACCGTTTATGAAACATTTTAAACAAATGCTTTCTGCTCCAATTTCTATTAGAAAAATAGGGTCGTTACATGTTGAGTCGTTAGGTCGTCTATTCAATTTTTTTTAAAATAAAAATAAAATATCAATTCATAAAACATTTATTTATTTATTTATTTTCAAACATCTAATCAATATTTGCACCTCAAATTATTTATTAAATAAAAATTAAAAATAAATTTAAATTAATTAAGAAAATTTATGAATCAAATCAATTCATAAAATTCTCGTTTATTTGAACTAAATCCAACTCAAATAAGTTCATAACTCAAATTGATACGAGCTGCATTAAGTTGATCGAATTTTTTGAATGATCATAACGGTTTTACTCCCTAATTTCTCCCGACATTATATCCCGAGCTTAATGACCTATAGATATATATATATATATATTATTAAAAGGAAGAGAGAGAAATAGAGGTGAGACACAAGAGATCCGTCGCAAAAATAAATGCAAAAACTTAAAGAGTGAGTTGGCAGGTGAGATTGAGAACTGACGTTTCCACATTGGCAAACGGTGGGTGACAAGTCATCAACTCCAAACTCAACCCTTCCACAAACAAACAACACCCTTAAATTTCAATGCCACGTCCTCCAATTATTGCACCCAATCCGGCGCCACGTCCTCCCTAATTTTTTTTTTTTTTTTTTTTTTAATTGTTTCCATCTCCACCTACGTTTATTTCAAACCCCGATCACCCGAACCAATTAAATTGAGTTATTAATTTATTTAGGTCCGATCGAGCTTGTTAGGTTATGGAGCCTACTTATTAAAAAGTTATATCGATACATAGTGTTAAGGATATTTAGTAATAAATTATAGTTTACCATATATATTATATTTGATATTTTATTATAACGCAAATATCTAATATTTGCCTTATTATCATATGTATCTTTCCATTTTTTATTATTTTCATTTATTACTATTTCCATATCTTTGTAATTTATTTGATTATAAATAAGACAACTTTCACACCATTTAGGTGTGGTGGATTAATCAAACATTCACACATAGTAATATATAGTACATGATTATATCTGGTTATATATATATCCACTACTTGAGAATGTATTTCTGTATTATCTCTTATTGTATATGCCTGAAGTTATCCATACAAAACTTCTAGTCAATATTCTCGTTCTTTGTGTTCATCTAGATCGAGTGTGCCCGTTGTTGTGCGATCCTAATACAACTAAATCGAAAGTTTATAAATTCTTCTAAAATTATATTATATTAAACTAAATATCAAAATTTTATTAATTAGATTAATTCAATTGAATCGAATTAATACGAATTTATTATTTATTTTATAACTATATACATATTTTTATTTAATTTTATAATTATGATTTTTTATTAATTATTTTTAACTAACACTTAAAAATAATTTTTGTAATGATAATTTTTCAAAATATATATTCTAATTGAGTTTCAAAATTTAATTAAAATTTGGAAATTAATTAAATAGATTTTTTATTTTTATTAAAAACAAAATTTTGAATAAATAATTTCAATAACCTTAACCTACCAAACCGAACAATTGTGGTTAGGTTGGGTTGAGTTCGGTATTTAATAAGAGTTAGTGATATGAACCAAAAGACATCAATCATACAATATACTTCAATGAAGATGTGAAGAAAAAGTTGTCAAAATTATCAAAAGATGTTTCAATTCATGCCACATTGAAGAAGAATGAAGTTTGATTGTTATAAATTTTGGGTGGGTTACAATTTAGAGTTATTGTATTTTATTTATGTATTTTAAGACTTTATTTACTATAGGTTACAATTACATAATGGTTAATTATAGTCATTAATATGAATGTTACAGCTCTTGGAATGCCTTTAATAGTTTCATTTTTAGGCTATATAAAGCCATGTATGTTGTATATGCAAGAGACTTAAAAAATATAGTAAAAAAAAGCATTTGTGCTCTTCTTTAGCCAATGACTAAGTTTCTTTGCAATTCTATGTAGTTTAGGTTGCATGTAGAATCATTCGAGCTCGACATGATCAATTTTGCTTGTGGAGTGATTCGAATCTCAAGGAAGTGTTCTTGCCTTGAGATATTTGATCAACAAGAATCATTCAAGCTAGACATGATCAATCTTGCTTGTGGAGTGATTCGAATCTCAAACAATGTTCTTGCCTTGAGATATTCGATCAACAAGGTAATCCGAATCTTACTCCCCTTGTAGTGATTCCTTTTCTTATCAAGTTGTTTGAGTTCGAAAATTTTATCGAAATCAACCCACTAACTTAACTAATTTTAATATTTATATTTTCGAAATACTATTTTTATTTTTGAAAAGTAATTATTTTTACCTTTCATTTAATGACTAACAAAAAAAAAATTACATAAATCGAAAATATTTTAATAGACCTAATATAACATTCAGATAAAAAAGAGGTACATAAATCAACTAAGATTAGGTGCGAATGAAAGCTATATTGAAGATATGATAACTAAGAAATGCTTAAAAAATTGAAAGTTACTGTCCATGCACCTTCTTTTTTAGTGGTCTAATCATAGAAACTTCAAATTTAAACGTGTTTGGGTCAATCCAATGTTGGGTGGCTTCCCGAGAATTCTCTTAAGAAGGAACGTCGACGTCATCAAGTATCAAATCTGAATCTTGGACCTTACCGAAAATAAAATTTTAAAGAAATATATTGTTCAATTATGATGTAAAAACAACCTAATGGAATTGTTCGAGTCATGTAGAAATAAGGTTCAAGTCTATCGGCCTGTTTTGGCTATATACATCACTATACTTCCACTTGACACATGTCGTGATGATAAATAGCTCATTTCGTCGTGACCTTCTCTTGAATTCTCAAAACTTCTGTCGCTCCATCCTTGCAGGGGCAGAAAACCCGTCGCTGTCTCGGTTGTGCTATCAGAAGCTCTGGAGAAGTTGGAATAGGAAAACATCATTTTGGGGCGGGCTTACTACTTAGATGCTTTGGGCGTTTATCCACTCCGCAGTTGGTTATTAATTATAAAATAAATTAAAAAAATAGAATAATATATCCATAATTGTCCAAATAAATAAATAAATAAATAGAAATTATAGCATTGAAGTTGAACTGCAAATTCCCCAAACCCAAAACACACACAAATCACCGCCACCAAATCCTCAATTCTCTCTCTGAAACTTCCAATTTCTCATCACAAATTTCACAATCTTCATCCCAAATCCATGGCGGTTGAAGACGACTTCAGTTTCCCCACCGCTTTAGAGCCCTACAGTCGCTGCGGCATCGATTCGCCGCCGCTCTGGCGCCTCTCTCCTGCCGCATCGCCGATTTCTTACCGTCAACGAACAGCCTCCAACCGGAGTTTCAGAGACGATCAGAAGAGCGATGGGTTCGCGTCGGTGAGATTCTCGGCGTCGTTGCAGAGGAGGAGGAGATTTTCGAGCGATGCGGCGATGGACGGCGAGGAGGAGGAGGAGGTAGCGGCGGAGAAGATGGATGTTCTTTGGGAGAATTTCAACGAGGAGTTGTCGAGGAGTGGGAGATCTAGGTTGATGAAAACGGCGGAAATGGAGGAGATTGAGATTGTGAAAACGCGGCGGCGAATGACGGAATTGAATCTGTCGGAGACTTCCGGCGCGGTGGCGACGAGGAGGAAGGCGACGGGGAAGACGGCGTTTGTTAAGGCTTTGAAGAAGCTTTTCTTGTTGCATAACAATTCCCGCCGGAATCTGCAAACTCGATCACGGTGAGAAACAGAGGATTTTTTTTTTTTTTTTTTTTTTTTTTTTTTTTTTTTTTTTTTTTTTTTTTTTTTTTTTTTTTTTTTTTTTTNGAGAAACAGAGGATTTTTTTTTTTTTTTTTTTTTTTTTTTTTTTTTTTGGAGGGAGCCAAAAAAATGTAAAAATTAATAAGAAATTACAATTAAAAACAGGGTTTTAATTTAATTTAATTTTTTTTTGGGAGATTCAAGAATTTATGTTTTTTTTATCTAAAAAATTCTTGAGAGTATAATACAAAATTTTGGATCCGTGGTGACTCGAGTGACCTGACCGAGTTCACAATCTCAATTCAACCCTCTATTTTCGGGTTAGTTTGTGTTGGGTTTTTAAAAAATTTATTTATCTGTAATATATAGTAATACACGTTATATTAATAACTAAAATCTGTGAAATATCAAACAGTGTCACAATGCATTATTAACACCGGTCATCGGCCACAAATGGTATTTTTTTTTTTTCGTAATAATTTCAAAAACTTTTTTTTTTAATTTTTAATTTAAAAAATTGGGTAAGTTTAATTTTCAAAAACTAATAATTATTAAATAAAACAAATTTAGTTTAGGTGTAAATAAGACAATAAAAAACGAAACATAATTATTTATCAATAATCATTATATCATTGGCGTACCATAAAGATATTTGGTAACGAGTTACTTGTTTCATTAAGCATAAGTTCACGTGTCAGGTATATCATTGATTTTTATATTGATAGCCAAAAGGTACCTTTAGAAGTAGATATGTCACAAGAAATGTGGCATAGAGGCAAGCCGAGTCTAAAGCAAAAGATAATTGATGTGTTTCTAAATATTTTCTAATGCTTTTTTATTTATAGGGGTATGAAGATAATGTGTAATGACCTAGATTTTTACGGACAGAAAGCCGCTATTTTTAAAACAACGGAAAGAAATACTGAATAAAATAAATAAAACATTAAAAAGTAAAAACACCATATACGTACTAAGGTGTCATGGTCTTTACTTGCGATGTCGTCATTAGCCGTCCTAGGGTATTTTGCCTTTACTTGAAATAGAAGTATCACGTGACTTGAGTATTTTTAAGAAATACTTAGTAAGTGACTCAACTATTGGAGTTTGAGAACACAAACATGAATCTATTGTTAAAATCATCATAGGGGTGGCCTTCAGTCCAGATAAAATTGAATGTGTAGTACTTCCCTATACACGACCCACACGTATGAGCGTGGATCCCCAAGCGGTTCACATCCCCTGGATCCATCATAGTCGGGCTAGCTGTCCGTAGCCGATGTCCAAAGATCAGTAGACCCCCGAGTGTCATGCGAGGCATGATGATGATGATCATCATCATCATAGTGTACACGCTTGTACTCAACATCATAAATGGAGAAGTAACTCGATGTATATGTACATACAAAATGCATGAAGTTCCTATAGTTTTCATCTTTACATCATCTCTATGACACAACCCTATACACAATTCACATATTACTCTAAGTAACCATCATTAACCTTCCTACGTTCATCATCATTAACAATAACTAGGGTTGTATATTAAAATAATCATTGTCATAATACATCATGGTATTTAATACATCACATCATTTTAATATGTAATAACATCATATTAAGTCATTTCATCATCATACATCATCATCATCGTATCGTCATCATATAACGTCGTCGTGATAGCATTATCATATAATACAGTCACGTCCTCATATATCATAGTCTTATCATCATATAATATAAAGTTGAATTATGCATAAGAGCATTGGTTATGATGATGTTAGCTACTTTAAGTTAGTAGAAAAGTAGACTGATATGGTAGGTCCCACTCATGATTGTGTGTGCTTGCATTTAACCCAGATAGGGGGTCGTTTATTAAAATACTCAAGTCATGTGCTGCTCTTATTTTTCAGGTAAAGGCAAGGCTCCCTTGTACGACTGACAATGACATCGCAACCTAGGAAACCGTGGCACATGCTTAAGGTAGTTTTGCCATTTGAATTTAGTAGATTATAGGTAAGTATAGGTGATATTTATTTTATTTTCAATTTTTATCATTTTATTTAAGGGTCTTAGAGTAGACGTGTACGGCTGACCAAGGTCATGTTTTATTATAAAGTTCTCAATGAAATATTTCCGCATATAATGCCTATGATATGTAGACAGTAGCAACTTTAGGTTAAATAGAAAATCTAGGGTCGTTACATTAACGTTAATTTCTGAAATTTAATTCTATCTAAGGAGTCTCACGATCATAAATTAGAATTCTACTATAATAATTGACTCACCTAATTCTAGGTAAAATAATTTAAACTAGCTAAATCTAATTTTGCATAAAATAATTTAAACTAACTAAAGGGTAGTCATACTAACTAATTTAAACTAGTTAAAAGGTAGTCATACAAACCTTAAACGCTTCCGAAGAGTTGAAACTAATAAGAAAGGGTCGGGTCTAAGTATATGAGACCTATGTTGGATCAGCCTAAACGTCGGCCTAGAGCCGTCAGAAAATGTGTTCTCCAACTCGTTTCAAATTGCTCAATGAGATGAAAGGAAGACCAAGGGACCCCCATTTTATAACGGAGTCCACTTTCATCTTTTTTTTTTTTTTTTTTTCTAATTTTGGGTTATCACAATTTAATTTTGTTTAATTCTAAATAAAATTGAATTATCTTGATGATCAAGATCGAGAGTAAAGAAAACTTATTTCTAAACTCGTGATTCGAACCAGCTCACGGAGGTTCGATGAACACCACTTAAATGACTTTAGCATGCAATTTCTAAAACACAAGATAACTCTTAACAAAAGTTAAATTAAACTCTATTTTTTTCGATTCTAAATATGGTATCTACCTTGAAAGTAAGGAAGACTTTACATAGTACTTTGAGACCAAGAGACAACTTAAATTGGCTAGTTGGTTGTCAAGATCCATTTTCGATATTTTAGATCTTAAACCGTGACAAAGAAGACAGATAAACAACAACACACTTCAATTTAAAATGAAATTTCATTACAAGATGGTGTTGTTCAAATTATTACAATTGGAGAAGTGTGTTTGGGATACAATTACAAATGACTCAAAATGTAAAAATATATTGACGCTCTAGAACGACCCCTTTTGTGATCGCATAGCTCTCGAACGCTCCTCTACTTCGACCGTTAGCCCACGGTCACCTGAAAAAGAAAGAAGAAAAGAGTGAGTATAAAAATACTCAGTAAACAATCTGTTTGTAGACTCTCATCACATCTTTAACCTAGTAGGTATGCACGAGCTTTACTCTGGGTTTTAGAAAGTTCATGTCAGTCTTTACTACTATTTGAATATTTGGGGTGCCTCAAAATTTTGAGCAGTTCGTTGCTCATGGATCCACGCTGGGTATAGAAGGTGGTTCACCTTTTTTCTAGCATTATGGGTCTACCAAGCGACAAATCACAAACTACTCTTCAGTTTTTTAAATTGGGTAGCTTACTTTGCCTATGTAGTGTGAATCAATGTCTGGGTCGATGTGCTACCGCATAGAACTCTCTCTAGAGGTGACAATATGATGTGTGCTAACCTGCTCATCAACCATGGGAGGTTAGCTGGTGAACATTTCCCATAGGACCATTAGTCACCTAAGATCGGGGAAGCAACCCTCTATGCTTGCTAGCTACCGTAATTACCAGTGTGATCTCACACCCTCTTTCAGGATGGATATACATTACAGACGAGATTTCACACCCTCTCTCAAGAAAAATCTGCATTACCCACGTGATCTCATACCTTTTCTCAGGACGAATTTTTGTGCGGGACAATCCAACTGAACTATCAAATCTCACAACCTTAATTGGCCCTATGCCTAACCTGACGATACGAGTACCAAAGTAGAGAATGGAAAGGGTGGCGAAGACTTTGATGGCACTATCAAACTAGGTTGATTGAAGGAGGAAAAATGCGAGAGGAGGAGAAAACCCATGATGCTAGTGAGTTCAAGCTCCAAACTGCGACTATAGCAGGCGATGTCGAAATCACAACTTAAGACCCATCCTCATTGGAGTTTGCTTTGTTCTCGAGATCACGACGTATAGGACGTCAAACCAATAAATTTTATTCTTTAACCCTTCTTTTCGTCAACGGTGTAAATTTCATGCAATTTTTAGACTTAATATGATAGAGGTACGTTTTATATTAGAAAAAAAAATTCAAGAACGGAGCATGTGAAGACTCACAACTCATATTATCTTATTTTAGTCCTCTACTCTACCAACTGAACTATACCAGCCATTTCCGACACATTAGACTTATTTATTTTAATGGTAAACTAGCTACGTGAAGATTTTCAGTCATTTGCTCTACCAACTAAGCTATGTCGGTTATTTTCAACACGTTATCCTTATTTTAATAGCAAACCAGTGACACGAAAATTTTCAGTTCATGACTTCGTTTTTAGTCATTTACTTATATATCCATGATTAACCAATAATGTCCCACCATTGTCTCCTCCATTTATTTCATATCCAATTTGATTTTTTTTTTTTATTAATATAGAATAGTAAATATGTGAAAGACCACTTTATTGATCAAATTGACCAAATTAAGAATCAAATCAAATCCTATTCCAAATATCCCTTTCCTCTGCTCAGTGGTTTAGGGTTAACCTTTCTATTCCGTTTTTGAGCTCATTGTACCACTTTGTATTGTTCATCATCATTTCATATCCATTCGGACAACGGGTAATCGCTCTTTGACACTCCCTCATCCTATCGTTCGCTAACCATCATGATTCAATTTCGAAATGGACGAATTTCATTGGTTATTGATCATTTTTCTTGCAGAGATTGATGGGTGTGATCGATTTTTCAAACCCTTGCACCCGTATCCTTCCTGCAGCTGAGGCATCGCGTCGAGCCAATTGCTCAGTTGCTGAGCGAAGGAAGTGGGCTGTTGCTATGACATCTCAAATTCCAGTAGAACAGGTTCATGTGAGTCAACAAAGGTTGGCTGGTGACTCTTTTATCCGACCCCATTTGAGGAAATTGTCTCCTTATCAGCCCATTCTTCCTTTTGAGGTATAGTTTGTTGACCTTTGCTCTGTTGTTCCCATTTCTAGCTGGTTTGTTTGTTTGTTTGCATTATTGTGTTGGTGATAACACCTCGGGTTGATCTGGCAATGGGGAATTTGACTGATGTGAATAGAATTAAAAGCGGCAGTGATTCGAACCCTGTGGCGTGTACATGCTTAGATTTGAATCCTTTAGTTTATTGACTTGGTTCAGAAACTGTCTCATGATTTTAGTGGAGGAAGGTATAATTTGGCCTAGATACTATATGTGATATCCCACCTCGGGTGGGGAGGAGGGGAGGAGAACGTGTAAGGGTGTGGAAACCTCTCCCTAACAAACGCGTTTTAAAAACCTAGAGGGAAAACCCGAAAGGGAAATTCCAAAGAGGACAATATCTGCTAGCGGTGAGTTTGAGCCGTTACAAATAGTAGCAGAGCCAGACACTGGGTGATGTGCCAGTGAAGAGGCTAAGCCCCGAAGGGGGTGGACACGAGGTGATGTGCCAGCAAGAATGTTGGGTCCTGAAAGGGGTAGATTGGGGGGGGGGGGGNGGGGGGGGGGGGGGGTCTCACAACGATTGGAGAAGGGAATGAATGTCAGCGAGGACGCTGGACCCCGAAGGAGGGTGGAGTGTGAGATCCTACATCTGTTGGGGAGGCAAACGAAGCATTGTTTATAAGGGTGTGGAAACCTCTCTCTAGCAAATGCGTTTTAAAAACCTTGAAGGGAAGCCCGAAATGGAAAACCCCAAAGAGGACATATTTGCTAATGGTGGGTTTTGGCCGTTACAAATGGTATCAGAGCCAGACGCCGGGTGATCTGCCAGCGAGGAGGCTAAGCCTTGAAGGGGGATGGACACGAGGCGGTGTGCCAGCAAGGATGCTGGGTCCTGAAGGGGGGTGGATTAGGGTGGTCCCACATCGATTGAAGAAGGGAACGAGTGCCAGCGAGGACGCTGGACCCCAAAGGAGGAGTGGATTGGGGGGTCACACATCGATTGGAGAAGGGAACGAGTACCAGTGAAGACGTTGGACCCTGAAGGAGAGTAGATTGTGAGATCTCACATCGGTTGGAGAGGAGAGCGAAACATTCTTCATAAGAGTGTGGAAACCTCTCCTAGCAGACACGTTTTAAAAACCTTGAGGGAAAGCCCAAAAAGGACAATATCGGATAGCGGTGGAGGCTCTTTGTTTTCTTTGTTTTGAGAAACAGATCCCCACAAAAAGATATTCATAAAACTTGTAATTGTTTTATATACAACTGGTTGATATATTATAGGCGTTCGAAGTGGTTTTATATATTTTTCTTGCCTGCTTCAACGATTTTGTTATCTCTTCATGGTTTTTAAATCACATTGTGAAGTAACCTATCAGTAAATTCAGCTTTGAACTCGATTGCACCAATAAGAACGTGATGTTCTTTAGATTAAGGGGTTTACTCCCACAAAATCATGAATCTCTATATTACAACTTATTGGCATGTTATAAGCTTTCAAGATGGTTCTTAATTTTTCTTTTTTTGGCAGGTTTTGTCAACACGTCTTGGAAGGAAGCCCGAGGACATTATAAAATTAGATGCAAATGAAAATCCTTACGGTCCTCCCCCTGAGGTGAGATACACTTGTAAACACTTTGGTTATAGTGATTGACTACCACCCGTGGATGTAGGGAAATTTATTCTCTCCGAACCATGTAAATCTTTGGGTCTCTTTGTTTAATTTCTGTATGTGGGTGTGTGAGTGCGATCAATCTTGCTTCTGCTTCTGCTACAACAATTGGGTATCAGTACAATTTGGTTGTGTCCAATCACCGGTAGATGTAGGGAAATTTCTCCAATCCGAACCATGTAAATCTTTGGGTCTCTTTGTTTAATTCCTGTATGTGGGTGTGTGAGTGTGATCAATCTTACTTCCACTTCCGCTACAACAATTGGGTATCAATATTGGGCTCAACAAGTGGTATCAGACCATTTTAATTGTGGCATTCCGTTACAACAATTGGGTATCAAAATATTTTTTGTTGTGACATTATATGACACAACAAGTGGTATCAGAACTTTAAAGGTTGTGGCATTTCGGCACAACATTCCCTCTCCGTTTGTTGATATTAAATACAAAGAATCTTGGTTTACTGAATTTGTTTTTCAAATTTGTTTTGCATTATGTTGGACTATATCTTTGAGTTGTTTGTAGGTTCTTGAAGCCTTGGGAACAATGAAATTCCCAAACATCTATCCCGATCCTGAAAGTCGTCGATTGCGAGCAGCGCTCGCCATAGATTCTGGTCTCGAATCAGATTATATTCTTGTGGGATGTGGTGCAGATGAGCTCATCGATCTGATTATGCGGTTAAAACCTAATCATCTATGCCTCGTTTATGAGTATTTAACTTTGATTTCTTACTTCCAAACATGTTTTTTTTTTTCATTCCCTCAAATATTTTGTTGTAGATGTGTGTTGGATCCTGGTGATAAAATTGTCGACTGCCCTCCTACCTTCACAATGTATGAATTTGATGCTGCTGTCAATGGTGCTCTTGTGATTAAAGGTATTATCATAAGTTCTTCCTTTTAAGGAGCAATCTTTAAGGTTGTCAAAGTCACGATTTATATCTTGTAATGGTCGGTCTGTCGGTTGAATCGACTTATCTGGGTATGTTGTTTTCCTCATAGTTCTTGCAATATCTGTTGCCTATGGTGTTCTTGCAGTTCCAAGGAAGCCAGACTTTTCTTTGAATGTGGATCTCATAAAAGATGTTGTTGAGAAGGAAAAACCAAAGTGTATATTCCTCACGTCTCCTAATAATCCTGATGGGAGGTAATTCTTTGTTTGTATCTCTATCTGTGATCTTGCACGTTGTTCGATTTAACTCGTTTCACTCAATTGGACTACATAATTGAGAACGATATGACAATCGGTTGTGCTCTTTTCATGTTTTATGTGAAAGCTATCCGTTGAGAGAATTAAGATTTAGGAGCTATTTTGTAACGGACTAGGTCTACCGCTAGCAGATATTGTCCTCTTTGAGCTTTCCTTTTTAGGCTTTCCCTTAAGGTTTTTGAAACGTATTTGCTAGGGAGAGGTTTCCACGCCTTTATAAAGGGTGTTTCGTTCTCCTCCCCAACCGATGTGGGATCTCACAATCCACCCCTTTCGGGGTCCAGCGTCCTCGCTAGCACTCGTTCCTTTCTCTAATCAATGTGGGACCCTTAAGTTCACCCCCCTTCGGGGCCTAGGGTCCTTGCTGGCACACCGCCTCATGTCCACCCCCTTCGGGGCTCAATTTTCTTGCTAGCACATCGTCTGATGTCTGGCTCTAATACCATTTATAACCGCCCAAATCCACTGCTAACAGATATTGTCTTCTTTGAACTTTCCCTTTCGAGTTTTCCCTCAAGGTTTTTAAAATGCGTCTGCTAGAGAGAGGTTCTACACCCTTATAAAGAGTGTTTCGTTCTCCTCCCCAACCGATGTGGGATCTCACAATCCACCCCTTTCAGGCTCAGCATCCTTGCCGACACTCATTCCTTTCTCTAATTGATGTGGAACCCTCCAGTTCACCCCCTTCGGGGCTCAGGGTCCTTTCTAGCACACCGCCTCATGTCCATCCCCTTCGGGGCTCAACTTTCTTGCTAGCACATCGTCCGGTGTTTGGCTCTAATACCAACCCCAAGCCCACTGCTAGCAGATATTGTCCTCTTTGGACTTTCCCAAAAAGGCTTTCCCTCGAGGTTTTTAAAACGCGTCTGCTAAAGAGAGGTTTCCACACCCTCATAAAGAGTGTTCCGTTCTCCTCCTCAACCGATGTGAGATCTTACAATCCACCCCTCGGCGTCTTCGCTGATACTCGTTCCTTTCTCCAATCGATATGGGACCCCCACCAAATCCACCCTTTTCGGTGCCCAGAGTCCTTGCTAGCACACTACCTCGTGTCTACCCCCTTCGAGTCTCAACCTCCTCACTAACACATCGCCCAATGTCTAGCTCTGATACCAACTGTAACGACCCAACTTTTCTTTGTAACAATCGTAACCGCCATGTGTAAGAAAAGTCAGATCATTACATATTTTCTTAATAAATTTAGCAAATTATCAACAATAATGAAATTAGTTGTATATTATGTGAAAAAATAGACCATTTTGGTTGATTCTTAAAGCATGTTAAACTTTGTATTAATTCAGAATCCTATTTTATTCCATTCTCATCATCTTAAGACTTACTTTTTACTTGTTTACAGTTTAATTAGTGATGAAGTTCTGTTGAAAATTCTTGAGCTCCCCATACTAGTTGTTCTAGATGAAGCATATATAGATTTTTCTTCAGTTGAATCAAAGATGCAGTGGGTGAAGAAATATGACAACCTGATTGTACTTAGAACTTTTAGCAAAAGAGCAGGTGTACCATCTTCTTCATTTTTCATGCCTTATTTTCTGAATGCATAGCTTTATTTTGACCTGTTTATGTGAGATCATCAAGATCTTTGCTTGTAAAACTGCAGGTTTGGCTGGACTTCGTGTTGGGTATGGGGCGTTTCCGTTGAGTATCATTGAATATCTCTGGCGAGCTAAGCAACCATATAATGTGTCTGTTGCTGCTGAAATTGCTGGGTGTGCAGCATTGGAGAACCCCTCCTACTTAGAGGTTAGCTTTCTCAATTAATGCTTGTTGGATGGATTCTTTTAGCTTCATTGTTACTCGGTAATCACGACGGATTGACTTAGTGATATTACATTGGTTGGGGAGGACAACGAAGCATTCTTTATAAGGGTGTGGAAACTTTCCCCTAGCAGCGTTTTAAAAATTTTGAGGGGAAGCCCGAAAAGGAAAGTCCGAAGAGGACAATATTTGCTAGCTGTGGGATTGAACTATTACAAATGGTATCAGAGCTAGACATCTGGCGGTGTGCTAGTGAGGACACTGGGCCCTAAAGAGGGGTGGACTATGAGTTCCCACATTGATTGGAGAGAGTAACGAGTGCTAGCGAGGATGTTAAAGCTCGAAGGGGAGTGGATTGTGAGATCCTACATCGGTTGGATAAGGGAATGAAGCATTCTTTATAAGGGTGAGGAAACCTCTCCTTAGCATACGCGTTTTGAAAACCTCGAGGAGAAGCCTAAAAGGGAAAGTCTAAAGAGGACAATATCTGCTAGCAGTGGGCTTGAGCTGTTACAAATAGTATCAAAGCCAAACACCAGGCGGTGTGCCAGCGAGGACGCTGGGCTTCGAAGAGGAGTAGACTATGAGTTCCCACATCGATTAGAGAGAGGAACGAGTGTTAGCGAGGATGTTGGGCCCGAAGGGGGGTGGATTGTGAGATCCCACATCGGTTGGATAGAGGAATGAAGCATTCTTTATAAGGGTGTGAAAATTTTTCCCTAACAGACACGTTTTAAAAACCTTGAGGGGAAACCCGGAAGAGAAAGTCCAAAAGGACAATATCGGCTAGCGGTGAGCTTGAGCTGTTACAAATGGTATCAAAGCCAGACACTGGGCGGTGTGCCAGTGAGGACGTTGGGCCTCGAAGAGGGGTGGACTGTAAGTTCCCACATTGACTGGAGAGAGAACCGAGTGCTTGCAAGGACGTTGGGCCTCGAAGGAGAGTGGATTGTGAGATCCCACATCGGTTGGGAAGGAGAACGAAGCATTCTTTATAAGGTGTGGAAACCTCCCCCTACCCGACGCGTTTTAAAAACCTTGAGGGGAGGCCCACAAGAGAAAGCCCAAATAGGACAAGATCTGGTAGCGGTGGACTTGGATTGTTACCTAAGTTATCACGTTAGGTTAGATGAGATTCACGAAAATGGACGTGGATACTCACAGTATTAAAAAAAAAACGATAAATTAATCGTTAACAAGCTCGATCCATGTCTAATACGAGCTTTCTATGTCTTGCAGAAGGTAAAAAATGATTTGGTACAAGAACGTGAGAGGCTGTTTAATCTTCTAAAGGATGTGCCATTTTTAAATCCATATCCAAGTCACTCTAATTTCATCCTTTGCGAGGTGACTTCAGGAAAGGATGCAAAGAAATTAAAGGTATGACTTTCTGCCCTCTTCATTCTTTTTATAAACATCATCATCCACTAGGGGACGTAAAATATTTTCCGCACACATATCTGTCGGAGTCGTCACTTAAAATACATGAAAACGTGCTACAGATAATTTTAAAAGTCGTGCTCGGGGTACCTGAAAATCATTTGAAAAACAGGGTGAGTATTAAAATACTGAGTAAAGTTCTCCCGTGTTGGGGTTAGATATGCAAATTGTCATATAGTTCATCAATCAAAATCAAGGGACCTTGGTGGTTGAAGTCACGTGTAATCTACTCACCTAAAATAGTTTTCAGCAATCACTCCTAAGTGACTAATTCCTTAGTGACCATTAGTAGTTGGTTACCGATATACACAGCGTGTAACCCTTGTCACAAAAATAATTTTCAACAATCATTCCTTAGTGACCATTGTTGGTTACTGATACAGAGCGTATAACTCTTGCCACAAAAACAATTTTCAGCAATCACCTGTTTGACCAATAGTGGCTGGTTACCCGAAACACATAGCATGTAACCCTGTACATTTATTTAATTCAAAAATCATAAAGGTTGGGTCCTACATTCAATAGTGGCTGGCTATTCAAACCTACATTCAAACATCTAACAAATCAACCTAAATTCCCACGACATAGTGATTTAAACATAGCGAGACTTTAATATATACCGTCCTCTTGGGTAAAGGTTGGGTCCTATTCCGTCTTTCTTTAAGAGTGTCGAACTTTGTTGGTTGTAGCCTTGAACCTCCAACTTGTGGACCAATGGCTACTTACTGAAAATGACTGCAAAATTTCAATGCAGGAGGACCTAGCAAAAATGGGGGTGATGATTCGTCACTACGATAAGAAAGAGTTAAAAGGCTATGTTCGTGTTACCGCCGGGAAGCCCGAACACACCGATGCTTTGATGGACTGCCTTCGACGTTTATCGTAATCGGTCCTGTATTTTGGGAAGCTTTAGAATCCAAAGGGATTTAAGGTTAACCTTACTTTGATTAAATTATTTGTCACAGCTTCTGTGTTTAAAACATGACATTGATCATGTTGGTTTTTCTGTTTGTAATCATTGAAGGAAAACCAGAACATGGGACATTGGTTCATGGGATTTTGCTAAACCTGACAAATGTTTGATCACACAGCAGATTTTGTCTTTGGCTCATTAAGGCTTCTAAATTATCTTTTATCTCTTGAAATGTTCGAGGCCTCGGCTTTGGGATTGACATGGTGAGATTCCACGTCATAAACATAGCTCAGACATCCCGGGTAGGTAGACTGTTTTCGATTCTTTTAACTCTTTCTTAGTTATCTTATCCTTAGGAACGCTCATTGATGTGGTCTCGATTCATTCATGTACTCATGTATTCGAATGTCACATATTCACTAGTTCTGCCTTGATTCATCTCCAAACCATATCTTACTAGAGGAGGTAATGCTTTGATACCATTAGTAACGACTCATGTCCAACATTCTAAATCCTTATTCGAGTTTTGGACATGGATTACTTTCATATACACAACCCTCTAGACTCGTACCAATTTCGTAATCTTTGGGTCTCATGGAGTATGTCAATATCAATTTTACATATCAACCTCACACTCAAGAATCTAGATGGGCTTGTTAGAGTGTTACTCAACTATTCAATACTTCAAAATACATGTTTAATTTTAATAAATATTGCTTCAAAGAGGTTCAATTCTATAGATTAAAACTACAAGAAATATGGATTCTCTCGAAATGTAAGAATATCATGAATCCTTAATGGAATGAATGTACCTCAGATCAATAATAAGAACCCTTTTCATTTATTAGGCAGGAAATCAACGTTTGATGGTGTATGGTGGTGCTTGAACGTGAAGAGGGAAAACGGAGGGAGAGAGAGAGTACGAGTTGTGAATCGTGAGCTTATTGTGTCTTTCGTCTTCTTCATTTTTTTTAGTTGTTGTCAATACAACACCTACTAAAGAGACAACCAATGATGATTGTAGTGATCAATGATTGCAAACTTCAATTGCAGAGTGAAACAGTGAACCATGACCTAATTTTAATTTTCTACCGAGTCAAGTCTTTGTCGACCTCAATTTGATGAGCCAGACAACCTTAAATCAACCATACTAAATTACCCCTGAACTTCCTTGAATTTGCATGAGTGAGAAAGATTCTTAGAGCCAATTCACTATGGTTATTACTATTTTTAGACTTGACCAAACCGTACTCATTTCATGTATAAAAACTAGACGAGGACTAAAAGAGTAGTTCTCTTAAGTACGGATATAATTTTGGAGCATAGTCCACCCTTCTTTCTTTTTTTCTTTTTTCTTTTTTTTCTTCCTGATAGTATATATTTGGAAAATTTCTCTTTATAAGTCTTGTAACTTGTTTATTAGTCATGTATAGAAAAATTGATTTTATAATAATTTCTCTTTAGGAGTCACAACCCAACCCAACCCAACCCAACCGAATCCACCCTTCTCAAATTACAATAACATTAAACGATCTTAATTTTCATAGTAGTGTAGAGCATTTTCAAAATAGTGTAGAGCTACCACATTGTGAACTCTATTTTCATATTAGGATGGTCGAGTTAACCCAACCCGGATGGTTTAAGATAAGTAGTCCAAGTTAAGTTTTCTTAAAGGAAAAGCCATGAGCCATAGCCATAGCCATAGCCAAAGCCAGAGCCACCCACCTCAATCAACCCTATAGAATTAAGATTATTTAAATTTTCAACCAAACTCAAATCCATAGCATAGCATAGCAGAAGATGATCATCACGTAAGAACAGTGAAAAGAGAGAGTTTCAGATATAAAAGCAAGCTGATATGGAAATATTATGAAAGAAAGGCATTGCAATGTTAATGTCCACTAAGTTTCAGCATAATATATATAAAAGCCTTTGCATTCAAAATCCAGAAAGGTGTCTGTCTATCCAGAAAACAGAAGGATGATGAGAACCTGCATGCGGTGCGTTTGTTTAGTTTAGCCCATGGCATATTTCTGGGTCCAAGTTCGGGCATTATGTTCATACTTGGCTCTGTCGGTTTTGTACATGTGAGCTATCTCAGGCACCAGAGGATCGTCTGGATTCGGGTCTGTCAGCAGTGAGCATATGGACAACAACACCTGCACATAATTCTCTATATCTTCACTACAAGAACTTATTGAAAGTTGGACAAATGTAGAAGAAGCAAGGTAGTAGTACCTTGGAAACTGTAAGAGCAGGGCTCCATTGCTCTTTCAAAATGTCAAGGCAGATACTTCCATTGTTGTTGATGTTCGGGTGATACACTTTGGTTTTAAACGAAACCTGCTCAAAACACAATATATCTCTCATTACTATCATATGGACATTTCTTCGTGAGATTTGATTCACTTTTCGCAAGGTTACAAAGAAAAAAATCCTGATTCGGAGATGAATAGCATCTCTTGGTCAACGAGTTAACATCGAAGCATGTAAGAACAAGTTAAGGGACTCTGTAAGAATGGCTTAAAGCTAAGCTCCCTACCCACCTAGATATTAACATCTTATGTATTTTGTAGCAAGAACTTGCTGTAAGGTTGTCAGTTGCGATACGAGAATTGTGTATAAACGAGCCAGATCCTCATAGATAACAATGTAATAACGTACAGAGCCAGGAACAAATTTTGAAGTACTTGAGGATAATAACAGTACGAGAACATGTTTTTTTTCAGGTATCAGTATCAATGGAATAAAAATATCAACAAAAACTTGTTATTTTGATGCCATAAACCAAGAGCTATTGCACAGAATCACGTACACGTTCCCATGGAGAAAATACTATACAATCATGAGGGAAAGAAAATAAAAGAAGGGTGCACAAGAAAGGTATTGATACCTTAGGTGGCTTAAAGGGATAATCTGGTGGAAAGTGAATGTTCACTGAAAATATACCCCCAGAATAAGGACTGTCTGCTGGACCCATAATTGTTGCTTGCCAGTGGAACATGTCTTGACCAACAGGACCTGCAAATAATGTAATCAAAGAAAATGCTCAATGGAGAATGCTGGGAATGAAGTGTCTCATAAGTTACAGATTTAGATGAGCCATTATATACGTCAAAAAACTCAGTTATGCTCGAATATCAATTCCCCAAGACACCCCATCCATAAAATACAATGGGAGACGAAAGAAGCTAAGGTTCAGGTTTTCAGTTGAGTCTCTCTTTTTCTTATGATTTAGAATTGATCAGTTATACTAGGGTGGTGGCACATTAAGTAACGATTTTCCTCAATTCAAATTAAATTACTTAATGGAAATCCCAGGATGACCTCTCATCTATGCCCGTTCTCTTGCAGTATGTCTTCTTTGGAGTATCTTTGTTGATACAATTTTAGAACAAAGACCGCTCATGGCAGGGTAGTATAAAAATGATTTTTTCACAAAATGAAGGACTCCTATATTACAATATCCATGAACCCACATCACCTTCCAATATCAGTACCGTGTACAAATCCGGCATAAGTCCACGAAGGTAATCAAAAGTACTTACCAAACATAGGCCAAAGCATTATCCATATATAAATTGGCATTACTACCAATCATGGTCCAATAAAAAAAAGCCTAGAAAACACCTAAGATTAATATCTAGCAACATCTTATAGAAATATGAAACTATTGTGTTAACATCATGAAGAAAGCTTCTCATTGGGAATACAAGGCTGTATTTTAATAGGCCAAATTAATAAAAATCCCCCTAGTTCAGCACTTTTATCTCAAAAATACCCTTTTGACTTCTAAAAGTTTCAATAATACCCTTAAAATTTCAAAAAATAATCTCAATAATACTCAAACTTTCAAAAAAAAAAAGTTTTAAAAATACCCTTAAACTTTCAAAATAGTTTAAAAAAATATCCTTACCGTTAGTTTTGAATGAAAACCGTTAATACTTTGTTACAAAATTACCCCTGAACTTTTTAAAATGTTTCAAAAATACCCCTAAACTTTCTAAAATGTTTCAAAAATACCCCTGAACTTTCAAAAGTTTCATTAATACTCTTCTTTAAAAACTTAGAAAATACCCTTTTGAATGTATAATAAATTTCAACACCCTAATAGACAATTTATTTTTAAGTCAGTTCTTTCCCAACTCAAGATAAATTTACAGAAATCGGCTACTTAAGAGTGTAGATAAATGATTAATAAAATTTATAGCTCTTTTTCTAAAACTTCATGAGTACTAATGCTACTTTGAAAGTTATGAGTATATTTGAAATGTAATACTAACAATTCTGTCTATATATTAATTGTAAGAATATTTTAATTTTTTTAAAAAAAAATTTAAGGGTATTTTTTAAGTTAAAAAATATTTATGAAACAATTTTCAAAGTTCAAGGTACTTTTAAAACAAAATACTTCCGTTCAAAACTAATTATAAGGGAATATTCTAAACTTTTTTGAAAGTTTAAGAGTACAATTAAAACTTTTGAAAGTTAAAAGAGTAATTATGGGATGAAATACAAAATTTAGGAGTATTTTTATTAATTTAACCTATTAAAGAGAATACCCAAAAGCTTGAACAAGAGTAACAAAAAAGATAGTTTCAAATTAACTCATCATAGCTCCAAATGAAATGATTTTGAAATCAAAATTAGAAAAAGATTAGTTGTTCAATACATACCAGCACTGCAAGAAACTGGAGGGTCCTTTTGCAGATCTCTTAACTCCTTGGCAATACGTTTGGAAGCCATTGCACCTTGTAAAGCAGGGTAGAGGCCTCTGACTACTGAACAAGATGTCTTCAAAAAGAAAAATAAAACTAAACAACGTATGATAATAACTTGAAAACATCGCAAAAACTAAAATACCAAAATAAAGAACAAAAGAAAAGGAAACGCCAAGAACATCAATCAAATAAGACAATGATTAAATGCATGTATTGGGATGCATACGCCCTTGAAACTCTGTTGATCATTTAAGTGGCTACATGCTCACCAGTTGAAAGCATTAACACGCCATTTGTACTCAATAAATTATTTCATCACCATTCTTGATTACCAAAAATAACATGAGAAACAGAAAATCAAGACTTGGATATGCATAAAGTTTGAGTTCAGCTAAAGAATCACAATCAGAGCAAAGAAATTATTATTATTATTATTATCAGAGAACTTGGCTTGTCAGTACTTCTAGAAATATTGATAACAGGATGATCAAAAGGAGCCAACATATAGAAGACAGATGAAATCATCAAAAGAACAAAAGAGATAAACAAGCAAGCATGATCAAAAGGAGCCTCCGGCCTAGTAATTGGTACCATTGCAAGTCACAAAACATGTATTGATTGCAAAAAGACTCCAGAATAGTGATATAATATAATCTTACGAGTTAACTCGATGATCAGGAAGCATACAACAAAAACAACGATTTGGTCTAAAACTCAAAATTGTTAAAGGAAAAACACACAAATTTCCAAAACTCGATGATCCCGAGAACAAAAGAACGATCGCAAAACCCTAGAATCAAAAGCAAAAAGAGGAGAAAGCGGCATCAAAATTAGAGCAAAATCAACAAAATCCATGAAGCAGAAGGTGGGAAAAACAGAGAAAAAAAAGGAAGAATTGAGAGAATTTGGTTACCTTTGGGAGAGGAATCCGTAGGGCTTTGAAAAGCGATCGGAAGAGGAGAATCGGAGGTGTGGAAGAACAGAAGAGAAGCGAAGCGTGTTTATATAAAGAATCTTGGCGACCCTCCAACCCTGCCTAGAGCTGTATTTCTTGCATGCACACGGTTTCCGCTTCGGAAATTGTTCAAAAAAGTTTATTCTTTTTGTTTGCTTTTATATCATTTCGTTTCATGCATCTCTCTTGTGCTGGGCTTTATACAATTTAATTTATTAAATCTAAATCTATATATATATATATATAGCCCTAGCCTCAGAATTCGAGCAAGAAGCACTCTCGCGCTCTCGAGTGGTAAATGGTTTAGCGGGATGAGCCGCTTTTTTTCCGAAAGAGATCGGGGGACAAGTTCCCCCGAGCCTCCCCCGGTAGGGGTAGGTCTCAATTGAGACTCCCTCTTCGGATTCTTAGGAATGTACAGATTTGCACTCTGAATCTGATTTGCGAAATGAAAATGCTAAAGGCGGCTCGTCTGATTCTGATATAATAAGATATCTTATTTTACAAGAAACTTGATTCTCAAATCAAAGTGAATATGAAATGCGAAATCGGATTTCCTTTTCGTGCCATATGCACTATATATATATATACTCTCTGATACAAGTCGTGGGCATAACCAATTTAGGGACAGGAGCTTACCTTGAAGCAACTTTCAATGTCATACCTTTTGTCTCCACTGCTCGCTCTCTTTTCATTTAGAACCCAGCTTCACCACTCTATCTCACGTGGTCACCCTGATGGAGAAGATTACTGGGCCACTCTTCGTTCACTCTAGTTGTTATTTACAGATGTCGGGTTAACCCAATTGTATGGTTCAACTACTTTAGTAAGCCAGGTGATGTGGAGCGGTGTGTGAATGGCAACTGCAAGATCGATGATGTACTGAGAAGCCGTTCCATGGAGGATTTCCAATTCAAGGAATGGTTTGAGGGTCGAGATTGAAGATACGTGGGGCTTGCATTGCCCGTTGGTCAATCAAATGATCGGCTAATGGGAGATATATATATATATATATGCCCTTAAATAGTGATTTGAAGATGTAATCTCTCCATTCTATGTATTCTCTATACTGTATATAATTAAAGTTATCAATATAATTCTCGAGCATTTTCTCTTCTCCCGTGCTTTTTGTGTTCATCTAAATAGAGTGTGTTGTTGTGCGATCCCACATATTTACTTCTACAGTATGTTGCTTGCGAATGCGTATACCATAATATTAAACGTGCTTCATTTTTTCTATTGATTTTTGGTACCGTGAGCGTGCATTAACTCATAGTCATGCTTAGGGATACATATACGAGTCAACAGAGTAGGTTCATGCACGCATGTGTGAACTCTGCATACCTATTGCATGTGGTTGCATTTTTTAATCTCAAACGTGTGGTCACTTGCTGTTATTTTACATACTTAGCTATGACTATCATTTTTTCGGGTAAAGATAAGAGTCTCGGGTAAGGATGACAACATCATGGTATCATTTTTATCTTTTATTTTTTTTTTTATTTCAATTATGTTTTTACCATGTTTGCAAGGTTTACGAACGTTGTGTTTATGACTTTTGTTTTTATATGACAACAAACTTCCATAATTTTCACCATAATTGACGACCGTAACCCTTCCAATTGTGATATAATAGCTTTAAATATGAAAAACAATTAGAATCAAAGGCGGTAAAAACCCATTCGCTCTCCTAGCTTTCATCTCTCAGTGTCAGTGTCGGTCCAGTAGAGTGCTTTTGTCGTTGGTGTTCTTTCCGATCTGTACGCATTTTACCACTCCATCGGAAATTCCCTCTACCCCTACCATACTCCAGTTTGATAGTTTCCACCGCCTGTCCAGAGATGAGTCCTGGGATTTGACGGTCGAGCCACCTACCGACCAAATAAGAAGCCCAAAGTTTTAAAAGTATAGGAATCCTTTCGAAACTTTATACATTTATTATAAATAAAAATTTAAAAGACTAAAGTTCAAAATTACACTATTGGAACATATTACGTGTTTCTTAGTCACCCTACACAGATTCAGTCTCACTGTGGAAGATGAATTCTCATTTGAAGGGATTGTTACTACTTCTTCACCGACCCTCCTTTCTTTGGACTTGGAGAATCTTTTTTTCCAAGCCCTTCCTTTTAGTTATTTTTTATTTTATTTTATTGTATTAACGAGAAAATATCAGTTCCCTCTCTATTATCTTGGAGATGTGAATCTATGTCAACATCGCCAAACCACCCTAAGACCTAAAAGATCAACGTCTACAGAGCTTTCATATCCTTTTCCACTCTGGTTTGATGCCATTGAGCTAGGTGTGAGGTAGGTTACGGACGTGTGACTATAGAGTTTGTCTGGATTACTCTGCATGATGGACTCGTCCAGCATTAGAATGTTGATCGTGTGAATAGTCAATAAAGCTGACACGTACAAGGTACCCACGACCAATAGAGCTGACACGTGTGAATAGTCAATAGAGCTGACACATGTGAATAGTCAGGGAGTTTGTAGATGTCTTTTCGGAGGATCTGCCAGGTTTGCCCCCAGCTAGGGAAGTCGATTTTGGGATCGATTTAGAACCAGGAACTATGCCGATCTCCAAGGCACCTTACAGAATGGCACCTGCAGAACTCAAGGGATTGAAGGAATAGTTACAGGAGTTGTTGGATAAGGGTTTTATCCGACCCAATGTATCACCCTGGGGAGCCCCTGTTCTGTTTGTCAAGAAGAAGGACGGGTCCATACGGTTGTGTATTGATTACAGGGAATTAAACAAGGTCACTATAAAGAATAAGTACCCTCTCCCGAGAATTGACGACCTGTTTGATTAGCTACAAGTAGCAACAGTCTTCTCCAAAATTGACCTAAGGTCGGGGTATCATCAGTTAAGGGTCAGAGAAGGGGATATACCTAAGACAACTTTCAGAAGTCGTTATGGACATTACGAGTTTCTCGTTATGTCCTTTAGTCTTACCAATGCACCAACAGTTTTCAGGGAACTAATGAACAGTGTGTTTAAGGAATTCTTAGACACCTTTGTCATAGTGTTCATCGACGACATTTTGGTATACTCTAAGTCAGAGACAGATCATGAAAAACACCTAAGAAAATTCATGACAATACTGAGAGCCCAGCAGTTGTATGCCAAGTTATCTAAGTGCGAGTTTTGGTTGTCTGAGCATGAGATGCTTCCTCTTCAGGAAGATCTGTCTTACGAGGAGAAGCCTAGCAGAATTTTGGCTCGAGACACTAGGCGGTTGTGCAACAAAGATATTCCCTTGATAAAGATCTCATGGGGTAACCACCATGAGGAAGAGGCAACTGGGAACGAGAAGAGGACGTGAGGAGAGCTTACCCCGAACTCTTCCAAGAAATATCCACTTTCGGGGACGAAAGTTCCTAAGGAGGGGAGAGTTTGTAATGCAAAAAAAAAAAAAAAAAAAAAAAAAAAAAAAAAAAAAAAAAAAAAAAAAAAAAGGCTAAGTCAACTGAGGGGCAAAAATGTCATTTTTCCCCTCCCGCCATAATAGGGGTCCAAGGAAAACCCTGTCAAATCCCCTGCAAAAGAAAAAGAGAGTTAGAGAGAAACTTGAGAGGAATCAGCTGCGAAGTTTATCGGACCACCGTCGAAATTCACCTTCAGACGAGACTTGTACAAGGATTGAGAGGCTAGCGAGGCCGACGCTCCGTCAAGATCCAAGAACATTTCGCGAGGTAAGGTTCTGAACGACATTTTTCAGATCTGAGTTTTTTCTATGTGAATCGAGTCCTAAAATGCTAAAATATTCACCTAGGAACAACTCTACGCACGATCTCTGAAGAAGTTTGGCCAAGACCTCAACCAGAAGGCGGAGATCCGAGAATCGTTCGAGAACAGTGAGCGAACTTCCGACGCTCTTAACTTGTCCGGTAGTCAAGCAAAAAAATTACAAAAAAATACTAGGGCGTAGCCCGTAACACGATCTAGAAATTTGCGAAGAAATCATATCGATCCGATCTACGGATCGAAAGATATGAAAATCGGAATGGGGACTTTGTTACGGATTATAGAGGACAGAGAAGAAAAAAAAAAAAAAGGTCGGCCGACAAGGGGCGGAGGGCGGCGTGACAGGCGTCGGACACGCGTCGATCATCGGCTGGAGCAACGCAGCTCAGCGAGGCGACGACACATGTCGCCTGCAAAGTCGAGTCAAACTACAAACGCGAGCCAAACAAGACCGGCCGACCTGCGATTGTGCAAGGGCTGCCGCACGTGGTAGGTGGGTGTGCGGCTTGCGACTGGCGCACTTCCACGTGCGTGGTTAGCGCACTGCTGCGCGCGCATGAAACGACCGTTTTGGCCCGGTTGCCCTCTATTGGCTCGATTTTTGTCCCAGTTCTAGTTCTAATATCGTTTTTATGTGAATAGGGACCTAATCTAAGAAAATCAGTATTTTTGGACACCTCACGGGCAAAGAAATGCTAGCAAAAAGGCACGCGTCAACCAGGTAAGTCACCACCCAGTATTTAGGAAGAAATACTTGTAGGATTTGCTTGGATTGCATGTATGCTAGTAATTTTTCTTCAGATTAGCTCTCCATGTAAAATATTAGCCAGATTGATTCTTATGATGTATTGGGTGAATTATCTGAGTGTTGCTTGTATGTTTTAAGCTTCCGTCGTATGTATGCATGCGTTTAATTTATGTTGGAATTGTGTATTCCGTGTTCTGGGTGCTTGATGGATGAATTCGCCCCATTGAGCACGAACTTCGTGCTCTGGGTGCTTGATGGAGGTCATCGCCCCGTTGAGCCGGTATGCCTAGTTTGCATGAATTATATATTATGATGTTAGAAGACGGTTGCATGCACAATCTGTTAATTGCTAGGGCCCATTTCTATGATAAGCTTAGGGGATTACTATTAGAAG
Source organism: Cucurbita maxima (assembly GCF_002738345.1). Classification (NCBI taxonomy): domain Eukaryota; kingdom Viridiplantae; phylum Streptophyta; class Magnoliopsida; order Cucurbitales; family Cucurbitaceae; genus Cucurbita; species Cucurbita maxima. The sequence goes on from NW_019272019.1 coordinate 676,216, forward strand.
CGGTATGTTGCTCTAGCCAGACTTAACTTTCCCCTAGGAACTTAGCAGTTTACCACGGCAAGAAGGTACTTTAGAAGTGTTCATAGATTGCTAGTGTGAGAACGGTATCTATAGCTTCGTGGGAGGACCAAGGGTCCCTGATCAGTCCTTACTGCTCTTAGCCATTTCACATGGGAAATGTGTCCCCACGTCGTACAACCCATTAGCTGCATGGGAACGGGTTGGGTCACGCCCCTTATAGGTGGACTATATGGGTAGCACCTCATAGAGAGATACTAACCATTATTAGCTTGGTGTAAGGAACCTCTAGGCGTATGATAAAAGGACAATGAACCGGTGAAACCCAAGGGGCAGGCTCCAAGGGACTAAGATTAGAACCAGACGTCTTAGAACCGAATTAGAAAATCGTGGGAACCTGTTAAATTAAGATGCGAAAAGAGCCTACAAGTAGGTGACTTACTGAGTATAATTTTTATACTCATCCTTGCTATGTTTTCCATTTTTTAGGAGCGCGAGGCGTCGGTCAAGGGCAGGCGTGATGGAGACGGGGATTGTCACAGAAGAACGGGTTGTCTCGAGGCGTCAGTCCAATTTTTATTTTGTATTTGCATTCTTTTGAAATTTATTTCCAAACTGTCATGTGTTATGTTGTTTGTCGTTCAAAAACTTTATTGGAATTTAAGGATTTTCTTTATTTCATATTTAAATCACTTTGTGCATTCGTGTGTTGTCGTAAGTCACGGTCCTTAGTAAAATATTGGGTCGTGACATATACTCACCCTATTCCCCCTATTTTTAGGTGTTCATAGGTTGCCGATCGAGGTAGAGGAACGTTCGAGAGTTGTGCGGTCACGGAGGGAGTAGTTTCAGAGTGTTAGTCCATCATGTATTTAAGTCTTTTGTATACTCACCCTACCGTAACTCAAGTTGAGCTTAAGGTTAGCCTCCTGGTTACTTGAAAACCAATAGCTAACCCTAAAACTTATCTTGAGGCAACATTTGATTGCTTGAAAATCAAGAACGAACCTAGATCTATTATGGGAGATTCCTTCTGATTACTTGAAAATCAAGGGCTAACTCTAAGCGTAACATAAAACTTATAACACACCCTGATCATGATACTTGATAATATTCAAGACGTTAAAGTGAGAACATATCATATTAAACTCTTAGACCCTTTAGACTTATATACATACATAAATCGTGGGGCTAACCATTAAGGGTATTTTAGTCATTTCTCTTAAACCTTAACTTATACCCCTAACTTGGATATGTTCTAAACTTGATCGGAACTTCTTGAAATCTTAGGCAAACCTTAATGTCCTTAGACATAGGTCTTTCTTAAAATCTTGATTTAGAGTGTTCGAACTTTGAAATGTCTTAAACGAATCTTAGGGGCATTATGGTCATTTTCCACCATAAACTTGGTTCGAGCTTCAAACATGATCCAATAGTTCTAAGACTTTATATAGTCCTTAAAAATCATGAAATAAGGCCTCTTATAAAGCTTCGTGATATTTATAGATCACCTGGGTCATAGGTCATGAATAGAAGGTAGTTTACCATAGGGGCATTATGGTCATTTTACATCATTACTTGGTTTAGTTACTTAACCTTATCCAATGACCACCAAATTTCGTTATATAACCTTAATATGTCATGTTATGCCTAGCATTAAAATTTCATGAGCAACCGAGTTCATTTAGTGGGTTATTTTAACATTACTTGATTTCCAAGCAAAATACACGATTTAGGTCTTTAATTAACGATTCTTTGTTTATTTCTTCCATATTCTTTTAAATATGACTTAACATAAGGTTAATATTGAAATCCAAGTGATTCCTACGAGTTTTTCTTAAGAAAAGTCCAGGTTGGCTACTTACCTCGTAGTCGATGTTTGGGGCCTTGGTTCTCGAATTTTCAGTATCCGATTTTTTCCAATTTTCAGTACCCCTAGGCTTGGCTTTTTCGAGCATAACGTATTACACGTATGCGCCGTACTATCATAAAAGAAAAGACCCGCATGATATCATGACGAACATAAATATCGAACGTATGCATCCGTACTATCATAACATAAAGGGGAAGTATCCCGATGCACACGACATACAAACATGCATGAGATCTCATGATTTACATTACATGATATAATACTTAATACGTTTTATTTTCTTTATGCATTTCATGACATACTCAATTATGCAACGTGTATGCATGACAACATTCCTCAATCCATCACATTCATGACTTACATAACATTCATAGCATTTCGACTCTTTTCATGGAAATAGTGTAACGGATTGCATGCATATGTAGTAAACATTTCATAACAATACATAATATAACATTTCACAAATGTTATGGTGGACGTATAAGCCACAAGGCATGCACCATCATGCATCATAAAATAGACTAACACCAACGGTAAGGTCACTTACCTCCTTCGCCTTGGCTGAAGTCTACTCACGACAAGATACTCACCTCATTATTACAACTCCAGCACTTAACTATTTCCTATAAAAACCACATAACATGCTTAGGGCATATTCATAACTTAACCAAGCCGCACCTCATGTTTAATTACCAAAGTAAGCTCCTAAAGTAATATGATTTGGTAAATAAGTGTCAAAAGGGTCAAAAACCTAGGATTTGGTATATTATACATGTATCAAGCCGCCAAGCTGAGTTGCGAGAAAAGAAAGAATCGAGTCGACATTACGTACACGTGCGAGCCAAGCCGCGTCTATGCACACGTGCGAAGCCAAAGACGCGTGTTTCCTTTAGGTGCGAATCGTGTATCCATTGGGCTGTCACCTTCACTTGGGCCAAAAAAGCTGTGAGCTAGATCGTCTGGCCGTGTGCACTGGTCCAACACTTTCACTCGGTCAGATACAGAAGGTCGTGGGTTGGACAGTGGGCAGATTGAGTTTTGGGTTGTGAGTTGGGTTGGTATGTGCGCTGAAACCTGACCCGAACCAAAAACTCTTCTTCCTTACTCGAAAACCACGAAAATCCTAAATCGTACTCTAATGGTTTCGATGAAATACACAACGATTTTGACGAAACCCAACGCCCGTACGCGTGCGAGCCAAGCGGCGTCTATGCACACGTGCGAAGCCAAAGACGCGTGTTTCCTTTAGGTGCGAATCGTGTATCCATTGGGCTGTCACCTTCACTTGGGCCAAAAAAGCTGTGAGCTAGATCGTCTGGCCGTGTGCACTGGTCCAACACTTTCACTCGGTCAGATACAGAAGGTCGTGGGTTGGACAGTGGGCAGATTGAGTTTTGGGTTGTGAGTTGGGTTGGTATGTGCGCTGAAACCTGACCCGAACCAAAAACTCTTCTTCCTTACTCGAAAACCACGAAAATCCTAAATCGTACTCTAATGGTTTCGATGAAATACACAACGATTTCGACGAAACCCAATGCCCTTACGTTTGCTCCTGTCGCCATTTGGTTACCACTTCTTGTTGCAACACACTACGACGTTAGTTCGCTCCTATTCAAGAATCCTCACTGAGAAACTAGAAGCCTCACAACGTCTCCCGGTTTCTCTCTTCAAAACCCGTATGTTTTTCTCTCACATATATAACAACGAAATTCAATGAAAAAGATACAACTAATTAGGTATTATAGGGTTTAAGAGCGGGGAATTCAAGGAAAATAGAAACGTTTCTTTTAGTAAAAATAAATGTCTCGCCGGAAATCACATGGTTTCTGGCGAGATATCATGCAACATTTAATATTATTATTATTTTTCAGAAACTCGTATCGCTACAGCTAGGCTCGTCGTCGTCATCTTCCTTTATAAGGAAGAAGACACACAAAGTCATGATCGTCGTTACCTGAAAATCCGTCTCTCCAACTCATTGTAGAGCGTTTCTCCCCTTAATTTCTTCATAAAACTTGGAAATGGTATATCAAGAAAGAGTTAATAAAAACTGATATCTTACCTTTTCGTGCGTGTATCTTGAGTTACAACTCGTCAAAATTTTGTAAAAATCTAGTTTATCGTCAGAGTAAACCCACTGGGATTTCTTATTGATGTAACCTCTAGAGTCTCATCATAGTACTATCATAATTATAGGCACTTAATCGAGACATAATGGATCTAGTCTATAGTATCTCTTTCATTTATATATCATAGTCTAATATATCATATACAAAATTGCATAGAAAGTGCGAGTACATAACATAGTCATATTGCAAGGATGGTAGGAAAATCTCGGGCCATTAGGTCCCATTGTTTGGGCGATGTTCACCGACAATTTGTCATGTCGAAATATAATTTATTTTAAATTTTTTTTAGATATTATATAAAATATTTCATTTTTTCAAAATTGTCTTATTTAATGGATATTTCAAATAATTTTCTTTTAATTTAATTTAATTTGTATTTTCTTATTTCTGTGTACGCTGAGTCAGCCTTTTAATTTTGTTTTATAAAAAAATTATTTTTATTTATTATTATAATTTTTTTTTTCTTTTAACCATTCTTTCCCAGATTCTGTTTTTTTTTATTTTTATCTAAACCCTATCTCTCCTTTAGCCGCTGCACTCCCGCCCCGCCGCTCGCCGTTCCTGCCCAGCACCGCCTCATCGACTGCCGCCGCACGCTGCACTCTTAGCCGTCGCTGTCTCAGTTGTCCCTCTCGGTGCATCCTCCTCCATCCGGCCGTGGCCGATTAGCTGCTGTCTATAACGCTGGCATCGTTTCTACACTTCTCATAATTGTCAGTTCTTTTCCCTCTCTCCCTCAATATATTTTCAGAGATTTTGTCTTTTTTGTTACGAAAATGATCTTTAATTGTTGCAGTGAAGACCTGACTCTTGCCGCCGATAGAGTTAGTTAGTTCGTCATGGCGGATATGATGCTGATGAAAGACATTGAGGATACGGCTGATCGGCTTGGGATAGATCTCTCCCAAGTTGATTTTGATGCCATTCGTCTCCCTCCCGGCGAGGATTTCGGAATCATTAGGTTAAAGTTTTTTTTTTAATTTTATCGTTTGCTATTGTGTATCTTAATTTTCATTTTCTGAGTCTCCCTAGGGCATTTGAAATATTTTCTTTGATTATAAATTTGATGGATTTATTACTTTGTCTTCTGTCTTTCCAATGGCTCATGTTCCTTCATTGTCTGCAATTATGTATAGCGATGATGAAGAGGTTCTACAAGAGGAGAGTCTAGAGTTTGATTCTGGGTTTGGAAACATTATAGTTGTTGACAATCTTCCGGTTGTTCCTCCGGAGAAGTTTGAGAAGCTCGAAGGTGTTGTTCGTAAAATTTTTGGACAGATAGGAGTTATTAAGGATGATGGCCTGTGGATGCCTGTTGATCCTTCTACACAAAAAACTTTAGGGTACTGCTTTATTGAGTATGGCACTCCACAGGTACTTTCTCATTTTCGCACACACCCTTTTTTGTCTCTGCTAATTTTACTCCGAAACTTCATATATTTATCGTATCGAAATATATGTTAAAGAATGCCATTGAGAAACAATGTCCAATATTATAAATCCTGTTCAAGATTGATGAAAGTCTCCTATCTTCGCCACTTTTCGTTCTTGCTGGCATTTGATGAAGTCCAATACAGCTACAGATACTTGCAACCTCATTATACTTCTTTCTGGCTGGTACTTATCTCTAGTTTCTTTGGATGGAACTGGCAGTAGTTTCAACCACCTCCCTCTTATACCAGCACCCTATACCAGATGATGTTTGATGCTATGAATAAATGTACTCGTTTGGCCTAACTTGTTATGTCTCTTGCCTAATCTCACATTGTCTTGGGTTACTAGTAGTATTTTGACATAGCATTTAGTGGTAATATACCGTGTTAGAATGTTCTTGAAATATGAACTTCGTAGCGTTCAGTAAGTCCACTTTATGATAGTGGGATATTTTGGATTTCCACTAGACATGAATTTCATATGGGAATATGTTTACCTTCATGGGATTCTGTTCCTATATGTTCTGTGTCTATCATTTTGCCTGTAAGTGAATTTTTTTACTATAGATATATGCGGTTGTGCTTCCAGGCTTTCTGTTGTGATTTTTTTTGTATTTAATCTTAATTCTCTTGTGTGTACTACTGTAGTTCTGTTCTGTGATCAAGTATCTCATTTAATTTCAGTCATATTGTAGGAGGCTGAGCTTGCCAAAGAGAAGACTGATGGGTACAAGCTGGATAGAGCACATATTTTCACTGTTAACATGTTTGAGGACTTCGATAGATTTATGAAAGTCCCAGATGAGTGGGCTCCTCCTGAAATCAACCCATATACTCCTGGGGTAAACTATCTGCAATGTTACTTTATTTTTCATCCCCACTGCTTCCTGTGATACATTTTCTTGAGGAAAGGTGGGGGTTTTGTGGATCAATGTGAAGGTGGTTAGCTGAACATTAGAATTTGTATGGGGAAAAAGACCCATGGGAGGATAGGATCAAATTGTGCTGTCATGGAAGCATGATGCTATTTACTTTTGAACATTTCAGGAGAATCTTCAACAGTGGCTTACTGATGAAAAAGCACGGGATCAGTTTGTTATTCGTTCTGGTTCTGACACTGAGGTTTTCTGGAACGATGCTAGACATTTGAAGCCTGAGCCAGTCTACAAGCGTCCAGTGAGTATCCTTTTGTCTTTCTTGAGTATTGACCTTGTTTTTCTAACTAAAGTTACTACTCTCTCCTGGTTTGATTGTTTGGTTGATGTTGGTGTACATAGTATTAATAGCACTAAGGTATCTTTGCTCTTGGGTTGATAACCCTAGCTTAATCAAATATTTTTCTGTTACAGTTCTGGACCGAGAGTTTTGTGCAGTGGTCCTCATTGGGGACTTACCTAGCGACAGTTCACCGACAGGGTGCTGCAGTTTGGGGTGGAGCAAGTACCTTCAACCGTCTGATGCGCTTTGCCCATCAACAGGTACCCTATGCTTTTTTCACTCCACACCTGACAGTGCTTGCCAACGCCCGAATGGCCTTAATCTTTTAATATATTAAATGCAGGTTAAGTTAATTGATTTTTCTCCTGGTGAAAAATATCTGGTAACATACAGCAGCCATGAGCCCAGCAATCCTCGTGATGCAAATGTGAGTTTTTTTTTTCTTCTTATTCCTAGTTTTTAATTTTAATTGAAGAACTTTTACAGCTTTCTATCATTGCTGATTATATGTTCTTTCAGAGGATTGTGATCAATATTTTTGATGTGAGAACTGGAAAAGTAATGAGAGATTTCAAGGGAAGTCCTGATGATTTTTCCACTGGAGGAACTGGTGGTGTTGCCGGCTTATCTTGGCCTGTTTTTAGGTATTTATGTCTGTTATGGATATGCCTCAGTCTCAGTTCTTTTCAGGCTTTTCAAGTTGGTCGGAATATTTTTTTTCTTGCTGATGATATAAATGTTATTGTTGTTTTTGCAGGTGGGGTGGTGGGAAAGAAGATAAATACTTTGCCAGGATTGGGAAGAATGTGATTTCAGTCTATGAAACCGAGACTTTCTCTCTTATCGACAAAAAGTCTTTGAAGGTCGAAAATGTTATGGATTTTTGCTGGTCCCCTACAGATCCCATTATTGCACTGTTTGTTCCTGAGCTAGGTGGTGGGAACCAACCGGCTAGGGTGAGTACTTCTATGCTGAATGTGTTGCTATTCTTTTGATCTGTGAATTTAAATGTTTTCAATGGGCTTCTTTCTTTTCCAAGGTGAGTCTTGTCCAAATCCCGAGCAAGGAGGAGTTGAGACAGAAAAATCTTTTCAGTGTTAGTGATTGCAAAATGTACTGGCAAAGCAATGGGGATTATCTTGCTGTCAAGGTTGATAGATATACGAAGACAAAGAAAAGCACATACACAGGGTTTGAGCTTTTCCGAATAAAAGAGCGGGATATTCCTATTGAAGTGTTGGAGCTTGAGAATAAGAACGATAAGATCATTGCATTTGCCTGGGAGCCAAAGGGGCATAGGTTTGCAGTCATTCATGGTGACAACCCAAGGCCAGATATTAGCTTTTACTCAATGCGAAGTACTCACAACAGTGGCCGAGTGTCGAAACTTGCAACTCTCAAAGGCAAGCAGGCCAATGCTCTTTTCTGGTCACCTGCTGGAAGATTCATTCTTCTTGCTGGCTTGAAAGGTTTCAATGGGCAGTTGGAGTTCTACAACGTCGATGAACTGGAGACAATGGCAACTGCAGAGCATTTCATGGCTACTGATATTGAATGGGATCCTACTGGAAGGTAATTTAGAGGGCATCCATATTTGTACATTGTTATAAGATTGGATCAGAATGATTTCCCTTGTGGTTATGATAGCTGAGTCGGTCTCGTTGTTTGCATCTGTACAGGTACGTTGCAACTGCTGTAACTTCAGTCCACGAGATGGAAAATGGTTTTAACATATGGTCCTTTAATGGAAAGCTCCTCTATCGAATCTTGAAGGATCATTTCTTTCAGGTAACTTATCGATTATATTCTGCAAATCATATGTTTTTGTTTATGGTCCTGTGGGTTTATACTTTAATGATCGTTCATGAATTTGTATGCTTGCAAAAACTAGATCAATCAAGTTTCTTTATCTTAACAAACTCTTCGGAGTCGTCGTTAAATTAATTTTCTAATGGCAGTTCGCATGGCGACCAAGGCCACCATCCTTCTTGACCCCGGAGAAAGAGGAAGAGATAGCAAAGAATTTGAAGAAGTACAGTAAGAAGTACGAGGCTGAAGATCAGGACGTATCTATGCTACTGAGTGAGCAGGAGCGCGAGAAACGGAGAATGTTGAAGGAGGAGTGGGAGAAGTGGTTGAATGAATGGAAGAGATTGCACGAAGAAGAGAAGTTGTTGCGACAGAAGCTTCGGGATGGTGAAGCCAGCGATGAAGAAGAGGAATACGAAGCCAAAGAGGTCGAAGTCGAAGAGATTTTGGATGTGACAGAGGAAGTTTTGTCGGATGATTTTGATCAGGAATGAGGTTGTTGACCCAAACAACCTTATTTGCAGGCATGAGATTAGGTATCTTCCTGCCTTAGACCTCACCAATTACTCAAAATGCAACTTGGGAATGTCCTTAAAAATTTTAAGTGTTGTTTTGGATGCCTTATTTGCTTGTTATGATATTGTCTCACGTCAGTAACTCAGTTATATAATGTATTTTTTATTCTCTTTTAGCCATTTTTAGCTCAAAATTAAGCTCATCAACCCCGAACTTCCTGCATCGATGACGGGATGTATTATCGTCATGGTTCTGCAGCCATCGATTGCATGTATTCTCTTGAAAAGGATTTTGGGGGATAGATCTCTCTTTGGTTGATATGTTCTTATGAGGTATAGTATCTAGATGTGTTTGGTTTTGGACAAGAATTGAGATGCGTCTGGTTGGTGATTTGAGCATAGGAATTTATAAAAAAGTAGCAATGAAAAGCACTTTTGCTCATTATCAGCTTCTCATGGACGCCAACTGGAATAAGACATCTCTTCGTTTGGCCTAAGCTTATGAACTTGGGATGATAATCTAATGAGAATCGAATGTTCCAAATCATTAATTTTGAAAAGATTTTGAATTAGGGGTGCTTAAATGACTCGAGAACTCAATTAATTTGGACCTTTCAAGATTGGGTTGAGTTAATTTTTTTTTCTTTGATTTGGGTTGGATTGGTTTTTTTTTTAAGTTGAAAATTTTGGGTCGGTGGTTGGGTTATATATTTTTTTGTTAGATTAATCCAACTCACTAGAAATTTATGAGATTTTAGTCATTAATGTAGCATGTAAAGTCGATAACCTGACACTCTTATGTCTCAATTGATAGAGTTTTTCTAAGATCAATATTGAGTTTTACAGAGAGATGAATTAAGTTTATCTGTCTAAGTTTATCTGTTCGAAAGCAGTGACTCTACCATTGCATGAATCGTAGTTGACAAATCTCTTGATATGTTCCAACGGTACTAAACTTTCTCCACAAGATCTTGCTATGATTCTAACACCATTAGTTTGACTCGTGGCAACCTCTAGAACAGACAACAAGATTTGCTCGGATATGACTCTATGACTAAACCCTAATGTCTATTATATTGAAATCGTATTAAAAAAATATATCTCAGTACATATTTAATCAATTTAAATCTTATTTTATTCTTGTGTTAGTTGCTTCAAATTTATGATGCAATAATTTAGGCGCTAATTTACTTTCGAGTAAATTTTAAATATGAGCATGAGTTTATTGTTATTATTACCGAGACAATGTAGCACCTTAATTTTTATGTACTTCAAGTTATTTTTCTTTGAGTAGTTTGATCCGGTGATTTATTCATTCTTAATCTCAAATTAATTAATTTTATTTAATTAATTCATTAATATTTTGATGATAATAAATATTCACTTGATTATTAAAATGACAGAGTTTTGAAGTGCCTACAATGTAGAATTTGGAATAACAATTTCAACGGTTTTGAATCACTCAAATTAGAGCTAAAACAAAAAGCTATTAAATCGAAGAAGTTAGGAGTGAAACAAAGTTAATAATGTGATATCTCACATTTGTTGGGGAGGAGAACGAAACACATTTTGTAAGGGTGTGGAAACCTTTCTCCAGCAAACGCATTTTAAAAACCTTGAGAGGAAGTTCGAAAGGGAAAGCCCAAACAGAACAACGTACTTGGACTGTTACAAGTAGAAAATGCTTGACAAGATGACGTGACGGCTCAGCTTCATTATTTTCAATTGTTTCTTTCATTGCATCACGAATATAACGTTGTGAGTACTCAAATTTGTATATATACTCATTAATAGAGTTGAGAGCCTGAGTGAGCACTTCACTTGAATGGGTTGTGAGGCTGACAACGATACGTAACGAGCCAAAGCGGATAATATCTACTAGCAGTGGGTTTTAGCTATTATTTGGCTCGTTATGTTGTCAACCTCACGGTTTTAAAACGTTTCGTTTACCTCTCCAACCAATGTGGGATCATACAACGACGTCTCTAATCTGGGTAAGAAAATTAGGGACGTTACAATAACATAGTACGACTTACCATAACATGACATGACAATCATAATTATGAAACGTGCAAAAGCCACAAGACACGCGTCATCATACATAATACAATTCATCCAATCAAACCAACAATCGAATCACTTGTTTAGTTAAGCCAGAGTTGCTGAATATACTTGGTACTAGCTTGAAACTGCCAGATCCATCATCTTGATGATATTAGTTAAAACAAAACAACTACAAAGATCGGTCACCTTGTAGTCCAAATGAAATATCTCGATATATCTTGGTAATGATAGATTACCAAGAGATATAGGTAAGAGAAATTTAGATTCGAGATTTAATAGTGGGTCTATTCTTAATCGGGTTAAAGTCCATCTTGTTGCTGTAGGAACGAACGAGTATGAATAAGTTTTAACTAATGTAATGACGATACTAATTGTCATTCCTGTGAATGTTTGATTAATCCACCACTCCTAAATGGTGTGAAAGTTATCTTATTTATAATCAAATGAATTACAAGGATATGGAAATAGTAATAAATAGAAATAACAATAAATGGAAAGATATGTATGATAATAAGGCAAATATTAGATATTTGCGTTATAATAAAATATCAAATATAATATATATGGTAAACTATAATTTATTACTAAATATCCTTAACACCCCACCGCAAGCTAAGCGTCGGATTTAAACGAACGTGAAGCTTGAATCTGAAAAATTCAAAGAAGTTGAGAAACACTTTTCATGAAGATGCTAACAACCCGGTTCTTGGCCATCAAAAATTGCAGAGGGATCGCCGCTCAGCGGCGATGCTGCCTTGGCTTCGGCGAGTTTATGTCTAACCCATGAAGAGGGATTGTCGCTTAGCGACGATGCTGCCTTGGCTCTGGTGAGAATATTTCTAACCCCAAGAAGTAGAAAGGGAAACCTAGAGCAAGGGACAAAGACAATGTTGAAGCCGGAAGAGTCGCCACATTGGGCGAAGGAGCCAATTTTGGCGAGAAGGGCAGTCGGAAGAGTCACCTCATCGGGCGAACAAGCCAATTTTGGCAGGAAGGGCGGCGGCAACTTGGTTGGCGAATAGGCCAGTGCGGCACCCAGATTCCGAAGGTAAATCTCTGCGAAAGATTGATAGGTTTAGGTTAGGGTTTATGTGAAGGATGAAGGTTGATTGGGAAGAAAATAAGAGAGACTATATTGGCCAAGAGGAAAACCGATTGGGTTGGAAAAGGTGAGGTTGTATGTACAGAGTATGACGAAAGGTGATTTGGAGGTCAATAGGGTGGAGCCGAAGAGTAATCAATCGGCTCCGACTACGGCATCCATGAAGACTGCCCCTGCGGCGTCAAAACCAGCAGGGGTGGTGGAGAAGAAGATTAGAGGATTCAAAAGCCATTGAAAAGAAAGGATCGGGGTTGTTAAACCGAGAGGGCTCTGATACCATGTGAATGTTTGATTAATCCACCACTCCTAAATGGTGTGAAAGTTATCTTATTTATAATCAAATGAATTACAAGGATATGGAAATAGTAATAAATAGAAATAACAATAAATGGAAAGATATGTATGATAATAAGGCAAATATTAGATATTTGCGTTATAATAAAATATCAAATATAATATATATGGTAAACTATAATTTATTACTAAATATCCTTAACAATTCCAAAAACTTTCTCTCGAACATATAAATCATTTTGGTTTTTTTTTTTTTTTTTAACCCAATTCAAGAGATTTTGTAACAAAATTGTTGGAATTTTGACGAAAAGAAAAATGGGAATTGGCTTACAAAATCGTCTCCGTTTGCCAATTTGATCTACAGATTCGTTCGATATTCTGTAATCAATTCGCTCTGTGTTTTTTGGGAAAAGTCTTAAACTACGTGTTCATATGATGGAAAGCATCCATGGCCTAATGGATAAGGCGTCTGACTTCTAATTAGGCGATCGTGTGTTTGATTGGGTGTTCGGGTTGTTTTTTTTAATTATTTTTAAAAAATTACATTTATCTCACAGTTAGACCGGTTATATTTGTAGAATTATCGAGTTACCATTCAAACGTTAGATATTTTAATTAGTACGAAAAAAATCATATTTACCCCATAGTAAGAGTTGTCCGGTTATTTTTTAATATTATTTATAAAATTATTTTGTATTTTAAATCATAATTACGAAACATTCACGAGATACAATGCATCACTAATATCGATTATACGGTTGGAACATTACGGTCGAGAATTTGAAGTTGAGCTGTCTGATTGTTTTTTTTTTTAATTATTATGGTTTCCAATCAAACCATGACACGTGGACATTGTTTTCATCTTTTTAATTCTCCTTTCTTCAATTTTTTTTTATTTTTAAAATTTAATTAAAACTTATAAAATTACAAAAATACCCTTCTAGCTAATCAAAGTATAAGTTGGTATGAGATCTCATGTCGGTTGAGAGGGGAACAAATAGTTTTTTAAAAGAGTGTAGCCTCTTCTTAGTAGTGGCGTTTTAAAATTGTGAGGCTGACGTCAATACGTAACGGGCCAAAGTAAACAATATCTACTAGCGGTTGGTTTGGGGTGGTACTTGGCCCGTACTAATCAAAGTATAAGTTGATATGAGATCCATTTTAAAACTACGAGGCTGAGCGATACGTAACAGCCTAAACTTGATAGTATCTATTAGCGGTGGGTTTTGGCTGTTATTTGGCTCATGGTTTTAAAATACTTCATTCCCCTTTCTAGCCAACGTGAGATCTCACAATCCACTCCCTTTGGCGCCCAACCAATGTTTTAAAACACTTCGTTTCTCTTTTTCAACCAATGATAGATCATGAAGTGACGTCTCTGATCTAGGTAAGAAAATTAGAGGCATTATAATAACGTAGTACATAACAATCATAATTATGAAATGTGTAGAAGCCACAAGGCACGTGTTATCATACATAATACAATTCATCCAACCAAACCATCAAACCAAGTCACTTACTTGGTTGACTTAAACCGAGGTCACTGATTATACTTGGTACTTGCTTGAAACTATCAGATCCATTTTGATGATATTAGTTTAAAAAAAACGACAATAATAACGATATTAGTTAAAACAAAACTACTGAAAAGATCGACACCGTGTAGTCCAAATATTGCAATAAAGAAATATCTCAATATATCCGTCTCAAATCAAATTTATTGTTTCACATTTAAATTTTATTAAATATTTAATAAATTTTTAATAGTATAATTTAGATTCTTGGAATATAAATATGCCTGAGGAATATCGTCTATACGTACCATTTTACCAATACTTTCGAGAATTTTTCCTTTGTTATTGACGAAAAGAAAAAAAGGAAATTGACATATCTCTTGAGACATATAGTAATTCCTTTGCTAACCTGATTTATAGATCGAACTATGGCCTAATAGATAAGGCATCGAATGATTGAATAATGAGATGCGTCCATGGCCTAATGGATAAGACGTCTGACGTCCCACTGGGAGTGTATTCAATGTTATGACTCTTTGTATGACAGACGATTATCCATCGGCCAGTTCATCGGAAGGATCTCGGAGACCCACGAAAGCCAGAATCTTTCTCATGGATAAGCTCACACTAACCTATTCGAAGAGTGCATAACCGCATGGAATAAGCTCACGCTCTAACCACAGTGAAAGAAGGGAGAGTCAATTCATTGCAGTGACTTGACTTTACCTAGTTCAATTACAGAATAAAAAGAAGAAACAACCGGGAAGCATTTGTGACACATTAACTCCATTGAGCCAAGAGATGTCTCGGAACTTTCTTTATGTTATGGTGGTTTCGTATTTGTTAGCTAAGCTTACAAGAAAAAAACGAATTGTTAAATCAGAGAAATTAGGCTTGGCCAGTTACTCGAGATTCTGAATTATTCCATTTTTTAATGTTAGCAATGTATAGCAGTCAAATAGGATCATTTTCTGCTCGAGACCTTTGACTATTTTTTCTCATGTGGGAGTGAGAATGAATCCGTTTATTGACTGAATTGCTTAATTCATACCGTCACGGACATTCGGTCGATTTCCTCAACATCGTCTTCCCTATGACGAGTAACCAAGGTAGACGAGACTGTCACCGTAGACTGCCATCACCCTGCAGATCTACGGCTCCCAGCCCCGGGGTTCAATCCCTCTCCCCTGGCCAGAAGCGGGGCGTAAAACAAAAAAAGATGCTGATTCGGAAAGGGTATACTATATTGAATTTATAAAGGAACCCCCTTAACCCATTAACGAAAAAGAAAAAGAATCCTATAAGAGTTTCTTGGGTTCTCATCTATAATTGACTTGGTTGGGTATGTATACTTAGGATTCTCTCTGGAGACATGGCTCTCGTATGTCCACAGCGTTACAACTCTCGTTTTGCTTCGCATCAAAGAACTGGTATTATGCATTAATCTTCCAAGCTTCTCAATGGTTTTTTATTTATTAACATTTACACTGGGGCTACCCCTCCGGGGACTGGAAGCCTCTAAACCTTTATAACAGTAGATTCCATAGAGCGGATTCCTTTTTTTCCTATTCTTACCTTCTTTAGGGCATTCTAAGTTTGAATACTAACTTTGTTTAAATCTTATTTAAATGTCTCCAATTCTCTATTTTTGTTTAATTCATAATTAAAATAAAGTGCGGAATATATCGTATATATTTAGCGTGTATTCCCTAATTTGAATACGAACCCTTCGAACTCACTCGTCGCACTATTCTAAGGTTTAGTCCGATATGAGTTAGCAGAGGGATCTAATGGACCTATAGATCATGGGCTCCAAGGATCCGAGATTAACCGGCTAAACTCATTAACCTTGTTAACCAATATTCGTTAATTACTAAGACACTCTACTATAGCTTAGTAGTTGCACTCCCCTCACTATAGATGTATTTCTGTCCATTTGATATAATAATGATTAGTAAGTCGCTCCTTCATAGGTTGTTCGTAACTAGAACTAGGTCAATTTACCGTTTTACCCCTAGTTACTTCTTGTTCCTAAAATCCCATGGATCCTCTAATGAACAATTGGTTAGTGATCCAACCACCAAACTGAATCCCTCTGAGGCCAATGAGAGGGTGGGGCCCCTTGTCAAGACCTAGAGTCAATACTTAAGAAACAATCTCTCTACTATCCCTAAAAGCGGGTAGGAGTGGATTCCATCTTACACCGTATGTCCCCAGTTATTCACCTAGTCTTACCCCTAAAATGAGAGGCTTATTAAGTCGGCGAACTCGGGTCACTCTCACCCATGCAAATCTAAGGATAATTCCGAATAAATAGGAGTTCATAGTTAGCTCAAGATTAAGATCGAGTTACCTAAGTCATCGAATGAAAAAATCAGTCTCAATAGTAAACGACATTATAAAGTGAGAGTGATTTTCTTCATGGTCTGATCTTATGCAATACTCATTGCATAGGACGTCCCCACTCACATGTCTTCACATGTACAATTTAGTGATCACATTATTTATATCATATACAAAAGTGAGTCGCATCCATAGTGTCCTAGGATAAGGTACTCAGTCTCATCCCTGCACTATAAATCATTTTGATTATATACTTGAACTTGATCCACTTTTATGTCTAAGTAATTATACTATAACTAAAGAGTTTTTAGTTTATTGGATTTAAATTAATAATCGTAAAATTCACTTTATTCAATAACGATCTTACTGAATAAACATAAATAATAACTTTATTGAAAATAGAATATGTTTTTATTTTCGAACTCGAGTTTTAGGCCACTACTAAAATATTAATACATTTGTATTAAAAAAAAAACAAAATTAGGTTCATCATTTTTTTTGTACCTATTATTGGGAATTGGATTCCTATAAACAAAATTTGTTTTTTCTTAAAAAAAAATCATATCATTTGGAATCAAATTCCAAATTTTTATCTTGATTGAAATCCAAAAAGAAATAGATTTCCAAACTTTATTATATAATATATATTAAAAAAAATAGAAAATATATAATAAAAATATTGGTATGATTAGGTGGTTCATTCATTTAATATTCTTTTTACCTAATATTTATTCCATTTTTTTCTTTTTGAAATTCAAATCACTCTTTAAAAAAATAAATTAGGGTCATATTATATTTATGAATTTCAATCATTTGATTTTTTTTTTTTTTTTTTTTTTTGTTACTCATAATCCATATTAGTGTTGAACGGATAAAAATAACCTTTTTAAAATAATTAAAAAAAAAACTAACCCAATAACTTTAATTTTATATCTAATAATTATCTTTTTATTATTTATAAAATCGTAGGATTGTTTTTTATCCTACCATGAGAAGCGTCCATAGTTTGATAAATAAGGTGTAATAATCATACAACGGGAAGTGCCCATGGTAATGGATAAAGCGTAGATAACGCTCACTCCTAATTAGGCAATTACAGGATCAAGTCGGTACTACTTCTAATTAAGCAATCTAGGCAATTCTAGTCAACTACCAGTTACTTCTAATTAGACAATTAGAGGTAGGCAATTACAGGTTCATTAATTTAGGCAATTACAGGTTCAAGTCGGTTCCAAGTTCATTAATTTAGGCAATTATAGGTTCAAGTCGATTACAGGTTCAAGTCGGTTCCAAGTTCATTAATTTAGGAAATTATAGGTTTAAGTCGGTTCCAAGTCCGTAACACATTCTTAATTTATAGACAATAGGCAATTACAGGTTCATTAATTTAGGCAATTCAAGTCGAAGTCCATAAAACATTCTTAATTTAGTATTATTTATCAAATATTCATGTAACACATTCTTAATTTATTATTATTTATCAAACATGTTAATGGATAATCTATTTTTTAATGGGTCAGATTGGAATTAAAAAAAAAAAAAACCAAATTATATATAAAAAAGATCATTTAATTTTGATTTTTACCAAACATCTAACCAATTCTCTATTATAACCAAACAAAAAAAGGAATCTGATGTAAACCTAAGCTGAACAGAAAGCACAATGAAAACAAAATTAAAACAAAAAAAACATATTTAATTCACTTACTGTGATTCGAAGAACACGAAGAACAGCAGACTGAAAAACTATGAAACTAATTGGATGGAAGAAAGAAACGACGAAGAACAGCAGATTGAAAAACTATTAACTAATTGAATGCAGATTGAAAATTCATGAAACTACTTGGATGGAGGGAAGAATATGGCATCAGAAGCCCTCTTGGAAGAGAAATTCTTCACCAAATCGGCATCCACATTGAAGGCTGCCTGAATAACTTCCGGTGAAAGAGATTTCCAGACGCCGATGCTGCCGGCCAAGTGAGTGAAAACCGGATTTGGAGTAGAAATGATGGAGAACCACTCCATTCCTTCCGGATCTCCGATCTTCGATACCACGAAGAATCTCGGCACTATGAACAGATTCCCAGCCTTCACTCTTGTTTCCAGAACCTTCTTCCCGTCCACACCTACTACCTCCGCTCTTCCGCTGCCTCTGACGATGTAGGTCACTTGCAGGGCGGAATCGCACGAGAATCCTGGCGAGCACATGGCACTCCCGTCCAATCGGACCAGATCTGCACCTAGGCCTACCTCGCCTACTAGTGGTAGGTTTTTGGTGTTCAGGACCACAACTCGTCCGCCGTTCTTCACGTCCACATCAAGTGGCGCCTCTTCGCAGTTCAGCGCCATTCCATTTCGATGCTCCTTTTTTGGCTCTGGCATCTTGACTCCGTCCTTTAGCTTTACGATTCCGGTTCCGGTTTGGCTTTTTACCAGAGATTTCACTGACGCCTCGTCCATGTCCCAGGCTCGTCCGACAAATTCTGTGGAGAAGCCGGTGAAAATTCCGTTGGCGCCAGTTAGGAAGAAGTCGGTGAACTCGCCGGATTTGTGAGCCTTGGAAGTGTCGCCTAAGAACAGAACCACCAGATCGGTGGCTTCTTTGTTGAACCACCACGTTACCACGCCGAATGGAAGAGCGATCGCATCTCCTTTCTTGATTGCAATCACCTTCTCCTCAGATTCCGGCAGAATGATTCCGGCTACTCCGTTGCCTGAATCAGAACAAAAACCAGAGAACAACATTTTGATCATCAACAGATCAGAACAGCCAGTTGATCAAAAGAATTCATGCGCATAATTTTAACACTACTGATAATCGATCTAATTGAAATAGAAATTTAGTCAAAACAAAACCTAATCAACTTACAGAAGTTCTTCAACCTTCAAACATGATCGAATCGAAATTAAAATTTACTAGAAATCGCACAGCAGAAGGACATTCTTTCCATCGAAGCAATCGGAATCGAAAATTTACCTTGAAGAACGTAAGCGACTTTAGCCGAATCGGAGTAGCGAGGGAGAGCGAAGCCATTCTTCTCGAGCGCGAGCTTAGCAGCGCCGATGTTACCTTCACGGAGCATCGGAAGTTCCTTCGGAGACCAGGAATAATAGGAGCCTCCATCACAGCCATAGATCTTCTTGGCCAACTGAGGAGTCAAATCGATTTCCATAGCTGAAAAGAGAGAAAATTAAAATTGTTTTGATGATAGCAATTGATCTGTGAAATCTGAACTCTCACTCTCAAGAATTTATAATTGGAAAGAGAGGTTCGGATAAACACGTACTCCAATAAAATTAGGAAATTTGTTAAGATTTACAGAGATTTTGAATCATTATATATTTTTTTAATTAATTATAACGCTATTATCCAATTATATTTTTTAAAAAAAAAAAAAAATCAAATGTATGATTATTATATTTAAGTAAATTTCAATTTTAAAATATATATTTTAATTTTCTCTAAATTTAGGATTGAAAATTTCCCCTTTTTATTTTTTTAATATTCTTTAAATAAAATTAATAAATATATATTAAGATTATATAAAATTTTAAGTTAGAAGTTAGTACTATTATTATTTATTGATTTCGAATATATTATTTTAAATTATTTAGTGTTTTTATGAGTAATTAATTAGATTGAAATACTCGTGATCTTCTATTTACATATTTATCAATTTCTTTTCAAACTTTGTTTCGTTATAAATAGTCTGTCCTGTCCTGATGTTTCAATTTTATAGATAATTTTGTGTAACGACTCAAATTTTTTTAAATCTCTTTTCAAACTTTGTTCGTTATAAATGGTTTGGCTTTCAATTAATTTTAAGGTCGCTATTGTATACATATCATTCAATGTTTTTTTTAAATCTCTTTTCAAACTTTGTTCGTTATAAATGGTTTGGCCTGAAGTTTCAATTAATTTTAAGTCTTATTGTATACATATCATAAACATTGAATGCAGAAATATTTTATAAAACGTCACCTTCATCTTAAAATAAAATCTAGACACGTGTTTACTAAATTAAAATAAATACAAAAGTAGGAGGGTAAGATTTGTAAAATATAATAGAAAATAAACATCTAATGAAAATAGAATTATATATAATCAATAAAGTCTCCAAGCTTCACGTGAAGTCTAACACATGGAACATTCTAAAATTTAGAGAATTGAAATTGAAATTGATGTCATGGTTCATTGACACCACCTAAGCTAATCAGGTAAATTGATGTCATAGTTAATTGACATCAGCCTAAGCTAATCAGGTAAGTGACCTCAGGCATGATTATATTTGATGTTAACACGTGTCTCATGGTTCTGCATGTGTCATATATATTAATATGTATAAATTGTCTGTGGAACGATATGTTTCTTATTCAATGATATGTTTGAGATAGGATATAAGAAAGATGCACAAAACGAAATGTAACGATAGAAGTAAGATACGTTCATAAAACGTTAAGGTTAGGTTACATACCGGAGTGCTATGGATATGAGAGATTTATGAAAGAGTAAGGTTAGGTTATGGGTAGAAAGTGATAGGTTTGTGATAGACTGATAGAATGATAGCGTTAGGATATGTTCCTGTGATGATATGACTAAGGTACGTTCACGTAACAATATGACTGTGATAGGTATAACAACGTTAAAGCTATATGATAAGTTAGGGAACAATATAACCATGAAGTGTTTACAATATGACATGTTATGATACGATATATTATGATGTGATATGTTATGTTTAGATTATTTTGTGTGACCATTGAAACAATTGTTGTATGAATTGCATGTTATGAAATGACATGTTAAAAGCATGAAATGTTATGTTATGTTTTCTAAATTGTATATATACAACATGTTATGAATGACACGAAATATAACTCCGTTAGAATTATGTATGATATGAGAACTGAAAATGAGTAAAAACATGATAGGTATGTAAAACGATAGTAGGGTTATATTTAATAATGTCGAAAATGGAAAAATATTGGGACCTCACGTATTATGTGTGCTTATGCATTTGGGGATACCCCTATTTCATCATGATGGGTAGGGGTATGATCATTATGTTTTACAAAATGATGCCGTACGATTATTATGTTTTACATAAGGCTGTCGGTAGGGGTACGATCCTTTTATTTTACATAATGCTATCGTGGTGGTTACTAGTTCTAACAGATATCTGGCCTAAGGAGCTCCCAGAATATGCTCGCCCGACAAGGAAAGTGGCCCAACGGTGTGCGAACTGACTGGTGAGTCCATACTCACACGTATGGGTTGTGTGTAGAGTATATGGTACACAACCAAGTTACCGTTAGAACACTACCGTAGGAAAATGGATTTAAATGATAGGCCTCGTCATTGCATTCGCATGTTGTTGCATTTAACCCCATACTGGAGTCATTTATGAAATATTTCTTTAAATACTCAAGTTATGTGCTACTACATTTTTCAAGTCAAAGCAAGACATTCTTGTACGGTTGACGACGACATCGCAACTCGAGACCATGGCCCATGCATAAGGTAGTAATATTTATTTTCTTAGGCTTGGGCTAGAATATGATGTTTTTAATTTAAACGTTCATTTATTGTATTTAGCCTTTAATAGTGTCGTTTTAAAAGAGTTTTCAAAACACGTAAGTCCATGGGTGTGTTTTAAGATAAAAGTTGCGTTTTATGGAATTTAAATAAAGTATTTCCACATTCAATGTTTATGATATGTATACAATAGTGACCTTAAATTAAGTAGAAAATTTCGAATCCTTACAGAAACACCTTTAAAAACGATGCAACAAAATACTAAGTAGAATAAATAAACGTTTAAAAAAAAAACATCCTATTATAGCCTAAGTCTGAGAAAATAAATATGACTACCCTATGCATGTCATGGTCTCGAGTTGTGATGTCGTTGTCAGCCGTACAAAAATGTCTTGCCTTAACCTGAAATAAGGGTACACGTACCTTGAGTATTTTAAGGAATAGTCAGTAAGTGACCCACTATTGGGGTTAAATGCAAGAAGATTCAAATGCAATAACGAGACTTATCATATCAGTCTCTTTTCCTATGACACTATCCTAATGGGTAGCTTAGATGTGTACCCATACGTGCAAGTATGAGCTCAGCAGACAGTTTGAACACCACTAGACCCCCTTTTTTTGTCAGGCGAGCCTGCTTTGGTAGCTTCTTACATCGGACACCCATTAGAATTAGTAACCGTCACGACAGCATTATGTAAAACATAATGATACTTCACCTGTTTAGTAGTGTACGCGTCCGTACCCTCGTGATGGAATAGAGGTATCCCCCAATGCATAAGTACATGTAATGCATGAAGTCCCAATATTTTTCCGTTTTTGTTATCATTTAATACAACCCCGCTAGCGTTCCATACCTATCATATAATTTCATATATCGTTTATCATTCATATCATATAATTTTTCAAATCATTTCACACATCTTTTATCATTCATATCATATCATTTCTCATTTTTTAATTCTCATATCATACATAATTCTAACAGAGTTATATTTCATGTCAATTATCGTGATTTCATGTCATTCATATTATGTTGTATACATACAATTTAGGAGACATAACATAACATTTCATCATATACATATCATATCATAATATATTGCATCACAATATATCATATCATAAACATGTCAATTTATCACATATCTCGTATGATAACATTTTTCGTATTAATTTCATATCATATCACTATATATATATACATCCCTCATTCAAATGACGTATTATAATCATATCATATCATAAACAATTTGTGGTCATATTGTTCCCTAACTTATTATAGCCTTAGCGTTTTTACACATATTACAGTCATATCATTATATGACCGTACCTTAGTCATATCGTCACATAAACATATCCTAACGCTATTATTTCATCAATATATTATAATCCTATCCCTTTCTATCCATAACATAATCGTATTCTTTTATCAATCGATCGTGACCATATCGTTTTATCAATCTCTTATATCCATAGCACTTCGATACGTAACCTAGCCTTAACGTTTTATGAACATATCTTACTCATATCATTACTTTACGTTTAGTGCATCTTTCTCGTATCCTATCTCAAATATAACATTGAACACATCGTATCGTAAGTATTATCATACAATTCACATATTACAACATATACACATCATATCATAAGCATATCGATTCACAAACAATTCACATATATCAATATATATGACATGTGCAGACCCATGGGGCACATGTCAACATCAAGTATAATCATGTAGTAAGGTCACTTACCTGATTAGCTTAGGATGATGTCACGAATTTATCCTTAATGAAAGTTCGATTCTTTCTATTGAAATCCAAGTTAACGTATGTGAGTCCATGACATCAGTTTCAACTTCTACAAAATGGTTTCTCTAATTTATATTGGTCCATGTGTTATACTTAATGCGAACGTTAGATTATTTACATGAGTTAAGTCTAGAAATATTTATATAGGTTTGTTACAGTATTATTTTCATACAAACTATTTAATATCTTTTTAACCCCGATATTCTATTTTCTATTCCTATGTTTAATACTCTTTAACATTTTTTACATATATTCTTTTCTTTTTAATTATATTCACAATCTTCGGGTTGGTTTCTTAGTTTTACTTTATTTTTTTAATTAATTCTATACTTTTTTATTTTCTAAGACTGATATTTCCTAAAACCGGGACAAAATCTTTTTTCAGTTTAATTCTTAATTCAAAATTAATTAATTGTAATCAAATTAATATCGTTCAATAAAATAAACTAACTAATTATAAAATTAATCTCATTCAATAAAATAAAAATAAACTATTTACCTCTTCAAATGCAACCGAGTATTAATGAAAAAAAAAACTAATTTTTAAATTTTAATAGTGTGGTTAAAATTCATTAAAAATTGAGAAAATTAAATCATAATAGATAATAGATAATATTATAAATTTTAAAAGTTAATATAATTAATAGTTTTAATTAAAAGCTATTTAAAAAATTCAAATATATTTAATTATATTATATATTTATCTGTATCTAAAAAAGTTATTATTTTTATCCTAATATAATAAATGATCCAAATATAATAAATAAAATAAAACACATAATTAGAAAATATAAATATGTATTTTTAGATGCTAAAATCAGATTAAAATATTAAATTAAAAAAGAAAAAAAAACCTAATTTCTATTTTTTTAAGTAGAATCTTAAATTAAAAGATTTTTAAAATTTTAAAAATAATTATAAAATATAATACAATATAAAATATATATTTTTAACAACTTAGTGATTTTGTTCATGTTTATATGTTTTTATATTTATATTTATATTTATTTTAATTTTATTATTTTAAAAGCTATATAAATCTTAATAATATTCTATTCATAGGTCTAAATAAATTTTAAAGATTTTAAATCAAAATATTAAATATAAATATTTAAGAACTAAATTAGATTTCATTTCTACTATGAGAATACTTTTTTAGTGATGTTTAGGCTTGACTAAGAGTGTCGTTAGGGTGGCGGCTCGTTTCTCCAATTTCGATTAAAATCGTTCAATTCATGTTTCCTCTCAGTAAACCGAGCTCGAGAAGGCCTTTGCCTGAATTTCTTGAAGAGCACGAGCTCACCTTATGAACACCGCCACGAGAGTCAATTTATGAATCTCCATCGACCTAGTGGTCAATCATTGATCAAATTTATGAATCGTATATGTATCCCATGGACCTGACTTGGTTGAGCGCAATGCATTACATGTCGTCGACTGTCATAGAAAAAGAAAGGCCCGTATGATATCATGGGGAACATAAATATCGAAGGTACTCGTCCGTAATAACATAACATAACGGGAAAGTATCCCAATGCACATGGCATACATACATGCATGAGGTCCCCATGATTTTCATCCATAGCATAACTCATTCCATTTCTCCTTCCATCCATGACATATTACATGTACACATGACAGTCATTACATAATCCATCATATAACTTTACATGGCAAGACATAACATGACATACATAATATTTCATTTCATTCATAATATAGCGTAATGAATATCACATGCATACATATCATAGTACCATATTGACATAGAACACATGAGCATAACATAAAATAATATGGTGTATGCAAGGGCCACAAGACATGCGCTATCATACATCATTTAATTACATAACTACATAACTCCAATGGTAGGTCACTTACCTGACTAGCTTATGCTGGTGTCACCAATTTATCTTTAATGAAAGTTTGATTTACTATGATGACCCAATCCTTCTTGAATTTCTATCGGGCGTCTCAATATTAGCTACCGTGTGAGGAAAAACTCTTTACAGTAATAAGAATTTGGAAAGGAGATTTGCTTCCATAAGTTTTGCATGATAGGGTTTGTTAGAGGAGAGAGATTTGGGAAGAGGCGTTGTGAGAGGTTACCAGACGATCAACACGGACCCCTAGGAATTCCTACTCATATCCAAATGCCATAAAACTATGTTGTAGGCTTGCCTAGACTAACGTTTAGGTTCTACTGTTCTATCTCTACTTACTTTTAATTTTTAGTTGGTCTGCTACTAACTTTTCTACATTAGCTCAACGAAGCTCTCACTAACTTGTTAGTTTTTTAGAGCTAGGGGAGTTCATGATATCTAGATAACTATGTTCTAGTTTTAATGTATGTCGTCGAGTTTTCAACTTTGATATTTTGTCATACATTGTGGAGTTTGTTCTCTACGACAGATAAACTATCAGGGTGGTTGCCCTAACGCTAATAGTCTTACGATGTGAATATGACATAAGAGAAACTTTGATCTTTTGTCATATATTGTGGAGTTTGTTCTCTACAACATATAAACTATCAGGGTGGTCTCTCTAACCCTTATAGTTTGACGATGCCAATATGACACAAGAGGAACTTTGATCATTTGTCATACATTATGGAGTTTGTTCTCTACGACAGATAAACTATCAGGGTGGTTTCCCTAACCCTAATAGTCTCACGATGCGAATACGACACGAGGAATTTTGATCTTTTGCCATACTTTGTGGAGTCTATTCTCTACGACATATAAACTATCAGGTGGTCGCTCTAACCCTAATAGTCTCACGATGCCTATTTGACACAAGACGAGCTTTAATCTTTTGTCATACATTATGGGGTTTGTTCTCTACGACATATAAACTATCAGGGGTGGTTGCCCTAACCCTAATAGTCTCACGATACGAATCTAACACAAGAGGGAGCAACCCTCGTGCTTGCTGACTCTATGTGGTTTTTGTCCTGCTTTGAGAAGATCACGAGTAGGGAATAGTTGAAGATCCCTTAATCACACCCACATAGTGTATAGATAACACTGATTGTTGCATATACGACACACTATGTCTGAAGGTACAAATGTGATCCCCACCATTAGTACCAGGTTCCTTATTAAGGGTTAACTGATAATACTCTTGCAATACCACAATCGTACCATTATACGACATATAACTAGTAGAACAATACACAATTAAACCCCTATTAAACTCATTTTTACTCGAGGCATGGAAACATATATTTAGCATATTATTACCTAATATAAAATTTGAACAAAAAAAAAAAAAAAAAAAAAAAAAAAAAAAAAAAAAAAAAAAAAAAAAAAAAAAAAAAAAAAAAAAAAAAAAAAAAAAAAAAAAAAAAAAAAAAAAATATATATATATATATATATATATATATATATATATATAAAATAATTTGTAAAATTAACTAATATAAAATTATTTAACAGAAATATTATTTCCTTTATGTAAATTCAGATAACATTAAATCCTAAATATTTTAAAAATAAAAAAATAAAAAAATAAAAAAATAAACCTCTCTTCTCAATTAGCCTTTTATTTTTCGTTCCAGCAAACACTTTCTATCACTGAAACCCTACTTTCTCCCCCCACAGACGCCGGCGGCGACTCCAGTTTAGCTTCTTCGAGCTTCACTTCGACAATATGGTCAGTGGATCTCTTTCTGAATTCTTTCTTCCTTTGATTGATTTGTTCATTGTATTCTTCGTTGTATCCTTGTGGATTTTGGTCATTCGTTCTTCTGCAGATGGAACGCTTTGTGACATTTTTAAAAAATTTTTGTGAGATAAAATTTGTTGGCCACAACAATGTGGAAGATTCTATTTAAGTATGATTGGTTTCTTTGATTGTGTTTTCAACCGAGTATTTTAGTTTTCTTCTACATTTCGATGATTCTTTTACTCAACTGTGTTTCCTTTTCCTTATGGTCTCCCGATTTCTGTGTATATGCTTGTGTTTTGGTGTTTTAAATAGATAATTAATGGCTATGGCTATGACAGGCAAGGGGATTGAAGAAGCATTTGAAGAGGCTCAACGCCCCAAAGCATTGGATGCTTGACAAACTTGGTGGTGCATTTGTGAGTCAAATTTGTTGTTTTCATTGATTTTACTTTTTGTCTAGAGCTTATGCATTTTGTTCTACCTTTCAAATCTCTTCGTAGGCTCCCAAACCTTCATCTGGACCTCATAAGTCAAGGGAATGCCTTCCGTTGATCCTTATTTTGAGGAACCGATTGAAATATGCTCTCACATACCGTGAGGTAATTTCAATTTTAATGCAACGACATGTCTTGGTCGATGGGAAGGTCAGGACAGACAAGACTTTCCCTGCTGGTTTCATGGGTATGGTTTTCTTAAACTTTGTAACTTACTATAGCAGAGTTGTTTGAATAGCTTGCTAAATTGGTTTTATGTTCTTGGAATTGGCTGTTGATTTTATGAACTAAATTAGGGAAGTAATGGAGTGTTCATCATTGTAATCCTTCCACATTGACATCAGGCTGTTACTAATGGCTGGTGGGGTCCTTATTTTAAGTTGTATATTATGTATCTTTGGTGGTTTGAGTGTTAGTTCTGTCATCATTTTCGCTTCGCATTTTCTTCCCATTCTTCTCAATGGAAGATGTCATTTCAATTTTAATGCCTACGAAAAGCATTGTCTGTAAATGGGAATGGGGCAAATAATAGGAAATGCAACTATAGCTTTACCCGTCAAATTACTATCTCCAAACAATATAATGTTGATAATATGTTCCATTGATTTGATTGTCAACTCATAAACATTCCTTGATCGAAACTTCTTTGTGAGATCCCACATCGATTAGGGAAGAGAATGAAACATTTTGGTGTGGAAACCTTTCCCTAGCTGATACGTTTTAAAGGGGAAGCTTGAATGAGAAATCCCGAAGAGGACAATATCTGCTAGTGGTAGGCTTGGGCAGTTACAAATGGTATCAGAGCTAGACATCGGGCAATGTGCTAGCGAGGAGGCTGATCCCTGAATGAGGGTGGATTGGGGGGTCTCATATCGATTGGAGATGAGAACGAGTGCTAATGAGGACTCTGGGACCTGAATGGGGTGGACACGAGGTGGTGTGCCACCAAGGACTCTGGGCCTCGAAGGAGGGTGGATTGGAGGGTCCCACATCGATTGGAGAAGGGAACGAGTGCTAGCGAGGACGCTGGGCCTCGAAGAGGGGTGAATTGTGAGATCCCACATCGGTTGGAGAGGAGAACAAAACATTCTTTATAAGGGTGTGGAAATCTCTCCCTAGCAGACGCGTTTTAAAAACTTTGAGGGGAAGCTCAAATGCCCAAAGGGACAATATCTGCTAATAGTGGGCCTGGGCCGTTGCATTCTTTGTCTCTTAATTGCTTCATGTTTGTTCTGCTTCATGTTTGTTCTGTTTATTACTCTTTAATATACATTTTAACCACAACATTTTGTTTTGTCTCCCTCCCCTTTAGATGTTGTGTCAATTCCTAAGACAAACGAGAATTTTCGGCTTCTTTATGACACAAAGGGCCGATTCCGCCTTCATTCAGTCAGAGATGAAGAGGCTAAGGTTAGCTACTGTTCCTTTTGATATTGAATTTTGACCTGATATATGTTGTATATTAGAGTCGAATAAAATAAATGAAATTGAAAGAGTTTTTATTGACGAAAGAGTTTTTTTTGGCGTCAATAGTACATAGATTGTGAGATCCTATATTGGTTGAGAGGGGAACAAAATATTCCTTATAAGGGTGTGGAAACCTCTCCTTAGTAGACGCGTTTTAAAACCTTGAGGGGAAGCCCAAAAGGGAAAACCCGAAGTGGACAATGTCTATTAGCGGTGGGTTTGGGCTGTTTACAGTTGGTATCAAAGCCAAGCACGGGGCGGTGTGCCAGTGAGGATGCTGGGTCCCCAAGGGGGTGGATTGTGAGATCCCACATTGGTTGAGAGGGGAACGAAACATTTCTTGTAAGGGTGTGAAAACCTCTACCTAGCCGATGCGTTTTAAAACTTTGAGGGGAAGCCTGGGAAAGCCCAAAGAGGACAATATCTGTTAGCGGTGAGGAACATCATATTCTAAAACCATTTTGCATTGTTCAGATTTCTTCGAGTTAGATGCCTTTTCAGGTTGTTAACATGTTACATCGATATCCTAACCCTCTCGAGTAACAGACTGGAGTTGTTGAACACTGTTTATTGTCCATGCTATAATTGGACTATTCATGCTTGACTCATTACTTTTTGCAGTTTAAGCTGTGCAAAGTTCGCTCAGTGCAGTTCGGGCAAAAGGGCATCCCATACCTCAACACTTACGATGGACGTACAATCCGTTATCCTGACCCTCTAATCAAGGCGAACGACACCATCAAGCTGGACCTCGACTCCAACAAGATAGCTGATTTCATCAAGTTCGACGTAGGAAATGTTGTGATGGTAACTGGTGGAAGAAACAGGGGCAGAGTTGGAGTGATAAAGAACAGGGAGAAGCACAAGGGAAGCTTTGAAACGATCCACGTTCAGGATGCAACCGGGCACGAGTTTGCAACCCGGCTGTGCAATGTGTTCACAGTTGGTAAGGGGACAAAGCCATGGGTGTCTCTGCCCAAGGGCAAGGGTATCAAACTATCCATCATTGAAGAAGCCAGGAAGAGGCTGGCAAGCCAAGCTGCAGTTACCGCTTAAGAGGTAGGTAGTGTAGTGTAGCCATATGATGATGAAACGTGGGGTTTTGCTCTTGCTATTGCTTTAGTTGATAGATGTCCTCCAAAAGGGCTCATACTTTGTTTTTTCTACTGGAATTGTGTGAGGCTACTGCTATCATTTTGTCATTCCAAAACTCTTTGCTACAATGAACTTGTCTTTTAGAAGTTATTTTTCTGGTAAATGGAGAGTAAAATTCTCTCTCTCGCTCTCTCGTTAATGGTTAATTTCTCAAATCTTGTTTTCAAAACTCTATTTTAGAATCTCTATGGCCTTTTCTAAAACCTTCTTTGAGAATTGTTAATTTCTCAAATCTTGTTTTCAAAACTCTATTTCAGAATATTTATAGCCTTCTAAAACCTTCTTTGTGAATTGGGGTCAGAGATTCGAACATACGTTGTTTTGTTTTTTAAAACCTTTTTCTTGAATTGAGACTAAAGGCTCGAACATACATCGCCTCGTTTTCTAAAACCTTCTTGAACGGGGTCAAAGGCTTGAGCATACGTCACTTGATCGTAGGCAATGCGAGAACGAATAGGCTCGTTAATGAGAAGAGGGTGCTACACAATAACAGTCAAACTTTTTAGATTTTTAAAATATCTTCGAAATTAATGAAATTTTATAAAATTTAAGGGTACTTTTAAAACAAAATACTAAACAGTTTTTGTAATTTTTTAGATTTTTTTTTAAATGTTGATATAATTATGTGTTCCTCCTACCACACCTCCTTGAACAACGCTCAAGCCTTAAGGCCATGGAATACAAACATTAAGCTAAAAGTCCATATAAAACGAGTACCTAAGAGGAACCGTAAGACTGAATTACCTGACATGCTTGGGCACGTTATTGATATTTTTAGGTTTTGGATATACATAAATTTTGATCGTATGAAATCTTAAAATGTAAGAATTGATGCATGAACAATTCTCAAATATAATGTTAATAAAGAGTCTAAATTGATTCATTTATGACAAATTACGAGTTTAATCGATACAATTCTGTTTCACATGATGTTTTTTCGAACGAAATTGAAAGAACTACCTACATCAATAAAGTTGCAGGGTTTAATTTTATGTCTCACATATCCATAAATTGTGAATTCGAATATTCACAATGATTACTTTATTGGTTTCCTTTTTGAAAAAATTAACGACGACTTGAATCTCGGTGGTTAAATGAAAAAGAAACATTTACTATAGAGGACATGAATCTCGTTACGAAGAGCACAATACACGTGCCTCAACCTAGTTGTTTATAATATAAATTATTTTAGTAGCAGTATTGATGCAATTCACTCTGTAATAGTCACAAATGATTTAATCTAAATCGTTCATGTGGAGACATGAGTGAAATATCATAATACAATATGTTCGTACAAGACTAAACCACGAAATATATTATTGTTTGGGATGATAAATATTTCATAATATTGAAAGGCAAAAAATTTCAAATATTGAAACCAAATATTTAATAAATTGATATATTAAATATAAAAAAAAACTTAAATTTTAAAATATTCAAATTAATTTTTAATATATAAGCATGTTAATATAAAAGAAAAAAAATATTTATGATATTTGATATATTAAATATTTTAAAAATATTAAATATAAAATATATTTAAAATTTGAATGGGATTAAAATAAGTAAATATATGTTATAAAAATTTTTAAATTTAAAGATTAATTTGATATTATTTGAAATATTTATGAATAATTAAATAATTTGGAAAATAAAATTATTTAGTAAGAAATTGAAATTCATGGTAGTCCAATATTAAGAATGACGTTTAAATAGGATGAAAGCTATCAACTAACTCCGAAAAAATAATAGAAAATATATTATTAACAAAATTTAAAAATAAGATAAAATATATCAAAATCTATAAAATATATTATTAACAAAATCATAAAATATATCAAAATCTATTACTAACAAAATCTTAACTAATAAAATATATTTCTTAATAACATATAATTATTTTGATATAATTAAAACTAAAATTAAAAAAATTAAAAAAAGTTATTGGGTAGATATGACAAATCTACAAATTGGACACCTGGATCCGAAAGAGAGTACTTGGGTTCTCGTACTAGGGAAAGGTCCTCTCAATGCTCTAACGCCCACACCGGATATGGACCGAACTGTCTCACGACGTTCTGAACCCAGCTCACGTACCGCTTTAATGGGCGAACAGCCCAACCCTTGGAACATACTACAGCCCCAGGTGGCGAAGAGCCGACATCGAGGTGCCAAACCTTCCCGTCGATGTGAGCTCTTGGGGAAGATCAGCCTGTGGAAGAGCCACGGTTTTATGCATTCCTCGTGAAACACGTGCAAACAAGGCATTTGCAATAATAATATTGCACCTTTTTCTATTTTTTCCAAGCAAATTACACACATTTCATTCGTGTCTATCTCTTCGATGCTTACTCTTCTTAACATCTCGATAGCGATTTTGCTCATAGGAATCATCGGGTTTCCACTAATATCCATGAACGATGTTCTCGAGCGATGGGTTGCAACATTCCATAATTTTAGTAAGATTACAAAAGAAATTTTTTTTCCCAAAGGTCAAATTCGTAGCCTCACTTTTGATTCTGATCCACTTGTTTATTATCTCATCTGTGATTAACTTAATGTGGTTCATAACGTTTCTATATCTTCTGAGTTTTGTGGATAAAAACTGATGTAGGGTTGCATCACGATGGTAGAAGATTTTGACAGGGAGTTGATAAGCCACAAAGGGAATTCTTTGGTATTTATGTAGCCTCACCAACAGTATATCGTTATTTTGTTCTACTCGGAAGTGACTGCAAATGACTTGGACTTTGAATTCGAGTACGATATGATCGATGGACGATGGCGTTTGAGGAAGAACTCGTTGGGGTGTCCTTATAGGTGCTTCAACTTTAAATGATATACGAGCAATGGACCTTCGTTGAAAGAGACGCTCCATTGGGGTTTCCATTGAATCTTCTTCCCTTAAAGAAAGTTACAAGTGACGAGGGAATACGTGGGTATATATATTAAAGATTATGAGACATCGCATTCAATTAGAATTTTGATATATTAAATATAAACAACAGTAAAATTTGACTTTATTTTAAATGTAACGATCCAAAATTTTCTACTCAATTTAAGGTCGTTACTATATACGTACCATAAATATTGAATACGGAAGATTTCATTTAAATTCCATAAACATAACCTTTATCTTAAAACACTGTCATGGACTTACGTGTTTCGAAAACATCTTTAAAACTACACAACATAAAATGAATAAGAGTTTAAGTTAGTCCAAATCTAAGAAAATAAATACAACTATCCTATGCATATGCCATAGTCTCGAGTTGCGATGCCGTCGTTACAAGAATGTTTTGCCTTAACCTGAAAAATGTAGTAGCACATGCCTTGAGTATTTAAAGATATAATCAGTAAGTGACCCCACTATTGAGGTTAAATGCAATAATATGCAATGAGATGATGGGACCTATCTTTCATTCCGTTTTCCCTACGGTGCTGTCCTAACTGGTAATTTTGGACATGTATCATATATTCTACACAAGCCCATACGTGTGAGTATGGGCTCACTAGCTAGTTCGCACACCGTTGGGCCACCTTCCTTATCCGGTGGGCATACTCTGGGAGCCCCTTAGGCCGGACACCCGCTAGAACTAGTAACCATCACGGCAGCGTTATGCAAAACATAACGATCGTTGTCCTGCCATTAGATGTACGTGTCTGTACCCTCGTGGTGGGATAGGGGTATCCCCCAAATGCATGAACACACATAATGTGAGGTCCCAAAACTTTTTCATTTTCATTATCTTTTAATACAACCCCGCTAGCATTATGTACATATCATATCATTTTTTATATCGTTTCAGATATCGTTCATCGTTCATGTCATATCGTTTCTCATTCTTCAGTTCTCAAATCATACATAATTCTAACGGGGTTATACTTCATGCCATTTATCGTAATTTCATGTCATTCATGTCATGCTGTATATACATAATTTAAGAGAACTAACATAACGCTCTATGCTTTTAATATAACATTTCATCATATACACATCATACCGTGACATATTGCATCACAATGTATCATATCATAAACGAGTCATAACGTAAACATTTCATAGTCATATTGTTCTCTAACTTATCATAGCCTTAACGTTCTTATACCTATCACAGATATATCATTACGTGAACGTACCTTAGTCATATCATCACAAGAACTTAACTTAACGCTATCGTTCTATCAATCTATCACAAACCTATCCCTTTCTACCCGTAGCCTAACCGTATTCTTCCATCAATCTCTCTTATTCATATCACTCCGGTATGTAACCTAACCTTAACGTTTCATGAATGTATTTTACTCCTATCGTTACATTTCGTTTTGTGCATCCTTCTTGTATCTTATCTCAAACATATCCTTGAACACAACGTACCGTAATTATTATCATACAATTCACATATTATAACATATACATAACACATAGGAAGCATATTGATCCACAGACAATTCACACATATCACCACAGGGCACGTGTCAACATCAAATATAACCATGTCGATAGTAAGGTCACTTACCTGGTTAGCTTAGGCTGATGTTCCGTAGTTATCCTTAATGAAAGTCCATCGAAATCCAAGTCAACCTCTTCAAATGACATATCTCCTCGTCGGAACTAAATCTGTTTAAACCTTTTGTTTTTTTTTCGGTAGGAAGGAAGAAATTCTGATCTACGTAAATATGCATTTACAGAAAAGGAATTCCTAATTTGTTGACAGATTTCTTTGCAGGGAGGAGTGGTGAGAGATTGGAGGAAAGAGGAGGGATCGTTAGCAAATGTTTTTTTTATAAATATTTTTATTATTTATTTCTTTATTTCTTTATTATTATTATTATTATTATTATTATTATTATTATTTTCTCTTATTTTATTTTCTTTTTGAGGCAAAACAGAAAAAACAAAAAAACAAAAAATACAAAATAGATACGACCACACGACCACATTAGATTTATAACCTAAGCTACCTAAACAAAAATAAGAAAATACCACAAAAAAAAAAAAAAAAAAAAAAAAAAAAAAAAAAAAAAAAAAAAAAAAAAAAAAAAAAAAAAAAAAAAAAAAAAAAAAAAAAAAGAGTAAAATTTTAGAAGTAAGAATTGATTAATAGAATTTAAGACTTTCCAATATTCGCAATACATGGACTAACTATTGTAAAATAAAATCATGATCGTATGTAGGTTGACTTGAATACAAAGGACGAAACTAAACTTTCATAAGAATAAATTGGTGAAATCAACCTAAGCTAATCAGGTAAGTCACCTTACTATCGACATAGTTATATTGGATGTTGACATGTGGGTGTGGTTTTGCACGTGTCATATATATTGATATGTGTGAATTATTTGTGAATCAATAGACAATGTGTTCAATGATATGTTTGAGATAAGATACGAAAAGGATGAACTGAACGTAAAGTAATGATAGAAGTAAGATATGTTCATGAAACGTTAAAGTTAGGTTACGTGTCGAAGTGCTATGGATATGAGATATTGATAGAAACGATATAGTCACAATCAATTGATAAAAACATACGATTAGATTTTGGGTAGAAATTTAATTATGGGGAGAGATATTTGGGTAAGGAATGGTGAAGGAGAGAGTGTGATGAAGTTTCATTATAACTCGATTTCACAAATTAAATGGAAATATTTTCAAAGTTAGATGAAGTTTTTCTAAAATAAAATAGATGGAAATGGTCAGATATATTTGTTTATAGAGCATAATTAGTTTCCCAAAATCATTTGTAACCAATAAATTAGGAAAACTCCACCAAAAAAATATCATTTATTACTACATTTCTAAATTAGTTGTTCAGAGAGTTTATACAAAGGTGAGATTTAGAGGTAGAATATTTGTGTGACACAAAATGAGTTTGCTTAAAAATATCAATATGGTTTATGTCCTCTTGTTGATCTTTTTTGTTGCTATTTTGTTAGATCTCAATGGTCTTAAGACAAGTGGAGTGGTAATGTGCTTTCTTTAGGACTTAAAAGGCATGTCCCAACTAGACTAAATCCAGCAACATCTCCTGAAACGTCTCTATTCGGTCTAGACACTAAGAGACGTGTGTCAATGGCCCAAATCTAGCAATATCTCCTAAAAGTCCTCCCTCAAGTTTAGGCACCAAGAGGCCAAGAGGCGTGTCCCAACTAGACCTAATCCAGCAACATCTCTCGAAACACCTCTATTGGGTCTAGGAGCAAAGAGGCGTGTCCCAACTGGCCAATTCCAACAACTTCTCCTCAAGTTTAGCCACCAAGAGGTGTGTCCCAACCGGACCAGATCCAGCAATATCTCTTGAAACACCTCTATTGGGTTTAGGCACTATGAGGCTGTAAAAAATCGAATTTCACGTTTTTATTGTTTCTAAATTATGTTTGGTAGTAAAACTTAAAATTAAAAATATGTCAATTTTCATACTCATTGATCATTCAATCCTAAGTACGGTTTGTTATAATATTATATTCTCTAGGTAAGCATAATAATGATGTCTCTATCTTTCATTTTCCCTCTCTCTCATGTACATCCTTGTTTCTCTCCCTCTGTTTTACTTTTGTTAGGTTCACAATTATTTTTGCCAATTTGAATTGATTCTTAAATTACATAGACAATAAAAGATCGAATTTTATGTCTCTCCCATCTTTTCCTTATCTCTATATTCCGTCTATTGTTATTCTAACTTCCATTTTTCTTCTTTCTGTTGTACACTCTGTTTCGTTCAAAGTTTGTCTTTGGCCAATTTTAATTAATTCTTATTTCTTTTTCATTATTTTAATGTTGGATTTTATTTTCTGTAATCGGTAAAATGATAACAAAAATCTAAATAATTGAAACACTGTAAAATAGAAGAAATCTTGAACTTTTCTATCATTTCCTAGGGTTAAATATAGCCTATTTTTTCTTTTTCTCTCCCCAAATAGTACTGTTCATAATGAAATTTACCACTTTTTATTTTTTTGTTTTTTTAGTAAAATTGGTAAGTATTTAGGAGGGATATGTGGGAGAAGAAGTTGTCTCATATGTGTGAAAGGATGAAATCAGTTACAATTTTATTATTATTATTATTGATTGTTTTCTTAGAGTGGTTACAAATATTACTCTGTACTTTTAAAACAACATTTCAGAAATATAATATTTTAAAAATATTTTGTTTTACTTCACCAAAATTTTTACTTTTTTTTTTTTTTTTTTTTCACCATTTGTGCTCTAGGAAGACTCTCATNACCAAAATTTTTTTTTTTTTTTTTTTTTTTTTGTCACCATTTGTGCTCTAGGAAGACTCTCATATCAGGCTAGACAAAATTTAGCTAAAAATTCTCCCATTTAGATACTCAATATGGTAGGAGATGTTTAATTAATTTTGATGGAGATTATGAGGTTAAAATTTTAGTATATCACATTGAATGCTTAGAAAATGCATGCTAAATAGATGTTGTTTATTTTAACTGTAACGACTTGAAATTTTCTATTTAATTTAAGGTCGTCCCTGTATACATATCATGAATATTAAATGCAAACATACTTCATTTAAACCTTCATAAAACGTCACCTTCATCTTAAAACACACCCATTGACTTACGTGGTTTGATAACACCTTTAAAAGACGAAACAACAAAAGACTAAACAAAATAAATAAATGTTTAAATTAAAAACATCCTATTCTAGCATAAGTCTAAGAAAATAAATATGACTACCCTATGCATGTTACATGGTCTCGAGTTGTGATGTCGTCGTCAATCGTACAAGAATCTATTGCCTTAACCTAAAACAGAAGTGAAGTAAGTATTTAAATAAATACTCACTAAGTGACCCCACTATTTGGACTTTAAATGCAAGAACATGCGAATGCAGTGATAGGACCTATCTTTTCAGTCTATTTTCCTTCGGTACTATCCTAACGGGTAACTTGGATGTGTATCATACACTCTACACACAGCCCATACGTGCGAGTATGGACTCACCAATCAGTTCGCACACCACTGGGCCACTTTCCTTGTCGTGCGAGCATACTCTGGGAGCTACTTAAACTGGATACCGTTAGAACTAGTAATCATCACGGCAGCATTAGGTTAAACATATTGTTTGTTTTCCTGCCTAACTGTCGTAGCATTATGATAAACATAATGAAGATTTTTCTACTTGGTCATTGTAGCATTATGATAACTATAATGATTGTTTTTCTGTCTTGTAACATACATGTACGTACTATCGTGAAGGGTAAGGGGTATCTCCCAATGCATGAGCACAGAATAATGCATGAGGTCCCAACATTTTTCCATTTCCATTTCCATTATCATTTAATACGACCCTGCTAGCATTCCGTACATATCATATCGTTTCTCATATCATTTCACATATCATTTATCATATCTTTTATACATACGCCAGAGTTGTATTTCATGCTAGTTCGTCGTTTTGCATGTCAATCATATCATATCATTCAAATTACATAAATATATCATATCATAACATTTCATGCTTCCAGAACCATTTTCATCATGTACATATCATACCATAACATATCGCATCACAATATATCACATCATAAATATATCAATTATCGTATGTGTACTATAACATATTTCATATCATTTTCATACCATATCACAATAACCTTAACATTATTGCATCATTATCGTATCATATCTTAAACACTTCGTTGTCATATCGTTCCATAACTTATCAATAACCTTAACATTCTTATATCTATGATAATCATATCGTTACATGAATATACAGGAACGTATCATTATAAGAACGTATCATTACAGGAACGTATCCTAATGCTATCGTTTTATCAATATATCATAATCCTTACTTTTAGAGTAATCCTAACGTTATCGTTCAATATTCATAGACTATACATGTATTGAGTAATTTTAAAGCATATTGCTTTCCTTTTAAGTTTTCTTAAATGAATTTTTTTGAAGGGGGAATTTCTATATTTATGTTGATTGGAAAAAGACTTTAAAATTCATTTACTTTCCATTTATCATTTTTCTCATTGAACTTGGTGGAAGAATTTAAATACATAATTTTATCAAAAGTTGTTCAAAATATTTTTATGGTTCTTGTGTTTACTGTAGCTTTTGGATCAACTTTTGGTACTAGTGAGAGAATTCTTAATTGTTTTATGAGTTCTTTTAACATGTATGACGATTGACCCAAAATTGTTGGATAAAAATTAGTTTCATTAAATTTAAAAATTTATTTATAAAACTGAGATAGTAATTATAAATTCTAATATATTTATTATCTCTAGGTTGCAACATTATTATACCACAATTTATTTTTTTTATTATTATTATTATTATTATTTTGTTGATAATTTAGCTGTCTAAATCTATTTCAATGTAAGCAAAATATTTTTACGATATTTTTTATTTTTGATATGTATAATCAATTCTCAAGAAGGATCGGTGGTTAGTTCTATAATAATGTTGAATTATGTTGAGATGTTACATTTTTCTCTTGTTATGGTTGATAACTTTTTTTGAATGATTATAAATTTATTTGTGTTGGTTTGTGAACTTTTAATATTTTTTATCTAAAATTCTGTCAAATAATTATGAATTGTGGATAAATAAATTTTTAAATTTTTTTTTAGAGTTGACAACCCGACAACCCAACCGGAACCCAATCCGAAAATAGAGGGTTGAGTTGGGTTGGGTTGTGAAACTTTTCGGGTTGGGTTGGGTTACCAATCCAACCAATCCGAACTTTTGGGTTGGGTCAAAAAAATCCCCCAACTCAACCCAACCCGGACCATGTAGACCTCCATTTTTTATCTGGGTTTATTTCCTTCTTTCTAGTTAGTTTTAGCCAAATTTTTTTAATGAATTCTTATTTCCTCTCTCAAAATAGCTAGACATTTCCTAAAACTCATACATTGTCCAAAAAGGAAGACTACTTATGTGAAATTATGGAATTCTTATTTCATCTAACAGTTACATTGAAATTATGGAATGTTGCAACCCGTCATGTGAGATCGGTCATAAGTGAAGACTCGATGATTCCTACGAGCAAAATTGCTATCGAGATGTTAAGTAGAGTAACTATTGAGAAAATAGAAGGGATGAAAGTTGTAATTTGCATGATTAGAAAAGAGGAAGGAAGTGAAATATAACTATTGGAGATGCCTGGCTTGCATGTTTTTCACGAAGAATGCTTAAGAAGTTGACGGAACAAAAGTCATTATTGTCCTATTTGTAGATTTGAGATGCCCGTAGATGTGTTGTTTTTTTCTCATTGTAATTGTGTTTAGTATATAAATAATTTATTATTTTATATCTTTTTCATTAAAATGATCGGGAAAATAATGAGTTGATGCACTTATTTCAAACAAATAAATGAAGAAGTATAGTTCTGGGTTAGCTTTAGTGGACAAATATGATCAAGAAAAACACTTCAAATCTCTCGAAGCAGGTGGCCGAGAAAAGTGTGGGAAAACATCTATGGAAGCCTCGGGATCGTGAGAAGGATAAGCTTAACTTATACCTGATTTAGAGTGTTTGGTGACCATTTTTTAAGCTTCAAATACAAACATGCATAGGTGAAACCAAAGTTGGTTTGAGAGTTAAAAGATATAAGTTAATAAGCTTGACTTATAGATGGGGGATTGAAAGTTATGTGGAGCATTGATAGGAGAAGAATTGTGAAGTGTTTTTGTCTTTTTGAATAGTCATTAGTCATATGTTTTATTAAGAAAATAGTATCCCACAAACCCTCTTCTCAAATTATTGTGTTATTTATTTAGTTTTTTTTTTTTTCCTATTTCAATTATTAGTTTTGGTGGGTTTCAATTGTCTCAAAATTTAATACGAACTTATTAATATTGGGAGAATATGCTAAGTTATAAAATATATCTTAGATATTAGTAATTCGTTAATATTTTTTATTTAATTTGTAGTATATTTATTTTATTCTCAAAATTTAGTTAATTTATATTTTCGTTATTTGTAAGTATTAGTTGGTATTTTGTATTGTATTTATGAATATCAATCAACATTGAACCTTCCATCCCAATTCTATTTCGTTTCATTTATTATTAACTCTAAATTGTTTCATTTAGTAATAATATTTTCATATCTATTCATAATTTTTAGTGGTAGATATTATATCAAAATCGAAAGTCAAAACCAATCAAATATGTTAGAAATTTATTTTTTATGAAGTCAAATTATCAAAAATTTTAGGTTTTTAAGTTTATTTAAACTAATTTTAAAATTTATTCTCATGATAAATAATTAATATAATAATAAAATTATATGAAAATTTTGTTATACATATTTTATTTAAAAACTAAAATATCTTTCAAACAAATTAAATAATGCAAACATGGTGAAAACATAGTTAAAAATAATGTAAACATGGTGAAAACATAATTGAAAATAAAGTCTTTCGAGGGCTGAGTGAACCTACTAGGTGGGCTCATTAGCATATTCTCCAAGTTTGACTATAAGCTAACAGACGCTCACACTTCTAAAAACCAACAAAAAAGAGAAGAACGCAAATAATATCGAGATGTCACATCCGTTCACAACATGTTGGAAAACTATTCATGATCATATGACATACAACATGCACGAAATCTCAAAATAAAAAACATTATAATGCATATAATACTTCCATATATAATACTTCCATACTTTATCATTGAAAAACTAATAACCATTCATTCCAGTTGTTTTCCTTCTCATGGTACAACAAATCTCTATGAATCAAATTTGTGTTACTAGGTTATGCTTCAGCAGGTTGATGGTGCATTTCGACTCTCGACGCACGTCACAACCGACCAAGAGCAATCAACTTTGAGGGAAAGAAATATACAACCACCCCATCTGCCATCAAAACTGGTGCAAGGAATGCAGATAGCAAACTTAACATGCCACCGTTCCCGTGCAAACACAAGGCCAATCGACATCCAAGTAGAGTTTCTATTTACGCTTGTACCTAAAAGAACACATTCAAAAGCATCCACAACATTAATTTACACGCCCTTATCATCATGAAGAAGGTTGAATAAGTTTTATTAGTGGTTTGTACCTTGACTTGCTTTTGAAGGAATGTTTAGACTTTTTCATACCAGCACCGCCACTGCCACGTCGTTTCTGCTTCTGCTCGCTCATATCATTTTGGAACATCTCTCGCATCTCCTCGGATCTTGATTGAGTTCTGTAGGAAGACTTCTTAGTTTTCTGGTTTTGCTTCACAATCTTGCCCGAGTCGAGCACCTTGTTCACAGCCTTTACTGCTTTCGCTCGACGGTACGCAAGTTTCACGAGCGACAATCCAGATTTGTCTTTCTTATTTTCTCCCCCACCCTGCAGTTATTGTAATTGTGTGATAGATAATACACAAATGATGGCCATTTGTAGGGTAACTTGAATAAGAAGTAAACTACTTAAATGTGACAATGGGTGAGAAATAGGAAAAGTCATACTCCTGTTTTGCCATTTTGCTTCTCTTCCAACATTTCTCTTTGTGCTTCCAATTTCCTACGCTTCTTCCTCGGCAAATTTTTCTGCTCAAATCATAGATATCATCAAAAGTACCATTTAGGGTCAGTACTTTAAACTTGACAATTTTAAAATAAATAAAGAATGTTCTAGTTCATGCAACGTTCGGGCACCTCACGCTCGCGCTTCCTTTTTTCTTTCATCTTAAGGTCTTCGGCATGTTGTGCACTTACGACTTCGTTCCCAGACGTCTTTCCTTTTTCCAGAGATGTCTAGTTGAGAGGAAAAGATAGAAAGAGCACAATTATTTGATGAACAGACCATGTTTCATACTAAAATTTGCAAACAGGCAAAGAATCTAGTGCTCAAGTAATTTAACATTTGAACAATTTCAGAGGAAAATAAAACAAATAAATTTTTGGCTTTGACAAGAGAGCAACTCCTAAAACAGAAGTAAAAGTTGAAAAACGTCAAAACATAGGCTCTTGCAATGCACGATGTTTCATTTGAGGAAAATCATGGAAAGAAATTGAGCTAACTTGAAACACTGCATGCATAACAAGAAATGTTTCAGACAAATTATCATAAAGGCAGGCTTAAGCTTAAGAGCCCAAATCCACATCACATAATCAGGAAACTTCTAATCTTTGTTGAAAACATTAGATGTTTCTAGCATATACAGCAACAAGTACTTACCTTGGCTGCTTTTGCCACAAGCTTTTTCTCCTTGTCCGTTATAAACCAGGTTTTTTTAGGGCGTGAAAATATTTCTTCCTGATGAACAATCATGTTTTCTGCCTGAGTACACAAAGAAAGAGCAAATATTAACCAGAGTTGATTAAAATTCCAGTAAAAGTAGAGGATATGTGATGTAACACTACAATATATGATGATTTCTTTGGAAAAACTGTCAACTCATGATGCAACGTAAAGATGAAAGAGAAAAGTAAGAACACTAATACCTTTGTTGCTTCCATTTCAGCTTTCCTTAGAGCTCTCTCTTCTCTACAAAAATGTTTAAATTAACACTAGAATGAAAGGGAATTGGACAAACAAGCAGAGGAACCAGATAAAACCTCTCTTCCCGAAGAATCATATTCACTTGATCTTCCATTCCTTCAATCATTTCAGACCACTTTTTTATGGATTGCTCAGCAACAATTCTGCTCTTCAACTTGGAACCAGCTCTCTTAGCCTGTCATTTGAAGTCAAGACCCACTATTAATTCAGAATAAACAAGACTTGTATGAAGAACAATGAAAGAAGGCCTTAAATGTCCAACAAAAACCAGGCCACAAATTCCAACCCTAATTCATAAGAAACAACCCCTTGTAAATAATTCCAGACAGCATAAAATGAACAACCCCTCATGTCCCAAAAGATTTCTTATAAAAGGCTGTAACTTTCGATTTTTTTATTTTCTATTCCAAATGAATTGGTAGTCACTCACTATGGCTTTTAAAAGAGAACGGTCATTGTCAGTCACAAGGGTAACAGCATATCCTTCTCTACCAGCTCTTGCAGTACGACCCACTCGATGAACATAGCTACAAAAACATG
This sequence comes from Cucurbita maxima, assembly GCF_002738345.1. NCBI lineage: Eukaryota > Viridiplantae > Streptophyta > Magnoliopsida > Cucurbitales > Cucurbitaceae > Cucurbita > Cucurbita maxima. Next base: position 720,679 of record NW_019272019.1, read on the forward strand.
AAAGTTAAGAACATAATCAACTCCATTAACCAAATATAATAAATATAAAAAATGGTTGATGCATGCCTTAATATAAATTTATAAGGGGTTATTTGATTCAAGGAGTCGTGAAATTTTCATAAAAGATGCCTAAAAAATGAGTTAGATAAGGAATTAGAAGTCGGAATGAAAGAAACAAGTGTCTCAACATGATTGGGAATGTTGTACTTGTGACATTACAACACTTTGGTGAATAGAATACTAAAGGAAAATTTTAAATTTCAACATTTCTAAAGTAGTGTTATAATTATAAATAAAAAAAAACATAATTTTCAAAGAAAGTATGAAATTAAAAAGATATTTGAAGAGCGAAGGGAAATGAAGGGAAAATATTATGGGGAAAAATCACAGGCATTCCCTTCAGCATAAGAATTCTTGGAAGTCAACAAGAATCATGGGCACAAATCATATGCAGAATTTGTTTTCGAGTATGTTCTTTTTTATTATTTTTTATGTGAAACATTCAACGAAGATGAAAGATACATAAATGCAGTGTAAAACAAAATAAAAAGTGAATACTCCATTGAAGAGAAAATAAGGATGCGATGCCGATAATAGTAAATATGGTTGCGCGGTGACAAATAACACAATCCAGAACCCAATACCTACCTGGTAAGATCACGAGGACAGGCAAAGTTTATAACAGTTTGAACACCAATAATATCCAGGCCCTACACAACATTTCATCCAAAGCATAAATTGCACGAAAACATATCAGTAAAACTAATGTAGCTGATTTTTTCTCAACTATATTGTATATCTACAGGACGAGAAACAACATTAAAAATGAGTTCTCACCCGAGCAGCCACATCAGTAGCAATAAGATAATCAACTTGCTGTTTCCTGAAGAGTTCCAAAGCCTACATAAGAAAATCAAAATAATGATCAGCATACAGAGTGGAAAACTAAGGGGATGATTTAATGATTCCAACCTTAAACATGTTAACAAGCAATCACTCACATCAAGACGCTGAACTTGGGTAAGATTTCCATGAAGCTCAGCAGCTTTAAAGCCAGCTAATCCAAATAAAATCTTTAGCCTATGAGCAGCCTGTTTGGTTCCACTACAGGTCAACCAAAAAGAATGATGAAGTTAAAATTCACTAGTTATACAGAAAACAAAATAATAAAACATTAAATTAACTAGACTAAGTTTTGATCTAGAGGATGATTGCTTTTAAGTCTGGAAAATGGACCTCTGTCAGATACATGACTTAGTAAAACAATTAGATGCAGCCCTCCAATTAAAAGGATCCAAAAACAAAGTTGCTCGCGAACTTTTTGTTTCTAATACCTAAATATAATAGCTTTAGAAGTAAATCTCTTTGAGCACAGAGCAAGGAGGACAGCTTCCTGATTTACTTCACGCATTCTACGTAACCTGACCACCCTGCAAGCGGAATACACATTCTTGATAACTAAAAAATCATCCGGCAGATAAGATGCTCTCAGGTTAAGATATGCTTATAAATTAATAAACAAATTTTAGAGGAGAAATCAAGTTGGAAATTACTCTTCTGTCAATGTTTTTGGCCTCTTTGTAGCTGGGTCAGCTGAGAGGCGCAATGGTTTAGTCAAGGAAAGCTTGATAAGCTCATCAATTTCTTCTGTCATGGTAGCAGAAAACAACATTGTCTGCCTCCTTTTTGGGCAAAGACGAACCTTTAAAGAAAATTAAGAAATCTTTATACCAAAACCTAAAAATAGATGTATCAAAGAACACAATCTCCGTCTTAAAATTGCACAATAGAGGCCAAAAAATATACCAATTCACGAATTTCAGCACTAAATCCAAGTTCCAAAAGACGATCTGCCTCATCAAGTATTAAAACTGCTAAATCATCCAAGTCTACAGACATGGAATTGCGTAGATGATCGATCATGCGTCCTGGAGTGGCCACAACCACATCAGGCATCGATCTTAAGGCAGCCTCTTGCTCCTGAACAAAATTAAGAAAATAAAATATCCTTAACCAAAGAAAGGGGAGCAAAATCAACCATACTTCGTGGAAAAACGAGTCAAAACCCCTGTAGTAATGCATTTTGATTCTTCACTAAAACCTCACATTATGACGAAACAGGACAGTGATATATCATGTGAAGGAATACATTACGAATTTTTTAAAAAAACATTACAATATAGAATTAGAATCCCAGTAAATGTTATATATGTAGAAAGTTCAAACTTCTTTAGTCACCAAAGTACACTAGGTCATACCTTTCTTGAAAGCCCACCAACAATCAGGCAACATCTGATATCAGTAAACTGAGCAAGTTTCTCTATCATACTGTGAACTCTGGAGGAAAAAAACAGCTTCCTTATTTTCAGTTAGTATTAACATGAAAATGTAGAGGAGGAATGCATGTACAAAATAGATCGTTCAAAGCATGTTCAATATTTTTTTTTTTTTTTTTTTTTGTGTCTAATTGGACACTAAATGAAATATACCTTTTATACAAGGAGACATTAGGTGGTCAAAGACGATAATATTGCAACTCTTCTGCCCTAGGGAGAAGTGGGTCATGCTTTAGGTATAAAATATGGGTAGTAGAATCTTTTGGAAGGTTCTTTAAGGCTGCTTTAATATTCTCCAAACCAGGAGTTTTTTGTTAACATTGTTTGTGACAAGAGAAAAACAATAATAATGTCGCTTGAATCATATATCTCCACTCCAATGACCAAAAAAAGCCCTGAACTAAAAAAAGAGTTTTTTAAAAGTGCTAGCACCTCAATGCAACAAATCTGATTGCTTCACTCAAACGTAGGGAGACAAAAAGTTGATTTAAGGGATTTTTTTACCCTCCTTTTTCCATTGCTATTCTTTTTAGTTCACTGATTCTTTCTTATCTCCCACATTTAAATAATCTCTTCCAAAAAAAAAAAACCTTCAACACTACAATTGAGATTGAAAAGAAAAACCAAGAACCATGGTAAAAATATGGGAACGCCTTGAACCCAAAACAGGTGGATGTCGTGAATCTAAAGAGATTACAACCTCTATATTTTTCACTCTTTCATCTTTCAAAAATACACTCATTTTTCCACCAACTTTTCTTCTTCTTTTTCAACAACAGTCCCCTTCTTTCTCTTTTTCTCCCTTTTCTTTACCTCCTACTTTGTTTTTTTTCCTTCAAAACACTCTTCCTTTTGCCATTTCCTCTAATATTTTTTTCCAACTTATCTTGATACACCACACTATTTCATACTTCTTAATATTATTATCTCTCTCATCTTTATCTCTTCTTACTTCCTATGGCATTTCCTCTCTTTCTTTTTCCACAACTTCCTGAAATCAGTTTTATTTTATCCTGCATCCAAACCTTTCTCCATTACTCTAGAGACTTCCATGAATTCATTCTAACCCTTTAAAGCTTCTTAACCAATCAGAATCTAGCCCTTAAAAGCTTCTTCAATATCTTTCAAGTGATATTTCCTACAACATAGCCTAAGCAAGCATTGAGCCACAAGATATTTGTCTTGTATTTTAAAAGATGGCCGCATAGCCAATGTAGCCTAGAACAGAATTCTCAAAGAATACCACCAAATATTTATATCAATATCCAAATATAGTTTTTCAGTTGTCATTTATTATGGAAACCATAAATGACAGCATCAAATTTGCATTTTGCAAGAAAAATGAGACCAAGTTTTATCAAGGTGATGGACGTGCAAGAACTAAAACTGGGCACTTCATTAAAAAGCTTTTCTACAACTTTCCCTCAAGATATATATGTAGACTGAATTTTAACTGACATCTAAATCGGTTGATTATATGAAAACACATGATAAAAAATACATATCTTTAAAAACATACTTACTGGATTGCCAATTCTCTAGCTGGAGTTAGGATTAAAACTCTTATTGCACGATCACGTTTGGGTCGATAGAGTAACCTCTCCAAAGTAGGTAGCGAAAAAGCTGCAGTCTGTCAGAACACGGTAAGATTAAAAGCAATACTAGGGCTTTCACACATCTCTTCCAAATCATTCGGTAGTTGTCCAGCTTATAGAATTTCTGCAATAGTTCATAAAACAAATTCCCCGAAAGCAAAAACTACCATCCTATTCCAACAACTCTAATTCTCGTAACAATTAACTACAAAGAAAGCTCAAGATAAACCCATACCTTTCCAGAACCAGTAATTGCACTTCCACATATATCACGTCCAGTCAATGCCAACGGTATGCAAGCCGCCTACCCAACAAGATTAATAAGAACATAAAATTCAAGAATATAAAAATAAATAAAATAAAAACAAAAATCATAGAAAAAGAACCTGAATTGGCGTCGGCTTTGCATATCCCAAAGCCTCACATGCTCGAATCAGTGGGCGCGACAAGTTGAGCTCCATGAACGAGTTAGCATGAAAGGAAGCCCCATCGGATGGCGCAAAAAACGACTTACCCTCACCAGCATTACTAGCTCCATCATCGTCGTCTTCCGGTCTATAATCTTCCTAAAAATCAAAGCGACAGAATTAGCAATGTCATAAACAACCAAATAGCGCAATAGAGATAGGGCCACAAAGTTACTTGTCTGTCAGATTCTTCTTCCGAACTCTCATCATCATCAGCCGCGGTAGGAGTAACGTTTGAGGAGCGCTTCTCAAGCAGTTTGGAAATTTTGAAATCAACAGAAGTAGTGCTTCTACGGGCATGTTCTTCAGCCACCGACTCGGAGTAGGAAGCAAAATCCCACGGAGATTCAGTGCGACGGCGAGAAAGGGGTTCATCTTCCTCCTCTTTTCCTCCTTGTTCCTCTTCCCGTTCTTCTTGTTCTTCATCTTCTTCTTCTTCAGCATCGGAGTGGTCGAATTCCTCGTCACTGGGGGGATCGAACACAAAACTCTTAGCCATGGTAGCCTTTGCTCTTCAAAGAGTTCCTAGGGTTTTAGCGAATTAGGGTTTTGAAAATTTTGCCTCAAACTGGCGGCAGACAGATTTAAGGGTTCAACATTGCATCAATGTATCTATTTTTTTTTTTTTTTTTCATTTTTCAAGGGTATTTTTGTAATTTAACATATATTTAATCAATTTAAATATTCATATTATTCGCTTTGGACTTCAAGAAAATAAGTACACGTCAATTATTTCTAAGCTATGCTCACTTTGGCGACAATGTAAATCGATTCTTAGCATAAAAATTGACACTCGTTTGAGTTTAATATTGCAACACGTAAATCTAAAGTCTTAAATTTGACCCATTACCTATTTGAAGGGTCGGATGGAATATGATTTTGTTAGGTTTTTATAACCCTTTTCTAGGATTGAGCATTATCGGGAAATTATGTTAAAAGAAAAGCTTTAGAAGAAGAATTATGTCTAACCGTTCAATTACCTTTATACGTTAGGTTTTTTGTATTATTTTTTGGGGAACTTTCTTTTATAAGGCTTCCTTGCTCGCATTTAGGACTCAAAAAGGATTAAATATCCACCTTGAGTATATGCTTGTTTGTTTCAAATTAAAAATCTGTGTCCTTCTCAATAGGAACTGCGTCTAGAATTGCTTCAGCACCACACGGTTCAACATATTGGTTCAGACATTTAGTATAATGGTTCAACTACTCCGTAAAATAAAATAGATTAAGCCTATATGCAAACCAAATTTATGCACTTTGATCACCTTTTCATGTGGCTCACATTGAACTATTTCATGTTAACTAAGTAGGGGTCGTTTGGTTGAAAGTTGTGTGAATGATATTACATGATAAATGTTCTTAGAATTTTATATATTATATTATTTAATTTTAAATAATTAATTAATTATTAATAGTTGGATCGGTATGGCAATCTTAGAGGGTTGAATAGGGGTTTAGTTTAAACGTGATTAATTTTTCTAATGATTAAACTTCTTACAAATAAAGAGAAGATGATAATTCAAGTCAAAACAATAAACAAGTAGAACATGCAATAAATCACAATAATAATGTTAGAAAATATGAGACTTTAGTTTTGTAGTGGTTCGGTCAAACTCAACCTACTCCACTTCTCAAGCGTCTCTTGGGAATTTGAATAAACAACTTTCTCTCGACTCTTTCCACGGATCAGAGCCAAGAGCAAACTCAATCTTTTTCACGGCTCAGGATCAACCAGTACAAGTATTTGAATTTGATAGTAACACACCACAACCCTCTCAAAGAGTAGTTTTATAATTGGAAGCACTCACAACTATTTTCTCACCGTACAAAAAAATCTTTCTTAAGAATAAGATGAATAAAAATAAAATTGGAAGCTTGAGAGAGCAACAAACCATGAAGATTTTGAACAAATGATAATTGGAGAATTTATGAAAATTATGTATTTAAAAATTGTGGGGAACTGGATAAATTTATATAGGAAGTAAAGTGGCAAAGGTAGGAATTAATATTGACCATTGGATTGGGTCAGAAGTAATGGAAGGAGATTAAAAGTAATCAAAGAAGAAAATTTTCCAAATTTATTTATTTAATATTTTTTAATATAATAATAATATAATATAAAAATAATAAAAACCAAAGCGAAAAGTTACACGAGTAACTGTCAAAATTTTAAAATATAATATAATAATAATAAAAATCGATGTGACTAACCTTGTTCAACCTGGTCAGGTCATATGGGTGAAGTAGCTCAGCGAATAGGGCTTCCGGTTACGTATAGAAGCTGATAGTTTAGGAGGGTCAGTCTCATTAATGATTCTTCTTTTCTTCCTGGTTCCTTCATTCATTTACTTACTCTCCTTCCTGAAAAGCAGCTAATTCATCTTGAGTTCAGTCTTCACTTGATGAATCGCCACCCTCGCCCTTTAGAGATAGGGGCGAAGCAGCTCGACCGATAGAGAGATTCTAGTCTCGGCTTCAATCGGGAATGAAATTGTAAGAACCCTTTAATCGAATGATCGTACAAAAAAAGGGTGACCGGTCAAAGTAAGTAGCTCTTTCCTGAACCTCGGCTTCACTCCTGAACCTCTCCCTTATTCATCCAGTAGACTGAAGACAACCTATCCGCTCAACCCTTCCTCTTGGAAAAACTAGAAGAACCGGGGCTATTTGACACTAATCAGAATCTCCTGACCCCTATCTAGCTCATGAACCTGAACCGATATTCCCTGAAGTTCTTGTTCTTTCCTATTCTTTCACTGTAAACTACTAAGACGAAACGAAAGACCCCCTAATAAAGCTTCGATAAAGCAAACGATTCGTTCCGACAACTTCGAACCAGATTCACCCACGGTTAGATTCAAATTTATATTTTGTAAAAATAATTTTATTTAGAAATATAATAATAAGAAAAACTCCACCATCTGTTACTATTCCAAAAATGATAAATGTCATACTTTGATATATTTTGATTTTGCAGCCACATCATCACGTTTGTATATGTTGTCTCGACTGTAATTTTTTCGTTTTAGCTCTAATTTGAATAATTTAAAAGTCGTTGAAATCGTTATTTCCAATCTTATACTGTAGATCGTTCAAAATACTAAAAATATTTAATAATTAAAAGTAGTGGGTACACGATTGAAATTAATTAACCATTTTGTTTTTATTAAATCAAATTATTAAAATAATTTTAATGGTACTTTATATTTAGCTTTTTAAATTTATTTTGTTATAAATCTTAATAATTATTTTCAAATAAATGAATTATATGGTAAATTATATTAAATGAGTTAAGTATAATGTAAAATTATATAAACTTTATTTTTAACTTAATTTTTATTTATTAATTCATATATTTAGCGGTCAATATTTCAAATAAATGATTTTAATAAAATTGTAAATAAATAGTAGGATAATCTAATTTAAAAATTAATTATAAATGCCATATTTAAAAAATTATATATAATTTCATTATTTCACTCCTTCCAACTCCTTTATAAATAATTGATAAATAAAATAAAAAAATATATAACTAAAAAGGAAACCCTAAAACTACACACAAAACACAAATAATAGAACAATAAAAAGTTGTTAAAAAAGAAATAATAATCGAAAAATTAAAAAAAAATCATATTTAACAAAACAACAAAGAAAATAAGAGAAAATTTTAAAAATGAATTGAAAAAATAATAATTGGAAGAAGAAATAATACAAAATAAAAACAATTTAAAAATAAAAAAATAAAAAAAGGCAAAGGAAGTATGAGTTGGCTAGGAAAATATTTTTCCCAAAGAAAATTTTAAAATGGTTTATAAAATCCTCTCAATTTCCCCCTTTCTCATCCTAAAACCTTAAAAACAAACTTTGGTGGGTGTAATAAGACAATTATATGCGATCTCACAATTTACTTTCTTTTGGAGTCAGTGTACTCGTTGGTACTCGTTCCTCTCTCCAATCGATGTCGGATTTTATAATCGGTTAAAGAAGGGAATGAAAAGTTTTTTTTTATAAAGGTGTGAAAATCTCTTCCTAGCGTATTTGGTTTAAAGGGGACAATATCTGCTAGCGATGAGTTGGGTAATTACAAATGGTAAAGGGGACGTTGGGTGTCACAATCGCGATTTCTAGGCAGCGGATTTGGCAATTGTGCGGCACCCACTCTCAGCATTGAGTGGTCAAGCTTATTTCGAGTTACGTTGCCTACAGTTAGGCAACGCGAATACAAACCTTGGGTCTCGATTTCAAGAGAAGATTTAGAAAGCGGGGAAGAGAGGTTGTGGAAAAAGAGTTTTGAAAGCAAGAGAGAGAGAGAGATTGGTGTTATATGAGAATGTAAGCAAAAAGGCAACAACGGCTTACTGCATATAACTATCAGGTAGGGAGAAGTTGACAATTAATCGTATCCCCCTATAGTATATTTTGAGGTATTTCATGTCTACCAGGCGTACCATGACATCATCGAAACATCATACTCTTAAAGAAAATAAGAAAGAAATAATACAACATGAAAGCGGTAAAAGAAAGCAATAAAGCAGTACAAGGCAAAGGTTTCGGCGTGTCACGGGCATGCGGCCATGGGCGACATGCCTTGAACAAGCATGATCGTGACATCCTCCCCCAATTAATTGGTTGATGTCCCTATCAACCGTCTCATTTCTTCGAACTCTACAATTTGCAGTGCGGCTGTCTTCAGGTCTTTGGCACGTTTCCAGCTGATTTCTTCTTTTGGAAGTCCTTTCCACTTGACTAAAAAATCTTGTAAGTTAAGCTTAGGTTTGCCAATGCGACGGGTTCGCTCAACCAAAATCTCTTATACTTCCTTCTTACTCGAGTCCTTCATTGTTACTGATGGTCGTGTCACTTGGTTGCGCTGCTGGTCATCGTTGTCTGGACGGTATAGTTTGAGGTTGCTTACATGGATGACAGGGTGAATTCTCATCCATGTAGGTAGTTTGAGACAGTATGAAGTCCTTCACGCTTTCTCGATGACCTCAATTGGTCCCTCATATTTTCGCTGTAACGAAACCGAAAAAAAAAAAGGGTCGTCGGCAGAGCAGAAAATTTCGACGAACGCCGGAGTTTTCGCTCGCACACGACCCACAAAGGGCGGCCAAAGGCTGGGATGCCACAAAACTCGTCCTCGACCTTCAGCCACCCCAAAACGACCTACAAAGAACAAAAACAGTGAAAAAACGAGAAGGAACAAAAAATCCCGACGAAACTCCGGCGAAGCTGAACCATACGAGATCGACGTCAAAACGTCCATTTTACTCCACAAAAGTAATCCCAGAACCTTTTACACACATCAGGAGTATATTTTAGATGAATCCTTTATGCTGAACACCGTCGGCAAGGAAAACGGAACGTCGGACTTCCGAACTTCTCCAGATCTGGGAGTGTGAGGCCCTTACAAATGAAATCTGTACCAAAAATGGGGTTAGGGTGAAGAAGAGACTCAGGAACGGAGAAAAAAAGAGGGAAAAAGGACGTCGAGATGACGTTATAGAGGAGAGAGAAAGGTCACCGAAAAAACGTGCAAGCAGTCGGGCAAAGAGGATGAAGTCCGACCCAAGGGCCGGATCCCACAACCTGAACTGAACCCAGTTCCCTTAGGTCGGCACAGAATCTAACGGTTCCCACGGCCCAAACGCTCTATCCCAAACCTCATAAGTCAGCCCCTCTTGAATTTTTTTCCTTCACCCGCGAACGGCCTGTCACCGGCGAATGCCCTATCACCTGCGAACGGCCTGTCACCCGCGTACGGCCCGAGACCCGTGAGCGATCCGATAACTCGCGCCTCGACCCGAGGCCCTTGCACACGCGTCGTTCTCTGATTGTGCCACGTGGCACGTTGGCAGCGCGGCTCCCCTCGGCTTAGGCAGCTCAATCAGCTCGGTGACGACTTCTCGGCTCCGACGGCTTATTCGGCTTGGGAAACCTATTTCCAGCCCGTTTGTCACCGTTCCGACCCTCCCGAACTTAGTTTCGGCCTTGTTTAAGGTAAAATAGAACATTTTAAGATCGTATTTCACAAATTCAAGTTGTGAATTAATTATATTTGTGAAATACTATTGAAGGGACGAATGAACTAATAGGAACCAACCACCAACGGAAACGTAGAATGTTCACGAGGAGCTAGGAGCTTACGTTATATTCTACGGAGTACTTCGGCTAAGGCCTACCAAGTAAGTGGCTCACCCGTCGTAGGTGTGAATGTTTGATTAATCCACCACACCTAAATGGTGTGAAAGTTATCTTATTTATAATCAAATGAATTACAAAGATATGGAAATAGTAATAAATGGAAATAACAATAAATGGAAAGATACCTATGATAATAAAGCAAATATTAGATATTTGCCTTATAATAAAATATCAAATATAATATATATGGTAAACAATAATTTATTACTAAATATCCTTAACACCCCACCGCAAGCTAAGCGTCGGATTTAAACGAACGTGAAGCTTGAATCTGAAAAATTCAAAAAGGTTGAGAAACACTTTTCATGAAGATGCTAACAACCCGGTTCTTGGCCATCAAAAATTTGCAGAGGGATCGCCGCTCAGCGGCGATGCTGCCTTGGCTTCGGCGAGAATATGTCTAACCCATGAAGAGGGATTGTCGCTTAGCGACGATGCTGCCTTGACTCTGGTGAGAATATTTCTAACCCCAAGAAGTAGAAGGGGAAACCTAGAGCAAGGGACAAAGACAATGTTGAAGCCAGAAGAGTCGCCACATTGGGCGAAGGAGCCAATTTTGGCGAGAAGGGCAGTCGGAAGAGTCGCCTCATCGGGCGAAGAAGCCAATTTTGGCAGGAAGGGCGGCGGCAACTTGGTTGGCGAATAGGCCAGTGCGGCACCCAGATTCCGAAGGTAAATCTCTGCAAAAGGTTGATAAGTTTAGGTTAGGGTTTATGTGAAGGATGAAGGTTGATTGGGAAGAAAATGAGAGAGACTATATTGGCCAAGGGGAAAACCGATTGGGTTGGAAAAGTTGAGGTTATATGTACAGAGTATGACGAAAGGTGATTTGGAGGTCAATAGGGTGGAGCCGAAGAGTAATCAATCGGCTCCGACTACGGCAGCCATGAAGACTGCCCCTGCGGCGTCAAAACCAGCAGGGGTGGTGGAGAAGAAGATTAGAGGATTCAAAAGCCATTGAAAAGAAATAATCGGGGTTGTTAAACCAAGAGGGCTCTGATAGCATGTGAATGTTTGATTAATCCACCACACCTAAATGGTGTGAAAGTTATCTTATTTATAATCAAATGAATTACAAAGATATGGAAATAGTAATAAATGGAAATAACAATAAATGGAAAGATACCTATGATAATAAAGCAAATATTAGATATTTGCCTTATAATAAAATATCAAATATAATATATATGGTAAACAATAATTTATTACTAAATATCCTTAACAGTAGGTTACGCGTTATTTGCTGTATGTTGACACGTGCCCGTGGATTTGCACGTGTCATTAAATTGTATGCTAGTTTAATATGCTTAAGTACGTGTATGTATGCTATGTATGCTACTTAGTTTGATGTGATAGATTATGCATGTGACTATATGTGGTCCTTGAATGATTATGACATGTTTTTTTGGAATATGTGAATGTGAACAACATGAATTGTATGACATGAAATATAGTAAACTGTATGGAATCATAACTCCGATAGAAATGTGTATGAAATGTGAACTGAAAATGAGAATGACATGAAGCATGGAACGTGACAGGGGGGTTATGGTCATTAAAGATAAATGTAGTAATAGGGGAACCTCATGCATTGTGTGTGTTCATGCATCTGGGGGGGATACCCCCATCCCATCACGAGGGTACGGACGTGTACATCCAATGGCAGGACAACGATCGTTATGCATTGCATAGCGCTGCCGTGACGGTTCTAGTTTTAACGGGTCCCGGCATAAGGGACTCCTAGAGTATGCCCACCGGATAAGAATAGTGGTCCAGCGGTGTGTGAATTAGCTGGTGAGCCCATACTCGCACGTATGGGCTGTGCGTAGAGTATATGGTACATGTCCACGATTACCCGTTAGGATTGCACCGTAGGAAAAACGAAACGATAGGTCCCATCATTTCATTGCGAGTGATTGTTGCATAACCTCGATAGGGGGTCACTTATTGAGTATTCTAGGAATACTCAAGCCTCGTGCTACATTACTTTTGCAGATAAGGGCAAGGCATCCATGTGACAACGACGACGACATTGTACACCCCGGGACCGTGGCACATGCATAGGGTAGTTGTTTTTTTCCATTTCATAGTCTAGGTTGAATTCGGTTTGCATCTCTAGTATAGGTTAATATAGGTTGAGTTGTATTTACATTATAAACCATAGGGTAGAATTAAAACATTCATTTCGGTTTTGGTTCCTTTTCCTTTACTTCAATAATGTTCGTTTCTTTTTCCCTTGTAATCATTTTCTCTTTCACGAGGTAATACAAAGCGAGTGTAAGTCACATTTATGAACAGGGCTCATTTAATGTATATTCCTCATTCTAAGATATAGTAATGACCTTAGATTAAATAGGTAAAATTTAGGGTCGTTACATTCGCACTAGTCGCTGGTCCTGATTCCCCTAGAATTTAAATTGTTCTAATCTCAGCTTGATCATGACTTGGTCACCAACTTGGAACTCTAATGCTTTTCGTTTGCGGTCTGCCCACTTCTTCATTCTTCTGGAGACTTTCTCTAAGTACGCTTGTGCTATTTCGAAGGTTTGCTTCCACTCTTTGGTGAAGTTGTACGCTTGAGGGCTTCTCCCAACATAAGAGTGGTCAATGACATGGGGCATGAGTGGTTGTCTGCGGCATACTATTTCAAAAGGGGTTTTCCCTGTCGACGAGCTTTATTGGCAATTGAAGCTAAACTAAGCAACATTGACATTGAGCATTTGAACCCAATTCTTCTATCGTGCATTGATAAAATGACGTAAGAACTGTTGGGAATAAACTTAAATGAAAAAGGTAGTTTTAATTTTGTTAATTTTAGTAAGTTTTTGAAATTGAGTCGTAAAAGGAAAAGGCCAAAAGAAAAAAAAAATGAAAGACCAATCATTATTGTAAGAAAGAGTGGGTTTATGAGATAGCCATTTTTAGTCTTTAGATAACCTATAAATTAATTTGTTTTCCATTCTAAGAAGTAAGCAAGTAGAGCAAAAGTGTAGAGAACAAAAAGTACAAAGCAATAGAAAGGGATTTTCAGAATTCTGTCTCCTTGTCTCTCCCCTCTCGACATCTCCTTCACTTCATGAGTGTTATTTTAACAAATTAGTATCAAAGCGAGCTTTTATTTCTACAAATTGGTATTAGAACCGATGGCGAATATAATGGGTCAAATGCCGCTACCACGATTAACGAAGACGAACTACGAGAATTGGAGCTTCCAAATGAAAGCTCTTCTCGGTTCTCAAGACGCATGGGAGGTGGTCAAAGAAGGTTTCAAAGAACCAAAGGATACCAGGGGTTATATGGCAGCGCAAAACAAGGTGTTAAAAGAATTACGATCAAAGGATAAGGTGACATTATACATGCTGTTCCGGGCTATTGACGAGTGAGGCTTTGAGAAGATTGCAAGGGCAACTACTTCAAAAGAAGCATGGGACACTTTAGAAAAGGTGTTCAAAGGAACCGACCGAGTCAAGCAAGTGCGTCTCCAAACTCTGTGTGGTAAGTTGGAGAGCATGAAGATGAAGGAGTCAGAAAATGTATCTGACTACATTACGCGCGTATAGACCGTGGCAAATCAACTAAATCGAAACAAAGAAATGTTACCCGAGACGTGGGTTATGGAGAAGATCTTGAGGTCGTTAATTGACAACTTCAAGAATGTTGTATGTGCCATAGAAGAGTCAAAGAACCTAGCAGAGTTCACGGTCGATGAGCTTGCCAGTTCTCTCGAGGCACACGAGCAACGTAAGAAAAAAAAGGAGGAGACACTCGATCAAGCTCTTCAAACTAAGGCATCAATAAAGGATGAAAAGGTACTCTACTCTCAAAATATTCAAGGTAGAGGTCGAGGCCGTCAAGACAGCAGAAATAAAAAAATCGATAAGGAGAAGAGACAATCGAGCCAAGGAAATTGGCGTGGAAGAGAACGCAATCAAGGACGTAGTCAAGGATATAATTCCAACGTCCAGTGTTTACAAATATAAAAAATATGGCCACTATGCAAATAATTGTAACTCCAACAAATGTTACAATTGTGGCAGAATGAGTCATTATGTAAGAGATTGTCGAGCCGAAGAAAAGGTGGAAGAAACCATCAACCTAGCCTTCGATGACGCAACAAACGGAGGCATTCTCTTGATGGCCCAAAATGAAGAGCTGACACAAACGAACATGGCGGTGCGAAAGAAGATGGTAATAGTCGTGAGGCGGAGGAAACTGTTGGAAATGAGGTGATGCGCAGCGGATGTGGAGAAATTCTAATAGCGGAGAAGAGAAAATCGAAGAAAGATGAACAACCGGATAACAGAGAGCTCGAGCTCAAAGAGAGAGAGCTCCAATGGTCGGAAAGGCAATTTAAGGAAGAAAGAAGAAAGAGGATGAGAACAGAAGAGAAAATGGAAGAAGAAAATAAATAGTTAGAAATGAAGGTTGAAAAGTTAGAGAAGGAAGTTGCTGAGCTAAGTGAGAGTTTCTTCTATCTCAAACAGTAGAAGGAAGAGAATGGGAAGGTAATCTCTCATTTTGCGAAGAAAGTTGAAGAAGGGGTGGAGAAAGATAATGGCTTGTTAATGGAGATTGATGCTCTTGTGGACGAGCTAGTGAGGGAGGAGAAAGATATAGAGATGTTAACTCAATAGAGAGACTCATTCGACGTGAACCTGAATCGAGTCCAACAGGAGGCAGTGAATTTACGACACACGATTGAGATACTCACTCGTGATAAAGCCAAAATGGAGGAAGCAAAAATGGAAGTTGAAAATGTCGTTGTGGACTTCGAAGGAAATTGAGTAAACTAAATGAAGCTATGACGTCTGAGTCGAGCGTGATTGAGAATGGGAGAAATGAGGAGTTAGTGTCTCAAATGGGTTGTTCTCGAGAAGCTCAAAATGAAGTCTCATAAAAAAAGAACAAGCTTAGTTTGTCGCTCGAGGACAATGAGAGAAAATTGAAGAAACCACGATTGAGCCCGAAAAAACGAAAACGACTTAGGTGGAATCATTGAATATAGGAATTAAGTTTGGGAGTTTTGTTGGGAATTACCTTAAATGAAGAAGGTAGTTTTAATTTTGTTAGTTGATTGGGATAGCCATTTTTAGCTTTTAGAAAACCTATAAATTAATTTTTTTTCCATTTTTAGAAGCTGAGCAAAAGAGCCCATAGAGAACAAAAAGTACATAGCAATAGAAAAGGGCTCTTCAGAATTATCTGTCACTTTGTCTCTCCCCTCTCGACATCTCCTTCACAGTTTCGTGAGTGTTATTTTAACAAATTAGTATTAGAGCGAGCTTTTATTTCTACAAGAACTTCTCAAGCATATTGTTGAACCTTTCTGTTTGTCCGTCAATTTGGGGGTGATAACTCGAAGAGACATTTAGGCTCGACCCCAATAGCTTGAACAATTTAGTCCAAAAGTACATAGCAATAGAAAAGGCTTTTCAGAATTCTCTGTCTCCTTGTCTCTCCCCTCTCGACATCTCCTTCACAGTTTTGTAAGTGTTATTTTAACAAATTAGTATTAGAGCGAACTTTTATTTCTACAAGAACTTCTCAAGCATATTGTTGAACCTTTCTGTTCGTCCCTCAATTTGAGGGTGTTAACTCGAAGAGACATTTAGGCTCGACCCCAATAGCTTGAAAAATTTAGTCCAAAAGGTCCCTGTGAATCTTGGATCGCGATCGCTGACAATGCTGGTGGGAATGCCCCACCACTTGACTGTGTCGGAAAAATAATTGTATGGTCTCTTCAGCCGAGCATGACTTGCGGGTTGGAATAAATGTGGCATATTTGGAGAATCTGTCGATGATGACCAAGATCGACTCCATTTCTCCTATCTTGGGGAGGTGTGTGATGAAATCCAGAGAAACACTTTCCCACGGTCGGGACGAGACCGATAGAGATTCTAGTAGTCTCGCAATTTTGTTTCGTTCAACCTTGTCTTGTTGGCAGATAAGACAAGTTTTTGTGAATTGTATTGCATCGTCGAGGTTCAGCCAATAGTACCCCTTTTTAGGAGGGCATAGGTTCTCTGCCACCCGTTGTGGCCCGCCCATGGTGTGTCGTGGCATTTTAGTAGGAGTCACCTCACATTCCTCAAACGGGGTACGTAAAGACGATTTCCTTTGGTGACTAGTAAATTGTCTTCGACCAAAAACTGGTGAGTTTTCCCCTCTCTGGCTAACTGCATGATGGCTTGAGCAGTAGGGTCTTTTGCTAGGTGTTCCTCAATACTTTCTCGTATCGTTCCGCTCAACTTACTTGCTTGTAGATGAGCTAACATGCACAAGGCCGCATGTTCGCTCTTTTGACTTAGGGCGTTTGCAGCTTGGTTTGCTTTACCTGGCCTGTGTTCGAACTGGAAGTCAAATTCAGCCACGCATTCCTACCAACGCGCTTGCTTTGACAATAACTTGGGTTGATCAAAGACTGACATATGGAGCTGTTGTCTGTCTTGACTACAAACTTGGCTCCCAAAGGTTAGTATGACTGCCATTTGGCTAGTTAAATTTTTGGAATCGAGTTTAAATTATTTATGCATAATTAGGCTTAGTTAGTTTAAATTATTAGGGGTAAGTTTTTATGCATAACTCGGCTTAAATAGTTTAAATTATTAGGAATAAGTTTAAAATTATTTTATGCAAAATTAGGTGAGTCAATTCTTATAGTAGTTCTAATTTATGATTGTTGAACTTCTTAGGCAGAATTAAATTTCAGAGAGCAGCGTTAAGTAATGCTAGCATCAAGGAGTCATAGTAGCTTTGGACTAGGCCAACCAAGTAAGTGACCCTATCATCGTTTGGTTATAATTGTGTGCTTTATGATGACATGTGTCCGTGGCTTCGCGTATGTTATATGCCCGTATATGCAAACTGTTATGAAATGATATGTATATGTTATGATACATGAATGTTATGTTGTATTTGATGAATTGATATGTTTATGATATGATATGTTGAAGACATGCTCAGGATATGTTATGTGACTGTTATGATATATGATAGATATGTGCATGATCTAGATTGTTATGTTTGAAAGCATGAAAAACGTTAGGATAGCCATCAAAGAAAATAGACTGATATGATAGGTCTCATTCATGAAATAGTATATGTTTGAATTTAACACCAGTGGCCTGGGTCACTTTCTGAGTATTTCTTAAAATACTCAAGCCACATGCTACTTCTATTTTAGGTAAAGGCAAAACATCCATGTATGGCTGACGACGACATTCCAACTCGAGACCATGACAAATGCCGAGGGTAGATGCATTTATTTTCCTAGACTTAGGCTAGAATAGGATGTTTTTAATTTAAATGCTTAGTTATTTTATTCGGACTTTCATTGTGTCGTTTTGAAGATATTTTCAAACACTTAAGTTCATGACAATGTTTTAAGATGAAGTTTATGGTTTATCAAGAAGTTTAAACGCTTATTTCCGCATAGAAATGATTATGCTATGATGACGGTAGCAACTCTAGGTAAGTAGAAATTTAGGGTTGTTACATTCCTCCACTGTCGGAGCTCAGACATTTGATTTTTTAGCAGATGTGATTTTCAACTTCAGCTTTCCATTCTTGAAGGTAGCAAACATATTTGACTTGTGTTTCAGGAAATAAACTCATACCTTTCTACTGAAATCATTGATAAAGGTGATGTAGAATTTTGATCCACCAAGTGTTGGAACTGAAGATGATTTCCAAACATCTATATGAACCATTTCCAACCGCATTTTATTCGGTTCTTTGGCAGCCTTTGTGAAGCTAACTTGTTTATGTTTGCCGATAACACAACTCTCACAAATACTTATATCAACAGATTTCAGACCTTCTAAAGCTCGTTTGAACCAGCATTTTTATTCCTTTGACGCTTATATGTCCAAGTTTATTGTGTCATAGACATGATTGGAAGTACTCTTCACAACAACAACCATGTTTATATACCCTTTTGTGGTGTATAAGGTTCCAAATTTTATACCACGTGCTACCACCATGGAACCCTTCACAATTTTCCACGAACTCTTCCAAAGCTCTGTCATATAACCTGTGTTATCCAACTTACCAATAGAGATCAAGTTCTTCTTTAACGTCCCTTGATTTTTTGGTGGAGTTTGTATGCTAACATCCTCTTCCCTTCAATTTCCAAGGTTTTGTTGTTGACAAAATACACCTTTCTAAAATTTACTGATTTAAAATTTTGAAACAATTCTTTACTTGGAGACGAATGAAACGATGCACCTGAATCCAAAACTCAGGATTCAGTCTGGATGTCCACACCAAGAACTAGAGCATCCTTAATGTCTTGTGTTGAATTTACAGAATCATCATCATCTCCAGATTTGTGATTTTGTTTCCTCTCTAAATTTTCATACATATTTGACAACGACTTCAACAAATCTGACGTTGTCTTCTCATTTAAGATGTTGAATGACACATTTCTAAACAACGTCAAGGATCAACACTAAAGCCTGTCGATCCTTTTGCTTGCACTACTTCGTGGTCATGGTATCAAGTTTCACTCTCGGTTGGGTTCGTGAAGAACTTTATGATACAGATAATTTTTAATTTGCATATTCAAAAAATAGAAATCAAATCCATCAAACTTCTCAATTTCAATCTTTGAGCTTTCCATCTTCACGGATCGTGGTGATCTCACCTAACACTAATACTAGTTGTTAGGATCATGCAACAACACACACTCGATCTAGATAAACACAAAGAACAGAAGAGAGATAATGCAATATTGGTTAAAGGTTTATATTGATGACTTAAAGTATGTACGATAAGAGAGAATACTAAAAATACAGAAAGTACCTCTTCAAAACACTGCGTAAGAGGTATATATATGGTTCAACCGTATATAGTTCCAATAGATACAATCATTTACTATATATAACTATCTACCATACATACGTTTAATATATAGTGTTTTACTATAAATGGTTTTGACCATGTACTTTATGTATCATACATATATATAGCTTAATCATATATAACCGGTAGATAAAGAACCATGTACATTTTTTTAGATTAACTTAGAAATTTCAATACACTTTAAATATACGTTCATGGCATTGGGATCTTGCATCAAAGGGTATTCGAACTATTGTGGTTGATGGGTATCACAAGAAAGGAAATCACAAAAGTTGCATGTTACTTGACGTATAAGTGGATGGTAATAATTTGATATATCCATTAGCATTTGCAACCATTAATAACATGACATAGTAATTAGTTTTAAAAATTGTTCATGATGAATTTGAAGGATGCCACTAGAGAGGCTCATAACATGATAATTGTTTTTTTTATTATCGTGTCACTATCTTAACATACCCGCATATTATGGTTGAGAGGCTTCTGTTTCCTTTTTTCACCGATCGTGATATAACTAGAGAGACTTCTCAATCTCAAATTTATACCTGCATATGTTCTACATTAATAATTATTATAATGAATTTTCAAATTAAAACCTATCCGAGGGTATAAATTACAATATTTTTTCAAGTTTAATGCCTAAACAACTCAGTTGAGAGCTCCGTGACCGGTTAAAGAGAAGGTCCACCAATGATTATTGCAATATACTTGTCCGGTAAATTAAATTAATACAACTTTATAGGATTAAAAATGGTTTTTTTTTTCCTAAATTAATTTCTTTATTAATAAGCATAAGTAACACATCATTTTAAATTTCAATAACCAATCATACCCACTCTATATTACTTATAAATCAATAACATTTTCCTTAGTTTTTTAATTTAATTTATAAAGTGTTATTGAAATACTAGCCAACTTTTAATAAAGTAAAAAACTCTAGTTTTTTAAAAAACTTGATTACCCAAGATTAGACTGCCCTGTAGATAGAGAATACAAAAAAATCTACCTAAAAATAAGCAGAAAAAAAAAATCTTCTAACAAATCAACAACTAAATCAAATCCAAACTAAATCAACCTCTAAATATAGGGAGATTTAATCTACCAATCTAAACAAATATGTGATCTTTTAACACTACTCTATGTTTAGATGCTTGAACTCCAAGCTTTTTCTTGAACACCCATCTTACTCCATCTTAGTCCAATTATCTTTCTGTTTAGAGGTCGATCAACCAACTCCCTAGTTTTGTTTTTCTCGATCACCGAAAGCTCCTCCTCTGACAGGTGCATCATCAACCAAAGCATCTTGTCGTTCACCTTCAGAATCTTCTTGTCGTTCATCTTTAGACTCTTCTTGTCGTTCATCTTAAGACTCTTCTTGTCCTTCATCTTTAGACTCTTCTAACATGCTACCAAAGATTAAATTGTTTGGTGCATTAGAAATCTGATTCACCTTCGTCAGTTCTTCCCAATTTCATTGCTCATTTCCAGCAAAATGAACATCTCGACTCACAATAACATGACTAATGTATGGTTGAAAAACTCTGTAAGCTTTGGATATAGTGCTATACTCAACAAAGATGCTAGCTTCTGCCTTTTTGTCAAGCTTATCACGCTTGACCTATAAAATGTAGGTGAAACAAAGACACCCAAATACTCTAAGGAATTTTAAAGAAGGTTTGTATCCATACCAAGCTTCAAATGGTGTCAGGTCCTTCACAGCTTTTGTTGAAATTCGATTTTGCAAGCACACAACAATGTTTGCTACTTTTCCTCAAAAACGTTTTGGAAGATCCTTCTCATGAAGCATGCATCTCATCATCTCCATTATGAATCTATTCCTCCTTTCATTGACATCATTCTGTTGAGGAGTGTATGGTGCTGTCAATTGA
This sequence comes from Cucurbita maxima, assembly GCF_002738345.1. NCBI lineage: Eukaryota > Viridiplantae > Streptophyta > Magnoliopsida > Cucurbitales > Cucurbitaceae > Cucurbita > Cucurbita maxima. The sequence goes on from NW_019272019.1 coordinate 742,032, forward strand.
TGTTCAATTCCAACCTCTTCACAAAACCTATTAAAAGTTTCTGGAAGTGTACTCGTTGCCATTATCTAATCTTAAATCAAGCATTCACTTTCATTCTCAACTCTGGCTTTGAATTTCCAAAATACACCCGCAACTTCTGACTTTTGCTTCATAAAGAAGATCCAACACATTCTTGTTAGATCATCAATAAAAATAATGTAACTTTACCGAGTTCAATCAGGAAAAGGTTTTCGGTTGAGTCTCATTAATCTTTCTTCTTCTTTTCTTCCCTTTTTTCTTTAACCTAATTATTTACCGAGTGAAATCTGGTTCATGAGTTCAATTGGTAAACTCTTGAGTCTTTGTTACAGTGAAATCCGGGAGAGAGAGTAAATGAATTAGTACAGTGAAAGGAGAGTAAATGAATTAGCTACTGAATGAACCTATTTCCCTTGTTTACTGTTTAAGAATAACGAACAATAATGGAACAAGGAGTTAAGGAGAATTCATCAGAAAGAGGCAAAGTAGTGATACTGAGTTTACCTCCTGAAATAAGGGAAGGTCATATCGGTTCAGGGAAATTCTTGTTTCGTCTTTCTTCGTTTACAATGAATAAATAGGAAAAGGAGCGAAGCTATGAGACCGATAGGTGAAGTAGCTCAGGTTTTGGTGAAAGAGTTCAGTTCGTAAACTCTCATTAACCTTTCTTACAGGAGAGTAAAAGAGTGAAAGAAAGAAGGGACAAGTGATTGAGTGAAGGAGCCGGAGTTCAATTCGTGAAGTAGCTCAGGGAATAGAGGTGAAGGGGAATGAATAAGGAGTCTTGAAACACTTTCTCATCCAGCCTATTTACCTCGTTCGTTCAGTAGTGAAGGCAATGGAATTGTGAAACCCGAGTTCAGGAAGCAAACTCACTTTAAGAGCTTTACCTTGTGAAAGAATAGTTCAACCCGAGTTCAAGAAGAATCCTCCCTCTAGTTTACCGAGTGAAAGAATAAAGAGGAGCGCAGCAATGAGACCGTAAAATAGCTTGACCTTGTTCAAGAGTGAAATTAGTCGAATGAATCTTGAGTGTTTACAGTTCGTGAAAAGGAGAGGGAATAGAGGGTTAGGAGCTTGACCTTCTTCTTTTTGTTAGGGTCACACAACAACGCACACGCTCGATCTAGATAAACACAAAGAACATGATAGAGAAAAGTGCAAGGAGAACTCTGGCTAAAAGGATTTTTTATTTTATTTTATTGATGACTTCACGTATGTACAGTAAGAGAGAATGACAGAGAATACAGAAAGTATATTTTCAAAGCTCTATCGGACGGGATATATATATAGTTCAATTTACTATATATAGCTTTACCAGATTTAACTATCTACTATATATAGCTATTTACTATATATAGCTTTACTAGATTTAATCATCTACTATATATAGCTATTTACCATATATAGCTTTACCAAAGATATCTTTACCGGATATAACTGTTGACCAAGCTATAAATAAGCAGCAGACTCCATAACCTAATCAATTGAGGCTTTGCACAACCTCAATATTCTAACATCAACACATTTTGTCACCTTAATATTCCAACATCAACACATTTTGTCAACATGTTATCTGGATTCTTTGCACCCTCTATCTTCTCCAAACACATCACCATCTTTCACTAACCTGCAAGTGAAATGATATCGTCTTCTGTGTTTTCTCTTTAAATGATAGACTGGGTTCCTTCGCCAACTGTATTACACTCTGACTATCTCTATAAAGAATATCTTCGTGCTACTTCTTGCTCATTCTTCCAGATAGTCAATCATCCATATCGTATTTTTTCCAGCTTCAGCTATTGCCACGTACTCAGTCTCAATACAACACATTTTTGAAGCCTAGACGTCCCATCATCCATGGCTTGCTCCCACTTGGTTGTATACTCCAACTGTAGGGCCTCCTCAAAGGGTGGTGGTTCCCTTTCATCAGCAACAGATAGTGTAATGAAGGTACATACATATCGGTACTCTTATAGTACAGGATGATCTTCTCAACACCGATTCAGAAGTCACTTGCTCTACTACTGGTTCCTCTACAACAACCTCAGGAGTTTGTTGAGTATCTGCTACAAGATCACTAGGTGATTTTTTCCGCAACTCAACCTCAACTCTCACTTGCTTTGTTGTCTTGGAACCTTGCTCCACATCTGGCTCCTCAGCAGTAGTCTCAAGAGTTTCTTGAGTATCTGCTACAACATCACTAGGTGAGTTTCCCTACAACTCAAGCTCAACTCCCTCTTGCTTCTGGTCTTGGAACCTTGCTCCACATCTAGTTCCTCACCATTAGTCTCAGGAGTTTCATAAGTATCTGCTACAATATCACTAAGTGAGTTTTCCTGCAACTCAAGCTCAACTCCCACTTGCTTCGTCGAACCTTGCTCCACATATGGTTCCATTTCCAACCGCACTTTCTTCAATTCTCTGGCGGTCCTTGTGAAGCTAACTCGTTTCTACTTGCTCATAACGTAGTTCTCACAATGACCCACATCAACAGATTTCAGACCTTCTAAACCTTCTTTCGCAGTCAGCATCTTCATTCCTTTGACGCTCATATGTCCAAGTCTATTGTGCCATAGACTTGAATTGGAAGCACTCTCAGCAGCAGTAGACATGTTTATACACTCTGCAGTAGTGTATAAGGTTCTGGATTTTGTGCCTCGTGCAACAACCATGGCGCCCTTCACAATCTTCCATAAACTCTTAGCCTGTGCTATCCAACTAACCAATAGAGATCAGGTTCTTCTTGAGACCAGGAATGCATTTGACATCATGTAATGTCCACTGATTTCCTGCTGGAGTTTGTATGGAGACATCTCTCTTCCCTTCAATCTCCAAGGTTTTGTTGTCGACAAGATACACATTCCCGAAATTTTCTGATTTGAAATTTCGAAACAATTCCTTACTTGGAGACGAATGGAACGATGCACCTGAATCCAAAATCTAGGATTCAACTGGGCTGTCCACACTAAGGATTAAAACGTCCTCAGTGTCTTCTGTTATATAGAATCATCATCATCTTCAGATTTATGATTCTGCTTCTTCTTCAGTTTTGTACAATCTATCCGAAAGTGTCATTTTCCCCCACAGCTCCAACACGTTACGTTGAGTTTGTTTGGATATTTTCCCCGGTTCTTTGATTTTGATCGCCCATGTTTGTTTGAGCTCTTTGATTTACTTCTTCCCCTTCGATCAACACTGAGAGCATTGCCTGATAATCTCAAGTTTCCCGTTTGCGAATACTTTCGCTGAGAACTACATCTCGTATTTCATCAAACTTTAGTTTATCAGACCGTTGGGAACTACTGATTGCAGAAACAACAGTATCCCATGACTCGGGTAAGGATGACATCAAAATCAACGCTTTAATTTCATCTTCGAAATTCATTTCCACCGAACTTAGTTGACTTATGATCATATTGAATTCATTTATATGATCAGCAACAGATCCACCTTCAGACATCTGTAGATTGAACAATCTCCGCATCAAATACACCTTGTTCATAGCCGACGGTTTTTCATACATATTTGACAGCGCCTTCAATAGATCTGACGTTGTCTTCTCCTTGATAATGTTAAACACCACGTTTTTTGATAGCGTCAACCGGATTAGCCCCACAAGGCTTGTCGTTCCTTGAGCTTCCACTGCTCCGTGGTCATGGTATTCGGCTTCACCCCCAACAGAGGTTCATGAAGATCTTTCTGGTATAGATAATCTTCAATCTGCATCTTCCGGAAACTGAAATTGGATCCATCAAACTTCTAAATTCCAATCTTTGAACTTTCCATCTTCACAGATCGTGGTGAATTTCGCCTAGCTTTGATACCAGTTGTTAGGGTCGCACAACAACGCACACGCTCGATCTAGATGAACACAAAGAACAAGATAGAGAAAAGTGCAAGGAGAACTCTGGCTAAAAGATTTTTTTTTTTTTATTGATGACTTCACGTATGTACAGTAAGAGAGAATTACAGAGAATACAGAAAGTACATTTTCAAAGCTCTACCGGACGGGATATATATATATATAGTTCAATTTACTATATATAGCTTTACCAGCTTTAACCATCTACTATATATAGTTATTTTCTAAATATAGCTTTACCAGATTTAACCATCTACTATATATAGTTATTTACTATATATAGCTATTTACCATATATAGCTTTACCGGATATAGCTTTACCAGATATAACCGTTGACCAAGCTATAAATAAGCAGCAGGCTCCATAACCTAACACTTTTCTTATTGTTCAATCACTCTCATGAATCTTTCTTACAGGAGGGTGAGTAAAAGAGTTCAATCTGTCTCATTCTTGTTGAGTCTTTCCTTCCTTAATGAAAGAATGAAAGAAGCCGAGGTGAAGGAGAATAAATCGAAAGGGGCGAAGCAGTGAGACCGAGTTTATCTCATTCAATCTGTTTAGGGAATAGAGGTGAAGGAGCTTGACCAAGAAAAAAGGTTAATGAGTAAGTAGTGAGAGGAACGAAGCAACTCGACCGATAGGGAGAGGAGAAAGAGAAGTTCAAAAATAAATAGCTTTACCTCATTCAAGAATAAATAGAAAAAAGGAGAATGAATCTTGAGTTTTTGTTTAAAGTTCGTTCAAGAAAAGAGCTACTGCACCTATTTACCTCGTTCAAGACTAGTTCAACCCTTGTTTACAAGAGAGTAAAAGAGTTCAAGAAAGAAGAAGAGAAAGAATAGTTCAACCCTCGTTCAATCAGGAAAAGGTGAAGACAAGAGAAAGAATCAATAGTTTCAATTAGGGACAGACAATGGAATTGTTCAACCGACAGGTGAATGAGTTTACCTCATTTACTGTTCAAGAAGGGAAGAGAATAGAGGGGAAGGAGCTTGACCATCCTTCAGTTTACCGAGTGTTTGAATAACTCACAATAACGGAACAAGGGGCGAAGCCACTCGACCGATAGGGAGAGGGGCAAAGCAACTCGACTAGAAGAGGAGAGGAGTGAAGGAGAATGAATCATGCTTTCGTTGAGTCTTTGTTTACAGTTCAAGAAAGGAGAAGAGAAAGAATGAATCCGAGAATTTCTCTTTTTCTTTTACCTTGTGAAAGAAGGTGAAGAAGTAATAGTCCAGGAGCGAAGATGAAGACAAAGTGAAATCTGGTTCGTTCAGTGGTTCAGTCTAATTCTTGTTGAGTCTGACCTTGATCTTTTTCTTTACCTTGTTCAATCAGGTGAAACAACGAGAACTTCCAGAATAAGCATGATGCAAGCCTTCGTCTATGTATCGACTATCGGACCCATAACAACACTCAATCAAAAAAGAGCTCGTGCCACTCATTGCGAACTTTTTAATCAATTAGGTGTAGGAAGGTATTTCACCAAGTTGGACTGGCGACCGGAGTACTACCAAGTGTGGATATTAGAGAGCTTAGAGGGCAAGATGACGTGAGGCTGAAGCATTAAAGTTTCTAGTAATGTTGATCTAACCAATGCCTCCTTTTGCACAAAGATGAATGAAGGATTTCGCCCCCCATGCATCGTGAATGGGAGAAGTTTCTCGTAGTCTGTGCTATTTGATACTAATTGATACTAAATAGATCAGATGAGATTTTGGTGTATACTCTCATTGGAAGAACACGCGGAGCACCTTTTTAACATGGAGAGAGCAATATTCCAGATCATAAGAGAAAGTCTGCTCTATGTGAAGTGCTTTGCATAAGGTCTAGTTCCTTGGGCATTGGATTGACGACGACATGAGTTGGTTGGGTCAAGAGAAGGTGCGTGCAAGCCGTGGTGGACTGGGAGACGCCACACAAGGTGCAAGAATTACGATTCTTCCTCAGATTAGTCCTACTTCCAAATTTGTTGACAGATTTCGAGCAACCCCCAACCTTTGAGAAGGCCACTCCTCTCTCTTCCAGCTTGTTGTGACCTGACCACTTTCATGCTTCGAATGAGAAGTTGCGCTTTCGATCTTGTTCTTAGTTCCAGGTCTGGTCCTTTAGGTGAGGCTCTTGACTTTACAGGGTGGTTTCCAGTTCAGGAATTCGTGGTTGGCTGAAACCTTTTCCTTCTTTCACTCTTTTACTCTCCTATAAAAAAACAAAAATGAGACTGAACCTTCAAACATTTTCCTTCTTTCACTCTTTTACTCTCATGTAAGAAACAAGAATGAGACTGAACCTTCTTTCACTCGAGTTTCACTATTCTTTCAGGAATTCGTGAACATAATAATTTCTGGATGACCATGTTCCTAGAAAAAAGATACTTTCGAGAAAGAACGAGCACGAATGAAGTAGCTATACATACAAATCCATTTACGGATCTACATGCTTCGATTGGAACTAGAAGTTCCAGAACAGGTGTACCACCATAATGAAACTACCTTTTCTTTTTTTTTATTCGGATAGAATTTCTGTTGGCTTCGTTGGGAGGCTCGCGTAGTTTGTTACGTCAGATACAAAAGGATAAGTTGCGTTGGAATTGAGAAAGTTCCATGGAGTTCATAATTGTATAAAAGGAGGAGAAGTAGTGGGGCACATCAAGGCACTTCTTGGTAAAATTGGAACAAAAATATCATTTGATTCGTCAATCCTTAAATAAAGAAATAAGCAAAGTTCCATCGTTGAGTGAGAAATGGGAAACTTCTCTTTCTTTCATTTGTTGAGTCTTGACTTCCTGTTCAGTCTCATTCATCTTGCTTTCGTCTTTCTCCTTATGATTTAGAATTATAAAGGAGAATGAATCCTGAACCAGATTGAACTGTAAACAAAGACTCAAGCAAGACAAGATGAATGAGACTTTACAATGAAAGAATAAGGAGAAGAAAATGAAAGAAAGATTTGATTTGCTCTTGAACCGATATTACAGTGTTTAAAAGAAAGAAGGGTGTAACGACCCTAAATTTCCACATATCTAGAGTCGCCACTAACGTTTCATGCTCATCTCTAATGCAGAATATAAATTTAAGAATGCTCATCTTTATTAGCGGAAAAATTTAAAACTTTAGAATACGTTCAAACATTAGAAAACACTGCCAGACTTACGTATTTCAAACATCATGCTGGAGTTCAAAAAAGATAAAAACAATTATAAATTAAATAATTTAAATGAATGAAATGCAAACACCCTATCCTAGCCAAGACTATGAATTTTAAATATGCAACTATCCTATGCACGCGCCACAATCTCTGATCACGATACCACCGTCAACTGTACATGGGAGCCTTGCCTTTACCTGAAAAACAATATGGCACACGGCCTAAGAAATACTCAGTAAGTGACCCCACTATAGGGGCCATGCTAATGTAAACACATGCAATCATGAATTAGGGACCTATCTCCAATCATCTTAAGGGTGGCCTCCAGTCTCGGACAAGTTGGATGTATAGTACTTCCCTATACACAACTCACACGTGTGAGTGTGAATCCCCAGGGCGCTCGCACACCCCCTGGACCCTCTGGTCAAGCTAATTTGTAGCGACGTCCGGAGGTCAGCGGAACCCCATAGTGTCATGCGCCTCATGAACACCCTCATCTGTGTGCTTTCGCACCTGTGTGTTAGGGTCGCACAACAACGCACACGCTCGATTTAGATGAGCACAAAGAACAGGATAGAGAAAAGTGCAAGAAGAACTCTGGCTAAAAGAATTTTTTTTTATTGATGACTTCACGTATGTTCAGTAGGAGAGAATTACCGAGAATACAGAAAGTATATTTTCAAAGCTCTACTGAACGGGATATATATATGGTTCAGTTTACTATATATAGCTTTACCAGATTTAACCATCTACTATATATAGCTATTTACCATATATAGCTTTACCGGATATAGCTTTACTATATATAGCTTTACCATATATAGCTTTACCAAATATATCTTTACCGGATATAACAACTGTTGATCAAGCTATAAATAAGAGAGCAGACTCCATAACTTAACAATTCTCCCACTTGGAGACTGATCCTACACCATACCAATTAAGGCTTTTGCATAACCTTAATTTTCCAACATCAACACATTTTGTCAACATGTCTGCTGGATTCTTTGCACCCTCTATCTTCTCCAAACACATATCGCCTTCTTCCACTAACCTGCGAGTGAAATGATATCGTCTTCTAATGTGTTTTGTCCCTGAATGATAGACTGAGTTTTTCACCAACTGTATGACACTCTGATTATCTATATAAAGGATCTTCTTGCACTACTTCCAGCCTAATTCTTGTAGATAGTCTGTCATCCATATCATCTCTTTTCCAGCTTCAGCTATGGCCACGTACTCAGCTTCAGTAGATGAAAGAGCAACGCATTTCTGAAGCTTGGACATCCAACTCACTGCTGTTCCATCTATAGTGTAGATATACCCAGATGTGCTCTTGCTGGAGTCTACATCTCCACTCAGATTAGCATCCACAAAACCTTGTAGAACTACTTTGCCATTGCCATAACAAAGTGAAGTATTGGATGTACCTTTCAGATATCTCAAAAGCCACTTCCAGCTTCCCAATGTTCCTTCCCTGGATTTGCCATGTACTTGCTAACAACTCCCACTGCATGTGTTATGTCAAGTCTAGTGCAGACCATAGCATACATCAGACTCCCAACTGTAGAAGCGTACGAAACTGATGCCATGTGCTCACGTTCCTCAACTATCTTGGGAGATTGCCCCTATGACAATTTAATATGATTTGCCAAGGGGGTAGTCCTGAGTTTAGCGTTATTCATCTTGAATTTGGACAACACCTTCTCAATGTACTGCTCTTGGGATAGATTTAATGTGCCAGAAGATCTATCTCGAGAAATCCTCATCCCAAGAATTTGCTTCGCTGCACCTAAATCTTTCATCTCAAATACTGAAGGCAAGCTTGCCTTCAGGTATTTTATCTCCCTCACACTTGATCCAGCAATTAGTATATCTTCCACATACAGGAGTAGAAACACATAAGAATCAATGTATTTCTTGAGGTAGCAACACTGATCCTTTTTACTCCTGTGGAAACCATTGTTGCACATGAAGAAGTCAAACTTCTTGTACCATTGTCTCAGTGCTTGTTTCAGCCCATACAAGCTCTTATTGAGCTTACACACCATGTGCTCCTTGCCTGGAGCTGCAAACCCTTCTGGTTGTTGCATATAGATCTCCTCATCTAGATCTCCATGTAAAGACGCCGTTTTTACATCCATTTGCTCAAGGTGCGAATTCTCCGATGCAACAATACTCAGCAGAATTCGGATAGTAGTTAATTTCATCATTGGAGAAAAGATCTCAGCATAATCAATGTCTTTTCTTTGTGAATATCCTTTAACTACTAACCGAGCCTTAAACCTCCTTCTACCATCTGGTTGAACTTGATTCTGAACACCCATTTGTTCAACAGAGCTCTCTTTCCTGTAGGCAACTCAATCAGCACCCACGTATTATTCTTTTCAAGTGAGCTCATCTCATCATCCATGGCTTGCTCCCACTTGGTTGAATCTTCCACTTGTAGGGCCTCATCAAAGGACTCTGGTTCTCCTTCGTCAGTCAGCAACAGATAATGTAATGAGGCTGAATATCTATTTGGTGCTCTGATAGTTCTGGATGATCTTCTCAACACCTGCTCAGGTGCAACTTGCTCCACGTCTGGTTCTTCAGCAATAGGATCAGGAGTTTCTTGAGCTTCGGTTGTAACATACTACGTGAATTTTCCTGCCACTCAAGTTCAACTCCCACTTGCTTTGTAGTCTCAAAGTTTATCTTCTCTCTGTCCTTGTACATGACATTTTCATCAAAGGTCACATCGCAGTGTCTTAGAATTTTCATATTTTTCTCATCCCAAAACCTGTACCCGAACATGTCAGAGCCATAGCCTATGAAGTAGCATTTCATAGCCTAGCATCAAGCTTATCTCTCTTCTCTGGATCAACATGAACATATGCAGTACAACCAAAAGTTCTCAAGTGAGAGTACTTGAGTTCTTTTCCTGTCCATACTTCTTCGAGCAATTTGAACTTCAAGGGTACTGACGGCCCTCTATTAATCAAATATGCTGTTGTGTTCACAACATCAGCCCAGAATGTCTTTGGTAGTCCACAGAGTGAATCCCCATGCTTCTTGCTTGCTCATTCAATGTTCTGTTCATCCTTTCTGCAATACCATTTTGTCTTGCCTTACCGGGAATTGTTCTTATTAATCTAATTCCCCCAGCTGCACAAAATGTTATAAACTCTGATTTGTTGTACTCTCCTCCATTGTCAGACCTCAGACATTTGATCTTCAAGCCGGTCTGATTTTCAACTTCAGCTTTCCACTTCTTGAAGGTGGTAAACACATCTGACTTGTGTTTCAGAAAGTAAACTCATACCTTCCACCTGAAGTCATAGATGAAGGTGACGTAGTACCTTGATCCACCAAGTGATGAAACTGGAGATGGTCCCCAGACGTCTGTATGGACTATTTCCAACCGCACTTTCTTCGATTCTCTGGTAGCCTTTGTGAAACTAACTCGTTTCTGTTTGCCCATAACACAGCTCTCACAAAGACCCATATCAACAGATTTTAAGCCTTCTAAAGCTTCTTTCGCAGTCAGCATCTTCATTCCTTTGACGCTCATATGTCCAAGTCTATTGTGCCATAGACTTGAATTGGAAGCACTCTCAGCAGCAGTAGTCATGTTGATACACTTTGCAGTAATGTATAAGGTTCCAAATTTTGTGCCACGTGAAACAACCATGGCGCTCTTCACAATCTTCCATGAACTCTTTCCAAACTTTGTTGTATAGTCTGTGCTATCCAACTAACCAATAGAGATCAGGTTCTTCTTGAGACCAGGAATGTATCTGACATCTTGTAATGTCCACTGATTTCCTGCTGTAGTTTGTATGGAGACATCTCCCTTCCCTTCAATCTTCAAGGTTTTGTTGTCGGCAAGATACACCTTCCCGAAATTTCCTGATTTGAAATTTCGAAACAATTCCTTACTTGGAGGCAAATGGAACAATACACCTAAATCCAAAATCCAGGATTCAGCTGGGCTGTCCACACTAAGGATTAAAACGTCCTCAGTGTCTTCTGTTGTATATATAGAATCATCATCATCTTCAGATTTATGATTCTGTTTCTTCTTCAGTTTTGTACAATCTGTCCGAAAGTGTCATTTTCCCCCACAGCTCCAACACGTTACGTTGGGTTTGTTTGGAGATTTTCCCCGGTTCTTTGATTTTGATCGCCCATGTTTGTTTGAGCTCTTTGATTTACTTCTTCCCCTTCGATCAACACTGAGAGCATTCCCTGATAATCTCCAGTTTCCCGTTTGCGAATACTTTCGCTGAGAACTACATCTCGTATTTCATCAAACTTCAGTTTATCAAATCCTTGGGAACTGCTGATTGTGGCAACAACAGTATCCCATGACTCGGGTAAGGATGACATCAAAATCAACGCTTTAATTTCATCTTCGAAATTCATTTCCACCGAACTTAGTTGACTTATGATCATATTGAATTCATTTATATGATCAGCAACAAATCCACCTTCAGACATTTGTAGATTGAACAATCTCCGCATCAAATACACCTTGTTCATAGCCGACGGTTTTTCATACATATTTGACAGCGCCTTCAATAGATTTGACGTTGTCATCTCCTTGATAATGTTAAACGCCACGTTTTTGGATAGCGTCAACCGGAGGTTCATGAAGATCTTTCTGGTACAGATAATCTTCAATTTGCATCTTCCAGAAACCGAAATTGGATCCATCAAACTTCTAAATTCCAATCTTTGAACTTTCCATCTTCACAAATCGTGGTGAATTTCACCTAGCTCTGATACCAGTTGTTAAGGTCGCACAACAACGCACACGCTCGATCTAGATGAACACAAAGAATAGGATAGAGAAAAGTTCTATGGCTAAAAAGGTTTTTTTTTTTTTTTAATTGATGACTTCACGGTATGTACAGTAAGAGAGAATTATAGAGAATACATAAAGTACATTTTCAAAGCTCTACCGGACCGGATATATATATGGTTTAGTTTACTATATATAGCTTTACGAGATTTAACCATCTACTATATATAGTTATTTACCATATATAGCTTTACCAAATATAGCTTTACCGGATATAACAGTTGACTAAGCTATAAATAAGAGAGTAGACTCCATAACCTAACACTGTGCGCATTCACGCTCATCATTTAGTGCGCGTCCGCACTCATCATCTCTAGGGGAAGTAGCCTTATGCTTATGAACATACAATATGAATGAGGTCCCTCTAAATCCATCATATTGTCTCTTCTGACACAACCCTCTAGTCTCATCTCTTTGTTACTCTAGGTAACACATACTCGTAGATATTTATATTAATATCATTTTCACGCTCGTAGGGTTATGTCCTATGTCGATTTAACGACATGATGCAATATGGCACTCATCATCATCATATTAAGGTAAACATCATGCGATCATCATACTCATCATATTGTCACAAAGTGCATCAAACATATCAAGTATGTCATTCATCAAAAAATATATATACTGCACACATCATCAAGTATCGTAACCCACACATCATCATAACTCATATACCGCATCATACGACATAGTTCATACATCATCATAACTCATACAATTTTTTAGCCTATCCTATAGTAAGGCCACTTACTTGGTTGACCTTGGCCGAAGTACTCCCTAAATAGCTAAACGTAAGCTCCCGTTCCGTGAGAGTTGCTTCCTACGTTGTCGGGGTTTGTTTCCTATCACACCGTTCACCACTTTCCGTTAGTATTTCACAATTTATTTACCTATAATTCAATAAATGTGAAATACGACTCTAAAATGGTCTCGGATACCTTAATCGGGGCCAAAAACAGATTCGGGAGGGTCGAAACAATAGAAACTGGGCTGAAAACAGGTGAGCTGAGCCGAACAGCCGTTGGGAGTCGCCGGAGCGTCACGAGAGGGAGCCCGAGCTGTTTGTTTCGAGCCGAGCCGAGGAACCGCCTGCACCGCTGTGTGACACGTGGCAGTAGCAGAGCGAGCCACATCGTGCGGTAGCATCGGGTCGAAGCGCGTGTCGCAGTCCGATTCGGGTCGTGGTCCGAGTCACGGGCTGCGAAAGGCCACTAGGCCAAGACTAATCGTTGGGCCGCAAGTGTTTGGGTTGCAGGCTGACTCAATTGGACCGTGGGTCTGGTCTCGAGTTGGTTCAACTGAATTGTAGCTTCTAGGCTGGTTTGAGGTTTAAGCCACTGTAGTTGGGCTGGGCCGAAGGTAGAGGCCAAGGGAAAGAATGGGCTGGCTCTCTCGGGTTTTGGGTTTGGGTTTACCCGGATCTGTGGATCTCGTCTTCCTTACCCGACTTCGTCGATTTTTCGATGAGTTTTCTCTCTCCTTCCCGCGGCGTTTCCATTTCCGATTTCGGTCCTCTTTCTTCCTTTTCCTCTTTATTTATCGTCCTTGTTTCTTTTCTGGGAGTTTTTCGGCCTAAAAGTTCCTAAAACCACAGATCTAAGAACTTTTAGGAAAACCCAATTTTTCGACCTCGGTTATCGACAACGGTGCTTACGCAAAAAGCACAAAACGCACCTTGAGTTATTGTGCTTTCGTTAGGGATCCTTCTCGTGGTGGTAACTGATCGTTTGGTGTCGGTTTGACGGTGGTTTGAGGGTTCGTCAGAGAAACTAGAAACTCGCCGATATTTATCTGAAATCTCTCTCTCGTATTTTCTTTCTTTTCTCCCTTTGCAGGTATTCTGATAGGTGCTGGGATTTGTGGGCTAAAGGCTGGGCGTGGTGTGGCCTTCGTTTCTAGTGGGGTCCGCGAAACTCGGCGATCGCCGAAAAACTCGCGAGTTTTCCGGCGACTGAGTTTTTTTTTTTCGGTTTCATTTTCTTTCCCTTTTTTTTTTCTCTTTTTCTTTCTCGAATCGTTACAAAGGGAGAAGAAAATGAAAGAAGAAGAATCAGATATTCCCTAAACTTGACAGTCAAGTAAATGAATGAAATCCGGAACCTGAACCTGATTGAACTCTGGAACCTTTAGAAAAGAGAGAGATTCATGAGACTGAACTACTCCACCTTCACCTGAACCTCTATTCCCTTCCCTTTTTACCTTATTTATTAACCTAACCTTATTGAAAGAGGTAAACAAAGACGAAACCAAAAATCTGAACCGAAACCTTCTCCGAGTTTACAGTGTTTGAAAGAAAGAAGGGAGTCGAGTCAATGAATTAACTGCTTTACAAGAGAATTGATTTCAGAAGAAAATGAAACATGAATGAGACTGAACCTATCCTCTTCTCCTCTCACTACTTACTCATTCAGCTTTGACTCTATTCCCTTAAGTTATTGTGAGTTATTCTTTCACGAACTGGAAACAAAGACGAAAGATTCCTTCTCCTTCACTACTGAATGAACCAGATTGAACTCTTTCACGAGGGAAAGCGGCTTCCATAGACAAAGGGAGTAGGGTTGAGTCTCCTTTTGCGGACTCAACCTACTCCCCTCCCTTATTGAAGGAGGAAAACTCGGTCTCACTGCTTCGCCCCTTTCCGATTCATTCTCCTTCACCTCTGCTCTTTCGGCTCCCTTCTTGAACTATAAGTGGCTTCGCTCCTTCAACCGATTGAACAAGGGAAAAGAAAAAGATCAATACGGGGGATTTATTCGACTGAACTGAACCTCGTAAACTATCAGCTTCTCTACGAAACCGGAACCTCTATTCCCTTCAGTTGACAGGAGAGGAAATGAATGCAAGAATCAGAATCAAATGAAAGAGAAGTAGTTCAACCCTTGTTTATAGGAGAGTAAAGAAAAAATAAGAGAATGAAAGAGAAGCGACTGAACCTTTACACTCGAGTAAATGAATTCAATCCTGAACCTATTCTGTATGGTCTCATTACTTCGCTCCTCTCCCTCTCGGTCTCGTTGCTTCGCTCCTTCACCTTCACCTTTAGAGAATGAAAGAAGGGAAAGAAAAGAAGAATCAACATTCATTCTCCTAAACCTATCGGTAAAGCTGCTTCGCTCAATCACCTGTACTTTACAAGAGAGTAAATGAATGAAATCCCTTCCCTGAACCTATTTATTCAAACAATGAATGAAATTCGGAACCGGAACCTTCTTGCACTCCTCCTTATTCATCAAGTGTTTCAAGACTCAACAAGAATTCTCAGGAACCGAAATGACCTGACCTTCACCTATTTATCGAGAAAAAGATCAAGACTCAAGCAAGATAAGATTCATGAGAATAACCTAAAGGAGAATCAAATGAAACATGAATTCTCCTTTTCCTCTATTCTCTTTCCTTCACTTGACAGTCAAGTAAATGAATGAAATCCTGAACCTATTTATTCTTCTTTTTCAGAAGTCAAAAGACAAAAGCAAGACAAGAAAGATGAATTCTCCTTTTCCTATTTATTCTTGAACAAGGGTTTCACTATTCTTGAACTCGGTAAAGCATATTCTCCTCTTCCCTCTCCCTATTGGTTACTTAAGAAGACTATTGATTGGTTACTTAAGAAGGCTATTGGCGTTTTCTCTCTAACGGACTGAACTCGGAACCTATCCTTTACAGAATGAAATCAGGGAGACTTAAGATGAATTGAAAGAATAAATGAATTAGCTGCTTTACAGTCGAGTAAATGAATGAAATCCGGAACCTGATTGAACTAAAAAAGAAAGATTTGAATGCAACTATGAATCTCATGGAGAGTTCGATCCTGACTCTAAAGATTACCATTTAATGATGGTGTTCACTAAGAACCACAAAGATCAGTATGAATCAGCTGCAGTTTTTTCAAGGCTCTCCATGCCTATTTAGGAAAGGGTTGTCTATGTTGCTTCCCAAAATTGCAAGGAGGCATGTCATCATCAATGTCAACGAGTCCTTCTATCAGCTTCTTTGACTGCATCTGAAGCAAACCTTGATGATGAAAGTGCCCAAGTCTTTTGTGCCAAATCTCAGTGGCACTAGCTCTAGATATAAAGGTCATCTGCTCTTTCTCCATCGGATTTAGAGTAAAGCTTTTTCCTTTCATTTTGACATTGAACAAGTCTTTGTCACTAGCATCTTTGATCAAACACTGTTTATTCTCAAACAACACTTTATAGCCTTTATCAAGAAACTGTCCAACACTTAAGAGATTTTGATCAATTTTAGGTACAAATAAAATATCTGGAATAAATTTTGTACCTTCATAGCTTGTTATAACTACTATGCCTTTTCCCTTGACTTCCAAGTGTTCACCATTGCCAGTCCTCACTCTCTTAACTTCGGTGTCCCTTAATTCCTCAAAAAACTTCTTGTCATATGTCATGTGATTTGTGCACTCATTGTCAATCAACTAGCTCTCGTTTGATTCTTTGCCTGAGGAACAAGTGACCACAAACAATTGATCTTCGTCTTCTTGATCAACTACTTGTGCATCTACTTCTTTCACCAGTCCTTTGACTTTGTAGATCACAGCTTCATGTCCAATTTGATTGCATTTGGAGCATTTGGCGTCAGGTCTTCTCCAACACTTGTATGGTGGATGACCTTTCTTCTCACAATGGCAGCAAGGTGGATAGGATTTTTTGGAACCTCCTCCTTTTGTCTTCTGATAATTGGCAGATGAATCTCCATTCATCGATTGGTTTTTGAAAATTTTCTTGTTTTTATACCTGTTGTTGTCTTGATGCTTAACAGGTAAGGCACCTTCAATCACCCCTTCTTATCTCATAGACCTCCTTTTCTCTTGTACTTGTAAAGCGTTCAAGAGCTCCGTAAGAGAAATCTTTGACAGGTCTTTGGTGTTCTCTAGAGTAGTAATGGTAGCTTCAAACTTCTCTGGAACAGTGACTAGCAGTTTTTCAACGATCCTGAAATCATTTAACACAGAACAAAGCATTCTCACCTTGTTGGCAATGCTGAGAAGTTTGTCAGAGTATTCTTTCATCGACTCCGACTCCTTCATCTTCTGCAACTCGAAATCCTTAATCAAATTCAGGACTTTCATTCCACAAATCCTCTCATCTCCTTCATATTCAGCCTTGAGATAATCCTAAATTTCCTTTGCTGTTTTGAGAGACATTATTCGCATGAAGATCATTTGAGATACAACGACAAATAGGCAAGCTTTTGCCTTTGATTTCCTTGTCTTCTTTTCCTTCTATACTTTGATTTGTGCTACAGTAGGATTTGCTGGAAGCAGAGGAACCTCGTAATCCTATTCTATTGCTTCCCAAAGATCCAAGGCCTCCAAATAAGTCTCCATACAAACTAGTAGGATTTGCTGGAAGCGGAGGGACCTCATAATCCTGTTCTATTGCCTCCCAAAGATCCAAGGCCTTCAAATAAATCTCCAACGAACTGCCCACATTTGACAACAGCTGAAAAACTGGATTCTCCTCCCATTTTGATCTCACAGATCCCATAAGAAGACGGCTCTGGTGGTGCAACAGCTGAAAAAGTGGATTCTCCTCCCATTTTGATCTCACAGATCCCATAAGAAGACGGCTCTGGTGGTGCAACAGCTGAAAAACTGGATTCTCCACCCATTTTGATCTCACAGATCCCTTAAGAAGACGACTATAATACCAATTGTTAGTGAAAGAGTGGGTGATTGAATGGTTGATAAGAAGATTGTGTTATGAAGAGCAAGAATGCTCTATATATATTAGAGAATACATAAAGAACTTAGTCCTAAATCTGTTTAATTTTTCAACTAAAGACACCCTAAATCATTTCGAGATTATAACTCTAGCCCCCTTTTTTCTAGATCCATCTCACATCAATAATTCGACCCCTACCGTCTATAGGTAGTTTTAGACAAGTTTCTTTTGAAGTGGATACCCGAATGCCAAGTATGACTCGTAATAATCTATCTTCAAGGGCATACAATGATTCTTTCGCCATCTGAGGCATTAACTTACCTACTAAAATATCGTCCATGTCCACCCACGATCCCAGCATCACAATTCCATTTTTGTCTAAATTTCAAAGTAAGTGGACTACGTTAGTGATTCTTTCAAGTCCACATTTTTTATACAAAAGAGCAATCTCTTCGTAAAAAAATAATAGTTACGATGCTATGAGAATTTAACCTTGAAACTTCTAAAACCATAAATCGTCAAATTAAAACTAAAGCATAAGCTAGAACCAAAAAAGGAAAATTTCTGCCAACAAATAAGATCGAAGCAGCCAATTAGTAGGATGATGAACACCTGCATAATATTAGAGATTAGAGAAAGTAGAGAAAGAGGGAAGCAGGTTGGCTATCTTATTATTGAACATCCTTGAGTGTAGTTGCAATGAACACTACTACAACTACTACCTCACTCGGGCCAACCCATTGCTAAAACTTAATCAACCTAAAAATGAATGCACAAGACAGCTGCACCAAAAATCTGTCTTAAATGCCCTAATAATATGAAACATTGCCTTCCCATTGCAAATTCGCATTAAACCCGAAAGTGATGCCTAATGCTTACATATCGCTTTGTTGGTAACCTGTACAAATTCTTCAAATAGGGGTTGAGTTGGGTTGGTATGTTCGGAGTATCTATCTCTAGCCTCTACTTTTTTTACCTGAAACATCCCGTAAATTAAACAAAAAGATGAGTGACCACACTATAAACGACTTAAAATGAAGAATCGCATCCAAAATAACTTTAAAAATAAACTTTGAGGTAGGTTTCAGTTAAGCAAGAAGTTTCATTTATACTGGTCAAAATATGAAAAACGTGATGATTAATATGTAAAAATTGGAAAGCATTCGCATCATTCATATAAAATTGTAAACTGACATGACATTTATGTATAAAAAAATTAATATTGAAAATGATTTCAATGATATATCTTAAGATATAATAAATAGTAACAACTATCATAATCTATCACGTATGCTTTCTAATTTTGACACATGAGTTGCCATGTCAGTTTCCATTCTTTATTTTAACAAAAAAGATATTTTCAGTACAATTTTAAAATATAAAGTTAAAATAAGAAAACGACCTCTGCTCTTGTGTTCTTGGCTGACATGGAGAACATGTCCTATAACTTTTCAAAGTTAAAATATAAGTATAAGTTAAAATATAACTTTTCAAAGTCTGGAGGCATAGTCGAAACCTATACTAAAGTTCGAGAGCATGTCCTATAATTTCACCCCAAAAACAAAAAGAAAAGAATGATATGCTAGGTAGAATTGTGTTCTTGGCTTCTCTAAATGAGCTACCTAGATCAAACCCTACGCCAATCATCTCCCCTTTTGGAATTTCGTAAAAAAGAAAGAAAGGAAAAAAAAAAAAAAGGCAGAGATTATTTGTTCTGTACTTGTTCTGATCAGTAAAATTATTTATTGAAATTATATATAAATAAATAGATATTATCACAAACGCATTGTAATATGGCATTAAACCTAGGGATATAGGAGCTGCTAAGGGTTAATAGTTACCTCTGCGAGTGGCTATGTTTCTAGCTGCCTTTCAGATCCTTCCACAAAAAGCAATTAAGGAAGGCATCCAATTTAACCAACCAGAACGCAAGAGCAGAGGTCGTTTGGGGCAAGGACGTAAACGACGCTAACGTATCTCGAAAATCAACTGAAGAACCTTCTGGGAAATTATAGAACCAATCTTCATTGATGGCACCAACAAAATCAGCAACCACCTGTTCAAATCAAACATAAAAAAACCAAACTATGTTTACCGGATGTTATTGACACTACAAGCATAAACAAGTGGTACGGGGCATACAATAAGAAATGTTAAAAATGTAAGCCAATATTAAACCAAAAACCTGCAAAAGTTCTGTCAAAGAGGAAGTGCGCCTTAGCCGTTTGATCCACAACTTGTGAGCTGATTTAGTCCAAGCTCCAACCATGGCACCCTCAGGCATTACAGACTACAAGAAAAATAGGCGGATCAAATGATTTAAAACCACTAGCAATTAGTTATACACATCAACCAAAACATAAAAGCATGACGATGCAAATGCGTGGCAAACACAAATATTCGAGACCATGGAAAACGAAGAAAAATTATAGAATGATTGGTAGTTTTTTCTCTTGTAGAGTTTTGTTTTCTTAGTAGCACGCGGGGGTTGTCTACCCGGACCGTAACGGTTCTCCTTTTTGTGGGTAATATAATATTCCCCCCATAAAATTTTGAAAAACAGACTTTCTTCATATGTTGCACGATAAAAGTCATGCCGGTAACAGCCACAAGAAAGAGAATACCTGAAAACTTCTTTCTTTCCTTGAGAAATATGAAAAAAAAAAAAAAAAAAAAAAAAAAAAAAAAAAAAAAAAAAAAAAAAAAAAAAAAAAAAAAAAAAAAAAAAAANTGTTAAAAATGTAAGCCAATATTAAACCAAAAACCTGCAAAAGTTCTGTCAAAGAGGAAGTGCGCCTTAGCCGTTTGATCCACAACTTGTGAGCTGATTTAGTCCAAGCTCCAACCATGGCACCCTCAGGCATTACAGACTACAAGAAAAATAGGCGGATCAAATGATTTAAAACCACTAGCAATTAGTTATACACATCAACCAAAACATAAAAGCATGACGATGCAAATGCGTGGCAAACACAAATATTCGAGACCATGGAAAACGAAGAAAAATTATAGAATGATTGGTAGTTTTTTCTCTTGTAGAGTTTTGTTTTCTTAGTAGCACGCGGGGGTTGTCTACCCGGACCGTAACGGTTCTCCTTTTTGTGGGTAATATAATATTCCCCCCATAAAATTTTGAAAAACAGACTTTCTTCATATGTTGCACGATAAAAGTCATGCCGGTAACAGCCACAAGAAAGAGAATACCTGAAAACTTCTTTCTTTCCTTGAGAAATATGAAAAAAAAAAAAAAAAAAAAGGAAAAGAAACAAGCACACCAAAAAGGAGTCATTTTTAACTACGAGAAAGAACTACAATCTAAGAGAACGACTAAGCTGAAAATTACAAAAATCATCAAACACCCTAACAAGAAAGAAAGTCTACCACCTTTATCACAAAAAGGAGGGTTCATAAGCACCTCCTCAATCACAGAGTAGCAACCTCTATTCTGAGCCAATACATAGGGACGATTCTAGATGTTCACTCTTCCATGTAGAACTTGCCGAGCGAAAAATTTAACTTAGAAATTTTATCCTTCTAAAGAGAGTTGATCAATGATAGCACAATATAATGATTTATCCCTACGCTTAAGTTATTTATAGTATTGTAGTTTATTTAGGGACCAAGGAAGGGATTCAAGGTTTGGGATCGCATCAAGATGGGAACAAGTGTGGCATTTGCCAGAGTGTTTTTCTTTTCCTTTCTTTTCCTTTCTTTTCCTTTCTTTTCCTTTCTTTTTCACTGTAGTTTTCTTTATATATTTTTCTAGAGGAATTCAAGTTTTTATTGTTCATTGAGTGGTTGATCTCAGCTTCCAGTGGTTTATCTCATTAGCAATCTGAAATCACATAATGAGCCTTTTTTGGCAAAATGGTTGTGGCATTTCTTCATGGAATCGAGCGTTGTGCAGCTCAAATACCTGAAAACTAGTTGATCCCACAAAAATACACTGAAATCCAACACCACAAACCGAAGCTTACAAAGGGACACCGGCTGACCTTTTTTAAAATTAGATCCAAATAGTGCATCTTCCCATGATGCTAAATAATGCATGAAATCATACTTTTAGCTTGGCCTTGATATATGCATCCTCAACTATATTAAAAACTGTGGTTTTCTTAGTTAAAAGTAAATTTAAAACATTAGAAAACCCTTTTATTATCCCTTTGTATATACTAACAGGTGGACTTTTGGTGCCTATCTTCAAAGAATAAGACCCAATTATGCAATCATATATATATATATATATGTATATTATATCGACACAACAATTATATAAATTTAATATCAGTTTATTTTCTTATGTCCAAAAGCCAAACAACTTATTCGTTGTTCCATATATAAATGGGGTTGGGCTTTTCGTCTAGTCTTCCCTTGACATGCGAATCATCCTAATGATAGATATGTTTCTTACTAAAAAACAATAATAATAATAAAATGACATACCTCGATTGCATGAACTGCAGCTTTCAACGATTGGAACTGTGATGATAAAACCTTATGCTTTGGAAATACATCATCGTCCTCTTTTTCTCGGCAAGTTGCCCTATGAATGGTATATCTTTCCTCCAGGTTGAAGTCAAGCTCGAAGGTCATATGGCAAACTTTACAATGTTTCTCATCTCTCCAATACAAATCATGGCAGCTTTCACATCTAGCAAGTGAATCGAGATATGACCTTTTACCATGCCTTACAGCATAAAGCGCATGGTAGAAGAAATTCCATACCCATGAATCAAATTCCTGGAGACAATTCCAGCTTTGCTTTTCTTCTTCTCCCTTCCGTTTAACGTCAAGAACTATAGCACTACATGAAGGCAACATATCACCGGTAGTCTCAGCTTGGTTTAGGCTATTATCGACATCAGACACAGGAGAATAACTGCTTTCTCTAATCCTATCCATATCAGATTGTTCAGATTGTGTAAAGCTCCTGCTCACAAGATTCCTGGTGCTATAATTTGACATGGCTTCACATAGAAATGCTACACGCTTTTCCAGAGATTCAATGAGGTAAGCTTCCCGCTTACCTCTATCATCCAACACAGATAACAAGGCACACAAGGCCTACATTAAGAATAGAAAATAGAACAATAATTAAAATAACACTAGTGCTCAAGATAAAAAGTAAATTTGTCATAAAATTTTCAGGATAATACCTCTTCAGTATCGATCACTTCCCAATGGCCATCCTCTGAAGATTCAAAATAAACCCTCCTATGACCAGGATCAGATGCATTACAAGGACCAAGAAAAAGCCAATATCTATTGTACCTACGATCCGAACCTAAAAAGATAGATTGCATTGGATGCAAGTAAATAACATCTCCCATTTTGTTTGCACCATTTCCTTGACCTACTAAATTCTCATGGAACTCTGAGATTGTTGTTGTTGAATCAATAGGATGATGTTCTAATGAAGCATGTCTGATACTGGCACCATGCAACTGTCCTGAACTAGTCAAGAATGACCTTGACAGGTTGTGTCCCCTGACAGATGACTTCTTTATTTTTGCTCCAGAACCATAGCGTCGTATGTCGGAAGCATAATCAATTGCACAAGATGTAGACGTACCCTATCAGATTGAAAATTCTTAAGAGTACTACACCTTAAATCATGCAACAGTAAGCCAAAGAAATATAAAATGGACACATTTCTAAGAAACACTGCCAGCAAGCGCCAAAGTATAATAGAACTAACTATGCTGGAAAACTGTCCCTGCAGGCTGCAATGAATAAATTCTTCTCCCAAATAAAATCAAATCTCATATAATAAGAGGAAGAGTAGGTGTTCTTTGATTTCTAAATATGAGACATTGCTAGAGAAAAATATCACAAAGGTAAAAGTAGATTTTGATCTTCAAGATATAAATACAAACACTCATCAATATCTTTCACCATTTACTAAATATTAAACAATTATAATGTAAACATGAAAATACTAGGAAATATGACCCTTACAAGATAGAATAATGTACCTTTGGCTTAATACTTGATCCATAAGAAAGAAGATCAATTAAAGCCACCAATGCATTCAACTTCTCTTCAATGCTTAATCCTGAATATTCATCTTCCATCAGTCCTAATAGCCATGCTTCACCTGGATGGCTTACATCAATCTCCATGAAAACAGTTGGGTTTTCGTTATTGGATTTCCGAATTTTAGTTATTTGAGAACACAAGTTTTCTGAATCACATTCAGAATCATAACTGCTGCTGCATATAGATGCATTAGCTGCTATATCATCTACACTTCCAAAATCAGTATCCGACTGAATTTCATCAACATCCATTGTAGCAGGACTAGGCCGGACACGATATGCAGATGAAGATATCTTTTCAAATAAAGTTATATCACTGGACAGAGTGGAACATATTAGAAGCTCCAGTTCTTCAGTAGTGCCAGCAACATTCAGATCAACAATCTTCAAGAAAAAATCAATGTCAAACGGATCAATATGGTAATTTGATGTCCACCTTTCCAACAACTATAATAATAATGACAATGAAGTAATCCACATTTTTCACAACATAGTCACATACCTTTGATTCCCTTGTCAAATCAGAAACTTTGATCCCATTGTTTCCTTGCTCTGATAAAATTATAAATAATTCACCCTTCAAAGTTCCACGTTGCAGACCATATTTAACCATCAGGTTCATTTCCTAGAAAAAAAGTCCAAAAAATGGAGGATACTCATGAAAGTTTATAATGAAGCAGAACAACGCGAACCATTCACAAGATCAAACTTGCCGACATTATGCTTACAATTAAACAGAACAAAAGGACAAGAGTGGTTCAGGTTCTGGATCTCCAAGGTTTAGGCTGCATTTCTTTGGTTTCTGGTTGGCCTTATTGTAAGCTTTAGAATTATTTGGATTGCATTATAATTGTATTGATCCAAGAGCACTGGAAAAGCTTTGCATGTCTATCAAATCAAATTTTATACAAAGCTAAACGGAACCTCCGAGTTTCCAAGATTCTGAGAAGATATTCAGGATAGTCTTGAACTCCAAAATTTAAAAAAAAAAAAAAAAAAAAAAATTTATGGGTCATTTACTTCAGGGGTACTGGGTGAAGATGGTTCTGACTTTCCTACATAACCTGTCTAATATCTTTTTAATTGTAGATATGTATACGATTTATACTTGTACTAAATCTGAAAACTTCAATGTAAAAGCAAGGTTACAAAACTATGGATCAATTACATAGGATATGATCAAACCAAATCTACTTTCGTCACAAAAACAACAAAATGCCTAAATATTGAAAATAGTAAAATTGTGGGTTACTCTAACCTTTTGAGACTTATGTTCGATCGGCTCCTATGAAAAAACATAGAATTTATGGTGCATTGAAGCAGAAAAGTACGAAAACTGAATACCTTAGAAAGGGTCTCCTTTTGCAATGCACCTTGTTTAGAACAAAAACCAGCTGCAATCAACACTTGACGTAGTATTTCTGTCCATGTTAAAGGGTTCAATGATTTCTTCCATACGTCAAGAGCAAAATCTTGACTTCCAAGCTTCAGAATGATGAAAATAAGATATAAGCACAGATGTTTTCTTCATATTTTCAAAAGCAGAAGTCAACTAAAAAACATGCAGAACTATATGATAGATTATGCACTCATCTTAGTCCTAATTAGAAAAGTTTCCTATCTTATTTGCTGATTGAATTGGCTTTTACATATTAATAAAGCAATGTGGGAAAGTTTTTCAAACAAGGAAAAAAAAAAAAAGACGAGTGGAACTATATGATAGATCTTGCATATCATTTAATTCCTAGTGAGAAATGTAATTATTTTATACTTCAATCAGCCCCGCATGATTTTTTTTTTTTTTTTTTCCCTGAACAAGAGACGAGGATTTCATTGAAATAATAAAAAGAGACTAATCCTTAGAAGATGCAAACTCCATACAGAGCCACAAGAAAGAAAAATCAGCAAAATGCTTGCAAAAAGAACACCGTGAGGAAGCCTTTAAACGTGTAGATTTGAACCGATCAAACTAAGGGAGATACTTATCCTAAAAAATTCTCTGATTCCCTTCCATATACAATTCTGATCGAAGAGCTTTGACCGCATTTAACCAAAGAAACTTCAATTTAGTGGACAAAAAAAAATCGAACTAAAAAAAAAAAAAGAATATACCCATAATAGCATTCCTATCAAATTATACTATAATATCTTCTTCAATTCTCTTTTATAATGAAGTTCCTTTGTGATAGTCAAAGATTAAATAAGCTAGGAGCTCATTACTATTTGTTGCTATAAAAAAGGATGAACTGTCCTCAAGAGGCAGTGCCATTGTCAAGGGCTTGGAGTTTCTTGGTCATATCGACTTAGATGTCTCCCAGGTCTGGGCCTTGGGGCAGGCATAGGTGACCCTGAGTGGGAAGTAAAGCTTCGAATCCCAGTTATCTAAAAAAAGGATGAACTGCAAAACTAACAGTTGAGAGACACTACTTAAATCTGAATTGCCGCAATTCAAGTCAGAATGCATTTCATTAGAAAATCTGGAATTCAGAACCATTATAGCCCAACTGTCCATGACCTAAACGATTCTGTACCTAACTAGCTGAACCAAAAATTGGATTTAAACGCATTGGCACCTTCTAAAGTAATTTGTTAGCTGAAGTTGACCTAATATTACGATAAAATTTACCTTGACCTATTACAATGATAAAATTCATCCTTCCAACTCAAAACAATCTTCCCCTCGATAAAACATAAAGATAAAATCAAGCCAAGCAATTTACCTATCATCCTCAGCTAACAAATCTAAATTAATAGTGCACTTAGAAAACAAGGTGCTAATAACCAAATCAGTTCTTTCGTTTGTTCTCAATAAAAGTTGCATTCTCTATCAAGACAAAATGTCAGTGGCATAAATTCAATCATGAAATACTGACCAAATGAACTAAAGCAAGAAATTTGCAAGACTTGCTCAAAGGAGTCAAGTACGCATTGCTAAACTCTGCCTCGATATCACAAAATAGTAGTTTGAGAAGAGCCATGTGAATCTTTCCAAGTAAGAATGAATTCTGCAAATGCAAGAAAAACAAAGCCAGAACAGGGAGTAAATGTCAAGACCAAAATATTTTATATTTTACCGGACATTATTATAGGAAGATCAAAGAAAATATTTAACCTTGTCATAAAATGCTTGAGCAAACTCATCAAGGGTGAAGGGGCATATGCCTAATGTTATGGCGTATGTATAAAGAAAATTGAAGGCCTGCAAAAATTAAAAAGCCAAGAGTTAAATCTTGGCATTTCAAATAACTTCATAAACTTCTTAATGCAATCGCGCATCGAACTTTTAGTTTTCTTGTAATTATTTATGCTAATTGGAGGAACCTTTTATAATCCCTTTGGTTTTTCTTGTTTATTAGTTATTCAATGAGATTTGTTTCTTATGTTCAAAAGATAATAATAATAAAACAAATAAAAATACTACCCAATCAAAATTATCTATTGAACGCTTTATCCTCATGGAAAGGTTATTTAGAAGACATGCTATTTTTCTTTGATAACCATGAATGTTTGAATGAGTTTGTACGCACCTCGACTATTCTCACCAAACAATCGTCGACCTTACAACATTTGGTTGCCAAGAAAACTCATAAGATGTTAAATCATGGACAAGTGACCACCATGACTTGAACACATTCCCTCTAAGTCCTTTATTATTTAGATAGCAACTTATGACAGTTAGAAATGCTCTTCTCTAAATATGCAAATAATCAGGATTCACAGTTACTTCATGGAAAACATATCCTCTTACAAAGGAAATTAATGATAAAAAAGACCATAGAGAAGAAATTCATGGAGGTAGTAAAAGAAAAACCGCAACAGGAAGGAAAAAAAAATTATATCTAACATTCTTTTATACTAAGTGAAAGCACAATAAAACACATTTACAAGGGAGAAAATTAAAAGGGTTTGAGCCCAATGGGTGTTTCCAAGAAAACCCAAATTAGTATCTATGCTAGCAAATTAAAATTGCAATTGAAGAGAAAATGGGGTATACTAGAGACACCAACTGATCTTCCAATACCAAAAAGACAGGATCGACTCCATAGTCTTTAATACAAACCTTGAATAGTTTCTTGCCAATATCTAAAGATGAATCCCAAGATTGAATGCCAAATGGTTGTTTCATCTTCACAGAATTTGGAGGGAACTTGGCAAGCATATCTGAAAATATAAAATATATTAGAGATGATATTCCAAGGATCTCCTTCATACTTATAATAGAAACAACTCTTCCTTACAGAAAAACAGATTTAACCTTAGAAAAGGCATACAAATGGAACAACAGGTGGACAAGTTCACCCCTGAGATCACAGGTCTAATTATCTAGTGTCAGGTGAGAAGCTTTCCTAAATTAATAGTAGAAGAAAATTATTAAAATATGCTAAAGGACTTGCAACCTTTTCAGTGTTACAACACCATTGGTTGGCAGAATGGTGGCACATCAAAAAGAACAAATCATCAACCTACCTCTTGACAACACAATTCTTTTTTGAACTTCTCAGTTCTTCACCAACTTCCCAGAAACGAAGTCTGCTAGATAGTCTTTAGCATGTCATACCAAGCAACCATTAAGGTTAGTTTACCACAATGGATGCTTTCAATAGATATATATACTGAGGTCTATTTGTGGTGAGAAACCTTTTTGGGCATCCCAAGTAGTTCTTTGGTATAATAAAAGTGCTCCTATTGCTTTTTTCTTCTTCTTCTTTTTTTTTTTTTTTTTTTAAGCAGTCTTTAGAAGAAGAAAAAAGACTGCTTAAAAAAAACGGAAAAAGAAAGAAAATTAAAACAAAGAGGAAGAGGGAACGGAAAATTCGTCTTTCATGACCCTTAAAAATTCTCCTAAATCTCCCCAAGTTACATAACGAAAAAACTAAAAACCAGCTGGTCTAACAGTAAATTCTCCCATGGACTTGGGAACACTAATGAATTAACAAAAAAGATGACCAACTGAACCAGGGTGCATCTAGTGGAAGCCAATAATTTGTAGGAAATTTCTCCCAGAAAGCTCTATTAGAAGGTTAGTGCCCAAAAAGTGAACGAGGTTTGTGAGAACCTCGTTCAGATGGATCGTAGTTCAGACAACTTCAAAAGACAAAAGGGAGGCGGTAATGAAAAATGCTAATAACTTTGGTCTAAGAAGCACGGACACAACGACATGCCTTCTAAAAATGTTGGACACGAACATGTCTGGGACACATTATTTTTTTAAAACATTTTAGATAATATTAAAAGATCAAACTCAAAATACTTACGATTTCTTTTACTATCTATTATAAATAATTAAAATTTTAAAAAAATAACGTGAAGAAAAATTTAAAGGACAGTTGAATCTAGTTCAAGTTTTAAATGGTACATAAAACCCAATAAAGACAAAAACACACCAGCCCATTGAAGACCCACAAAAATAAGTTCTATTAAAATGCCAATCAGCCCCATTTAAAAAAAGGAAGGAAAAAGAACCCTAACCCTAAAAAATTCCCTTCCCCTTCCCCTTCCTAAAGATATCACCATCAACTTCCTTCCTTCCTCCCAAGGGAGGCCAAACAACACATTCAAAATATGAACCTATTTGGGAGATAAATTCCAACTGACGAAATGTTCAAGAGGAGTCTATATCTTGCTTGAGGATGTACAAAAACATAGGCAAATACATAAGCTCAGCCAAAAAACTCGGGGATTACCTATTTATATTTTATATCTTCAATGAAGAACATATCACTCTCCCCAAAAGAAAAATAATAATAATAAATTGTTAAGAACGCAATAACTCTTGAAATCCATTAGAAATCAGATAAAACCAATACCGATAACCAAAAAAGCTAAACAAACGACTAACCAGAAAAAAAAAATTGAGGTAGAGAATGATGACTTTATTATAACACATCACCAATAAACCAAAATCAATCGGGATGAAAATGGATGAAAGGCTAAATCACACCGCTAATAATCATGATGCAAGAACAAAAAAATGGTGAAGAAATAGCACTGGCTACGGATGGATTTTGACTGGAAAGGAAAGGGAAGGGAAGGAGGAAAGAGGAGAGAGCATTTCCTTTACTTAAAAATTCCATTGAAAGGATAGTAAAAAATGATGTAGATAAATATTGTCATGTTCTTCCTTCACCTTTGCAAAGTGAGCAACTATTAACATCATTTGCCATGAAGTGATCACAAGAAGCCATAATATGTTTTCCAGCTTGCAACTCTCTCAGCTCCAACTCTTCATCATCTACCAGAGTAGCAAATTGGTCTACGCATCCTTGAGATTTCTTTCTTTCCCAAGCAAGTTCACATTTTTTGTAGCAAAATTGCTTTTGACTCTTTTCTCCATTGCGTTCCACCTGGAACATAAGAGGAACTTAAACAAACAGGAGAGGAAAAATTGCTAAAGGCAACAGAAATAAATAAATATACGTACGTATACATATAAATATACATATATTTTACATACTATATATATATATATGTATGTATTTAAATTTACCCGTCTGTTTTTTGTTGAAGGCTTTCTCTTTCCCTGTACTTTGGATGCCTGCCTTCCCTGTTTATAAGTAGGAGAATTCCCATCAGCAACCATTTTTATTTCAACTGTAACAGGTATTGTAATATTCTAAATTAGATATAGTAAAGGAAAAATAAATACCAAAAATACTCAAGTTACCTTCACTTTAGCTTGTCGTGGTGGTCGTTTCCCTTGCCGCAATGATTCTTCCGATGAAGAAGTTGAAACTGAAGATGCATCCATAAGTTCTCGGCCACTAAAATTTATTCCAGCAGGAAATTTGCCAGCATCAGGATTTGTTGCCTGCCAAACTGTCATCAAACCCTTTCCGATACCATGAGTTTTAAACGGAGCAGCCATCTTGCCACAGCAATCTACAGGGACTGAACTAGTTTGCTTTGAAACCTAAAATTATAGAGTACAAAAGATGTGAAAAAATAAGGATATGGAAGACGGCAAAAAAGCTGGAGCAAGAGTCAAGTATCATAAACATTTTAAATACCTTTCTCACTTTGGTTTCTCTTTGATTCTCTTGAAGCCACTCACCTGTAAAATAATGTACTACAAATATGAATCCTGAAGCCACTCAATATGCAACATTCATTTAAATTTGTCAACATGTATTTTGATAGGCTCATAGAGAGAAGGAAATAGGATATGAAAAGAGGTCAAGAAAAATTCTTTCACTTTCCTCTGACAAAATAGCATATATCAACTCAATAGAAGTGTCTGAGACCTAAAAATGACAAAGCCAAGTTCAAGATTTCAGGCTGATAAGTCTTGTGACTAGTTTGTACAAAATCTTAGTCTTGCAACTAGTTTGTACAAAATCTTAGTCTTGTACAAAATCATCGCAAAAACGCTGACAGATCGGTTGAGAACCATCTCAAACTCCCAAGGAGCTTTTATTGCTGGCAAACAAATTTTAGATCATGTTGATAGCAACTGAAGTCATTGAGGATTATAGGAAGAGGAAGAAGGTAGGTGTGATTTTTAAGATTGATTTTGACAAAGCCTACAACAATGTGCATTGAAATTTCCTTGATATGATCCCGTGGAAGAATAGTTTTGGCTACAAATGAAAAGCTTGGATTTGGAATTGAATAAGATCGGTGAATTTCTCCATTTTTGTCAATGGTAGACCGAGAGGTAAAATTTTTGCTTCAAAAGGCATTAGACAAGGCAACCCTACCTCACCTTTTATTGTTCATTTTTGTGGTCGATTTTCTAAAGTCGGTTAGAGTCAGTGGGTGTGGATAAGGGATTGATGGAGGGGTTTAAGGTGGGTTGGATAGTTTTCATTTGTTGCACCTCCAATTTGCAAATAACACCTTTTTTTTTCTCTAAGAAGGAAAGGTCCTTCACAAATTTTAATGGTTTCTTGTCTTCCTTTGAAACTGTCTCAGATATTTAATCATCAGAAGGAAAGCTCCATCATTGGTCTAAATTATGAGCCATCTAAGTTGTCTACATGGGCCTCCTTGCCCAGTTGTGAGCTGAGTCAACTTCCTTTTTCCTACCTTTGTTCCCTTGGGGGGAATCCGAAGAGTGTGCGCTTTTAGATCCCTTTTAAAGGCCTTCTTCCTCAAGGGAGGGAGGGTTACTTTGATACAATTGGTGCTAAGTGGGATCCCTATCTAATTTCTCTCCGTGTTTAGGATGCTTGTCTTGATTGGTAAGAATATTGAAAGCTTCCTGAGAAACCTTTTAGGGAGGAGATGGAGTGATGGGGCACAGCTAGTCGAGTGGGTAGGTTGTTTTGAAACTAGTGGATCATCGGGGTTTAGGCATTCTCAATCTCATATCACACAATGAGATTTTTTTGGCAAAATGATTGTGGCATTTCTTCATGGAGTACAACGCTTTGTGAGATAGAGTTATTATGAGTAAGGACCACACTCTTTTGAGTGTTTTTCCGACTATAGGTTTAAGGGTTCTAGCGAACATCCCTAGACTGCTACTGCTTCGAGCACTCCTTTGTTCCCCCTCTTTATCAACTATCCAGTAGAAGATGGATCAATTACTTATTTTTCGGAGGGTACTTTAGGTGGGATAAAAACCCTCTATGCTCTATTTCCGCAACTTTATTATTTGTCTGATAAGAGGATGCTTCAATAGCCCTTACTTGAATATCCCCCCATTTCGATCAAGAGGCAGTTGAGGCTGTCAACCTTCTTTTATTGTTTCAAACCAGGCGATCAGTCAATGCATTCTAGGTTTTGGTCTCCAAATTGTCAGAGTTTTTCTTACAACTCCTTTTAAATTGTTTTGTGCTCCCTTTTTCAGTCACATGATGTCTATGAGTTCTCCTTTCTAGGTTACAACTCCTAAGAAAATGAATTCTTTGCTTGAAAAGTTTTACATAACAAAACCGTCTTTGGAGACAATCTTCCTTTGTGTTGCACCTGCGATAGTGTGTTCTTTGTAGGAAGCAATTGGAGGACCTCGACCATTTTCTATATTATTTCCCCTTTGCATTCTCCCTTCGGCGTCAATTTTTCAGTACTTTTGGTGCTGCTTTGGTTCGTAATAGGGGATATTGTTCTATCATCAAGGAGGTGCTTTTGAATACTCTTTTTCACGATAAATGAAGAGTTACAAAGCAGGCTTTCTTTTTCACAATCTTTTGGGGGATTTGGCTAGAAAGGAAGAATAATGTTTTTAGAAGGATTGAGAGACTTAGAGATGGATGAGAGCTCGTATCAGACTTATGGGACTAAAGTCCTTCATCTTGTTGACCTTCTTTCTTAGGGATAAGGCAAACATAAGTCTCAGTCAATCCCACTTCAATAATGCATTTCTCAAAGAACTCACAAAACACTTTTCACGAGTCCTCTTTTAGGTACTCCCAATTTTCTGGAAGATAGCCATGGTAAATCCATTTGGCTTTGTACAACCTTTTGAATCTCCTATACAATAAAAAGGGCTTCCAACTCAACCCTCTCTGATATGAACCAAGATGTCTTCACTTTACCTCTAGGACTAATCACACGTTCAAGACCCAAAAAGCAACAATTAGCTTTAAATTCCCACATAACTGAAGAGTTCCAAGGAACGAAAACCGAAAGAAGTTTTCACTATTGTAATTTTTTGCAAGCATACTTTATTTTAGGTGTTTATGTTTTGGGCTTTCGAAATGGCTTAACTAGAATTATTATTTTATTATGTATTTTTTTAGTTAGGGGTAGAAAGGTCTTTTAGCTAACTGGCTAAGCAAAATAGGTTAAAGGGTTTGAATGAGACTTTACGTTCAATTTTTGGATTTTAGAATGAGGTGTTCTCTGTGCTTAATGATTGAGGCTTATCACCAAACTTTGTAGTCCTTTATCTAGGATTGCATGCTTGAGCATTCAGGTAAGACTAATCAACTTGATTGTGGAGCATTCAAACCATGAGTAGGGAACTAGTTTTCCTTACCTACTAGTCTTCAATCACAGGGTAACCTTCTCTAACTCTCCCTAGGAGTTGTGCTGATTGATTTTTAGGGGTTTTAGTCTTTGATAATTAGGGGTTCTCATAACAAAAGAGTTCCTAATTCAAACTACTAGGGCCATATCACTCTCCCTCTCCGAAATGGGGCTCTAGTCTTAACCTTCCAACTTTATTATTTATATGCTTTCCCAGGTTACTAGGAGAATGGGCAAGAGCAGGTGACTTGCAGAATACCTTTGCAATAGAGAAATGCTCCCAAATGAGAGACAATTGAAATCTCCACCGAGAGGCGGGTCATCCTTACAAAATACCTTCATTAGAATATTCTATGAAGAAAGCAAACTATGAATCGAATCTAACCTCTTCCTTCTATTAACAATGTTACCCTCAACCATAGTTTTACATTTACTTTTTGAATTTAGACCAAACCTTGGTTGAGACTATATTCATTACCAGTAGATGATACTGTAGTTTCATCCTCACTTCTGTCCCTCCTCCTCTTCTGAGCAAACCATCCTTGTACCTGCCTGTAGGTCAATCCTAAAGTGGCCGCATAAGTTTTCAATCTGCTTTGCGTAGGATATTTTTCCTCTGCAACAATAAAAAGTCAGAAGAGGTTACAATATCTTGGAAATAAGACAGGTCAAACTTAATTTGAGATTTATGACAAGTAACGAACTACGTTAATCTAAATGGTCAAACTGGCATGAAAAATTTCTCAAACTATATTCACAAGCCTACCTGAATAGAACGCATCGAGTGCTAGAAGCTGTTGAGGCGTTTTTCGCCTAAATTCCATTTCGTTAGATCCTATAATGCAAGGAAATTAGAAGAACAGCCAACAAATAAGAGTAAAACCGAGTGTTAGTTAACAAACACAATCCAGCCTTCGAAGAGAAATTAAAAACATCAAAAACAAATAGAACATGAATCGGCTCCACTTCATACCAACCACGACCAGAGCGAAGAAACACACTCACCAAAATCCACAGACAAAACCAGTTTCACATACACATAAGCCACAAGAGATGAAAACTAAAATGAATTACGAAAACTACCTCTGAAACAGAAGTGCAACAGCGCTTCCTTGCATGATTACGCTTGGTTGAATTTAGCCATATCCACTACCACAGGCTGAATTGAAGCGGCAGAGAGATTGGGAAGAGGAATCAAGAGTGTTTGTAGGGTAACGGAAGAACAGAGTAAGAGAATTTTGAAGAGTGAAGGTTTTGGAAGGGAGGAGAGAGAATAAGGAGTAAGAGATAACAGAGGAATAACAGTGGAAGAGAGAGAAAGAGGGAGGTAGGGTTTTGGGTTTTACACATCAAAAGAAATATCGCTAATGCTTTAAGCCTACTTCTGCCCGTACTGACCGCGAATTTTATCGGATTATAAAAATATCATACTTTTATGCGCTCTTGGACTAAAATACCCTTGACAATTTCTCAAAATAATTTGGTTAATTATTATTCAATATAATTGTTTTCTAAAATTACTTAAAATTTACTGTTTTTATTCTTAGAATATAATTCAATATTTTTATGACTAATTTAGTAATTATTATATTAAAATTTTCAATTTAATCCTTTATATTCATCCTAGGACAAAATTGAAAAAAAAAAGTTTAAAATATAAGAGATTAATTTGGAACTTTCCAAATTATAAGAATTAAAATTAGATGATCGGTGACCCGAGCAACTCAAATTGAGTTCATAACTCAACCCAACAGTTCGGTTGGGTTGGATTGTTGGGCTGTCTTATTTTAATTACTTAAAAATAAAAAATACTACTTATTTACCACTTAAATATCAAGAAAGGATTTAGGGGGAAGAGTTCCGGTCCGACGATGACTACAAGAAACACAACAGAGTGCGAGATAAATTGAATTTCTATTTCATTTCCTACCGAAAGTCCGAAGAGGAGAAATTTCTTTTTCTGGGTTGGGTTTGATTGTAACAAAATCTACTAGAATTTTCGACTTCATATATTTTTACACGACTCTCCACAATGGTATGATATTGTCCACTCTGAGTATAAGCTCTCATGACTTTGCTTTTAAGTTTCTCAGAAGGCTGTATACCAATAGAGAGAATATTTTTTTTTTATTATAAATCTTTAATCATTCCCTAAATTAGTCGATGTGGAACTTTCATCATCCAACATGGTGATTATAAATTTGATGAAACTATCTTAATTATTATTTTAAGGGTAAAAAAAACTTAATTATTAATACATAGAAATTTATAATTACTTACTTTAATACGTATACGTGTTCGAAATGTTGGTAACCATTTAAAATTTGTACCTTAGCCACTCAAATATATCTTGGAAAACTTTATTATTTTTAATTTCATTGTAATGGTCTAATGGTCAAATTGACCTAATTTGTGGAGATTTTTTGTTTTTTTGGGAGATTTAAGGGATACAGATTAAATAATGATCACAAAAGACTATAAATACCCATGGATACCGATTAAATCATGGCCACAAGTCTTCCATGGGAGACTATAAATACCTACAAATTGTTATGTAAAAAGCAGATTCATGATGAATGAAATTGAGATCTTAAATAAGACGTTTCCCTTTGAAATCCGAGCATCAATTTTGTTATTTCCAAGTTTCAATCAATTCTTGGGGTAGAATTGCATCTGAGTCATTCAATCAAGTCATTAATCAAGTTCGATTGTGGAGTAATTTTTGGATAGAATTGCATATGAGACATGCATCTGAGCCACCATTCAATCAAGTCTTAATCAAGTTCGATTGTGGAGTAATTCTTGGATAGAATTGCATCTGAGCCATTCAATCAAGTCTTAATCAGTTAGATTGTGGAGTGACTTAATTTAGAAGAAGATTCTGTCACAATATCTCATGCTCAAAGGTGTGAATAAATATGAAATTATTATTATTCAAAGAGAATAATACAGAGACAACTAAAATAATGAACTGCTTTATTGTTTGTGGCTCATAAGTGGAGGGCTTCTATTTAAACGGAAACAAATCCTATAAATAGCTCCTACAAAGAAATAAACTATTTGCACTAATTTTTATAGTCTCCGTTAGTGCAAACTTATTTCTCAATAACTCCGAGAGATTTATGAAAAAATTCAACTTGGTGCAACCGTATGTTTGCGCCCTCAACAATTTGATATACCTAACTGCATCAAATTTTCTGATCTAAGTGTCACACTCGTTCACAGGTTGCATGCCACCCGCTTTCTCTTTTTAGGGGGACCTGTGCAAATGGGAGAAAGAGGGGCGAGAAACAACCCCAAGTCCACGTAAAGTCCACCCAAATTATACAAAGCATCTACAATCACAGTGAGCATCAACATAATCTGGTTTCATGAGTATGCCCTCTTCTAAAGCCTTAACAGCAGCCCTATATTCCCCTACTCTGAATAAAGCACTCCCCAGCAGTTTCAAATCTCTAAAATGGGTAGGACAAAGAATCTCCGCTGCCTCCAATACCAATAGAAACTCTTCTTTTGCCTCTTTGTATTTTCCAAGAACATACAAGTAGTTCCTAGCTCTAAAAAGCGGCCTCACGTCAGTAGATTGCAGTTCACAAGCCCTCTTAAAGCTAACAAGAGCCTCCTTGAAGAGTTGGTGCTTATATAAAACCCTACCAATTGCCATATGCCCATCAAAAGCCTCCTCTCTGGACTGCGCTCGATCTGCTCGGGTTCTCAAACCCCCTAATTCCTTGAGAAACAAAGCATAGTCATGGCCAGACTCTTCCCAGAAAACCCTCTTCTCGGAAAGCTCCAAAGACGACCCCAATTCTCTCATCCAACCTGCATTAGAATAGGCATCGAAATTGTTCACCCCTTTCCTATAAATTTTCTCACCTATTAAGAGGTTCAAAGCATCAGATTTCTCACAAGATAAATTCGAATACTTATCGACTCTCAAAACCCTTCCTCAGTTTTGATTGTATAACCTATCACCAACAAATACTAACGTGCCAGGAACTCCTACAACATTGCCAAATATGTCATTCACTACCGGAACTAAACTACCAAAAAGCATAATAAAGAACAACAGACCCAGAAAATTAATACTGGAAATCTTCTTAGTTCTTCCCACCGCCTTCTTACTCTCATTCTTTTTACTCCTAGCAGGAGGAGGAGGCTGACACATACCACTGCCACTCAGGTGCTGTCTCAGGCCTGCATTCTCAGTCATCACATATGATACACATATGATATCTTACTATTCAATTCAGCAACGGTTGAATGCATACTTCTCAATTTATCCTCAAACTCCTCCACATAATCCTCTACCTGGAAAGTTGCGCACTCTCTCTATTCCTCATCAACCTCGCCTTCCTCTTCTCTTCATCCTCATTTAGAGCACAGGGACTCAATTTGGGATTGATAATTTCTAATCTCAAATCCAGGTTTCCTTCATCCATGTCTTTCTTCCTCTTCGTCATGCAAATTTTTCCTATTTCCTCTGATTTAATCTTCTGATCGACAATGACATCGCAATACTCCGCATTAGAAGATGAGAAATTCATTCCCTCAGAGACGCCATAACCGAAATTTCCAAAACCTGAGCCGTGAGACGACGCTGGCTCGCCTGAGAATTCATGATCACTACCACCACCACCATGCTCTTGGGATGGACAATTTACAATCCTCAGACTCTTTGAGTCTCATCCACCAGAATGGGTTGAAAAACACTCGCTACCTGCAATTCAGAAGATTGATAGTTTAGAAACTCACCTTCATTAGGGGACTGCTTGCATGAAATCGCAGAGCTTCCGGATCTTAGAGAGCATGCAAAACTGCAAGCACGAACAGTAGTGCCCCCAGGAGCTTCTCGGTCAGCCTGCAAGTCCAACGAATTGGTCGTTTGATCCAAATCTTCGGAGATGAGGAAATCATCAGCCTCAGAGGAAAGGAAAGGACCGTGAAGATCGCCAAAGGTTAGCTCGAAATCATCATTTTCGTCGAATCCCAAATCCAAGGCCGTGAAATAAACAGAAGGGTCACCAGGGGGGACATAATTGGCATCATCTGTAGAAACATCATCTTGATGTACAACGTTTGTTGGCTGGTCAACAACCTCAGTGGTTAAGTAGTATTCCCAAGTTGGATCTGAAGAATTTTTACTTACGTGTACAACATTTGCTTCTGATTCCTACATTTTGACTCGGCAATTTGACTTAATATGGTTTGGCTTTCCGCAATGATGACACACCACTTTCACCTTACAATCTCGTTTAAAATGGCCAGGTTTTCCACATCTGTAGCAAACTTTAAATGGATTCTTTGACGACTCCTCACTTCTGAATTAATTTCCATTGGTTGATGAAGGCTTTGAATGATAATTTTGTATCCTTTGATCTTTGACATACAACGCATCTTCTGACTTTGGGGAAAACTCATTGGTGATAGTCATTTGCTTAACCAAGGCTTCATGATTTGAAAGAAGATTCTCTCGTTCAATTACTGTAGGCTGATTTGCCCACCCTTGTATTGAGGAAACAAAAGGCATAAATTCTTTTCGTAATCCACGAATAAGATAACGTTGTAATCGAGCATCACTCACTAGCTCCTCAGCATCTAATTCTAAAATTTTAGAACATAGATTTTTCACTTTCAAGAAATATTCTTCAATAGAAAAATTACCTTGAGTTACCATAGCCCGTTCATTCTCTAAAAATTGCAATCGAGCTGAATTTTTCTTAGTGAACAACTTTTGAAGGGTTTTCCACACTTGCTTTGGTGACTTTAAATCACGAACATGATCAATATATTCCTTGCTAATAAGAGTTCCCAAGGTAAACAAGGCTTTTCCACATTTGATCTTCCATTTTCGGAGTAATTTAGCATTCTGTGGAGTGTCCGCGGGTATGTCTATGCCATCACCTTCAATTAAATCCCACAAATCTTGTCCTGTAGATAAGTTTCCATACATAACTTACAATAATTGTAATTATTGCCAATAAGCTTTTCCATAGCTACACCCATAGAAGCACTTTCACCATTCATCTCGTTGAGTAATAATTTCAACCATATCAACTTAGCTCTGATACCAACTGTCACAATATCTTACGCTCAAAGGTGTGAATAAATATGAAATTATTATTACTCAGAGAATAATACAGAGACAACTGAAATAATAAATTGCTTTACTACGGCTTGTGTTTTACTAACTGGCCCGCTTCTATTTAAACTGAAATAAATCCTATAAATATCTAGTACAAAGAGTCTACTTAAATAAACTAAGTTGACTCCTAATCAAATGTTGCACTAATTTTGACCGATTTCAAATCTTCCTTTTAGATCTTTGAACGTAATCCAATTCTAACCATATGTGTTGGTTGATCCCAATTTTGTATAAAAAGAGTTAATTTCTTTGATTCAAGGATTCTTGCTTCAACAAAACCTTGGATCATTCGGGTGAAGATTAAGGTTGCCTTATAAAAAATAAATAATTTATTACTTTTCAAATAATAACTTACCTATACTAACATTTTTCAACACAATTTTCATTTTATGACATTATTCGAATTAATAGGATCATTTTAGTTGGTTCAATATTTGGCCTTGCAACCCACTTACCCTAATTGTAGGCTCGAAATCGAGCCACAACTTGAGTGTTCTAACCTACCTACTCGACCCATAAACACAAGCCTAGATGCATGTGAACCCTTGCCCCACCCTACATGCATGCATCCCTCGACCCAGTAGTCCATAGATACACCTAACCCACACTGACTCACGACCTGACCTACATCGATCCATGAATCGACCTTGCATCACGGTGGACATGCTACTTAGCTCGACTTGCCTGTTCCCTCGGCTCGGCTTAAGCAACTCACCATATCTTGGCTCGTCTTAAGCTACCACTTTTTGAAAAATCGTTTCCAAAATAAAACCCTCATATTGGTTACATTTTATCAAAAGTGTTTCTATGTTTGTTCGGTGTGCTCTATGCTAAATAAATATTTTTATGGAGGCAATTTGAGACGAAGTGGACCGATTAGTAATTTTCGTATGAAACCTTTTAACTTCGGGCTCCAAATTCTTTATGTATAACGGTAGAAGTTAGAAATTTAGATTTTTAACTTCCCATAAATGAAATTTACAATATTGAGGAAGAAACCAAAACGAAATAACAACCATAGATCGAGTTTCCATGCGAGGGACACAATCGGTATTTACATAAAAGTTTTGGAAGAAGAAAGCATGTGGGAAGTACGTGCGCATGGCCGACGGTGTGCGAACGCGTGGAGCCATGTGGTCGGGTCCATCTCATTAAGTTCGACTCATGTTTACCTATCTTTTAATCCTTCTTCAATATTGACCCTATTGTACAATTAATTTAAGCCATTCAAAGATATTGGTTGAATTAAGAGCCATTTCCGTGAGAAAGAGAATTATCAACACAAGTACAACATAATAGAGTACGACGAGTAGAGGGGCCACAAAGCATGTGTCGTTCATACTTCATTATAGTTCATTTAACTAAGCTCATTGTAAAACCACTTACTTGGTTGGCGTGAACTGTAGTTACTATCTTATCCTTGGTGCTAGTTTGAAACTACCTTTGGAGCACAAGTCAACCTATATAGGTCCACGACATCGAGTTAGCATATGTTGAAGGGTTTGATCCACCTGATCGTCTCAAGTGACTCTAATTTAACTTAACACGCTTTAAATCGATGAAAGTGAATTTAAGTGTAGCTTGTAGGATAACATAAACAACAACTCAAGAATGGTCCAAAATAATAAGATAGATCAAAAAATGTCCGATCAAGTTGTGGGTCGGGTCAATGGACCGAATCGGTGTAGGTCTACAAGTTGGTTAGTTGGAGGTCGATTGGGCCATGGGCATACTACTCGGTTGGACTACATGGATTGTTCGACTGGTCTAGCAGTTGCAATGTGAGCTGGAGTGGTCTAGCCCATGGGTGTCGTTGGTGTGGGCTAGATAGCTGAAGATGGCGTAGGTTCAGAAGGCTGGGTTGTCGAAGCTGGTCTAAAATTGGTTCGGTTCCCAAGGCTAATTCCGAACCTACTTCTTCTCCTTTCTTTCGATTATTTATAAGGGAGAGGAGAAGAGAGTTGAAAGAATGGAGGAAAATGACATCATACATATTTAAAAGAAACATTCATCCGTCCTAGGATCTCGATTAGTTTTTTCTTCGTAACTTAGGTCTAGTTGGTGGTTTGGATCAACTTCATCCTCGTTTTGTCTTTTTCGATAGACTGAATCAAGCGACGGTGGTCCCAACATTTTACGTTTGCCTGCCTTGCCCTAGCACTGGGGCCTTCACCGTTTCTCATATAAAGCTTCGAAAAATTATAGACCAACTGTAATGACTTAAATCAACGCTCTGATTTCTCGTGGGAAACCAAACAATGAAAC
Organism: Cucurbita maxima; assembly: GCF_002738345.1. Lineage (NCBI taxonomy): Eukaryota > Viridiplantae > Streptophyta > Magnoliopsida > Cucurbitales > Cucurbitaceae > Cucurbita > Cucurbita maxima. The sequence continues at coordinate 783,953 of NW_019272019.1, forward strand.
TGTTGTCCACCTTGTAGGATGACCTCGACTATCCCCTAAACCTAATAACACTACGTATAACTATCACAAAATCATTTTTTATCGTAGCACTTAGGTCAATCATAAGAATTAGTATCACCACAGTTATAAATCATGTCTAATGTAATGATACATCATAGTCATACAATGCATAATTATACACGTTCATCATGCAAATCATTTAATTCTCACTCAGAACTCCTCAACTAGAGGAACTCCGACTCAATTGATTCATAAATTCATAACTAAGATAAGGAAAATTGAGGCTTACTATCCTTAAAATGAAAATTAAGACGAGAAAATGGATGTACCCTAATTGATCTAATTAAACTTGATCAAATCAGTCTAACTAAAGTAGATTGAACCAACTTAGATGCATGGGTTCAATCGAACCACGAAAGGCAACCACTCACTCACGCATGCCCTTTGTCAAAATCTATGATAAGTATGACTGTGACACCCTTCACCTGTGTATTCCTATGCAAATGAAACTCTCTTTTCGGAAGTCAATGGTAAAGAACACAATGGCACATCCTCAAGAACGCTATGGTTGTCTTCAACTGGAAAACAACGAAACAACGTTTTGGTTACGAACTGACTTCTAAAATTCTCAATTCGAGCCCTAACCCAATTCATGAAATTTCTTGAGAGATTTTACCTACCATGTTTTGATCTACCGAATTGGCGGTGCTGGGAAGAATTGAGAGTCTGAAGGTTGAGGGTAAGCCGTGGACATGGGTGTCATGAGTTTCATGGGTCACTACAAGAAATAATAGATATGATAGCTTACGAAAAATACTATCGTAGATTTTTTATAGCCATGCATCTTGTTAAGGATATTTAGTAATAAATTATAGTTTGCCTTATTATCATAGGTATCTTTCCATTTATTGTTATTTCCATTTATTACTATTTCCATATCCTTGTCATTCATTTGATTATAAATAAGATAACTTTCACACTATTTAGGTGTGGTGGATTAATCAAACATTCACATGGTATCAGAGCCCTCTCGGTTTAACAACTCCGATCCTTTCTTTTCAATGGCTTTTGAATCCTCTAATCTTCTTCTCCACCACCCCTGCTGGCTTTGACGCCGCAGGGGCAGTTTTCATGGCTGCCGTAGTCGGAGCCGATTGATTACTCTTCGGCTCCACCCTATTGACCTCTAAATCACCTTTCGTCATACTCTGTACATACAACCTCACCTTTTCTAACTCAATCGGTTTTCCCCTTGGCCAATATAGTCTCTCTCATTTTCTTCCCAATCAACCTTCATCCTTCACATAAACCCTAACCTAAACCTATCAACCTTTTGCAGAGATTTACCTTCGGAATCTGGGTGCCGCACTGGTCTATTCGCCAATCAAGTTGCCGCCGCCCTTCCTGCCAAAATTGGCTTCTTCGCTCGATGAGGCGACTCTTCCGACTGCCCTTCTCGCCAAAATTGGCTCCTTCGCCCAATGTGGCGACTCTTCTGGCTTCAATATTTGTCTTTGTCCCTTGCTCTAGGTTTCCCCTTCTACTTTTTGGGGTTAGAAATATTCTCACCAAAGCCAAAGCAGCATCGTCGCTAAGCGACCATCCCTCTTCATGGGTTAGACATATTCTCGCCGAAGCCAAGGCAGCATCGCCGCTGAGCGGCGATCCCTCTGCAATTTTTGATGGCCAAGAACCGGGTTGTTAGCATCTTCATGAAAAGTATTTCTCAACCTCTTTGAATTTTTCAGATTCAAGCTTCACGTTCGTTTAAATACGACGCTTAGCTTGCGGTGGGGTGTTAAGGATATTTAGTAATAAATTATAGTTTGCCTTATTATCATAGGTATCTTTCCATTTATTGTTATTTCCATTTATTACTATTTCCATATCCTTGTCATTCATTTGATTATAAATAAGATAACTTTCACACTATTTAGGTGTGGTGGATTAATCAAACATTCACACATCTACTGTGGCTTATGGTAGGTTATTGTAGTGGCTCTTTGGTAGAGGTAGAGGCACCCAACCAAGGCTATGAGTGCATGCATTATATCAAAATTTCTATGTGAAAACAAAAATAAAAACCTATTAACTCCATGAAACAAGAATTTCTACCACGATGTTATCATCGATAATCACTAAGGGAAAATAATGGTTACCATGTGTCATGCTCGTACTTTTCAACCGTGCAGCATCATAAACATTTGAAAATATAATGATGTAATATTGTCCACTTTAAGTATAAGCTCTCATGATTTTGCTTTGGACTTCCCCAAAAATCCTCATACTAGTGGAATAGTATTCTTTAATTATAAACCTATGATCATTCCCTAAATTAGCCAACATAGGACTTTCATTCAACCGTCACAAAAAATAATTTTGCTTAAAAACTATTTTTTTCCCAATTTATTACGAACACATCTAACGTTTAAAATAGTTTTTTTTAATATGAAATCAAATAATATGATCTTTATTAGATGTGGTGTTTTTTTTATCATCTTTGGTTAGTAAATGATTTTTTTTTTCGACTCTTGTCCCATTGGTTTCGTGTTGATGAATGGTAAAAGTTTGACCATGACAAGGAAAAATGTGTTGGGTACAATTCGATGAAGGATAAGAAAGGTTCAAGTGAACCATTTCAACCGGTTCACTTGAGTCAGTCCAATTCAATTCGATCGAACCATCTTACTTGATCGAACTAAACAAATTCGAGTTATTTCGGAACTTAATTAAGACAATTTAGTGATTTTGATGAATGATAAGCCTTATTGCTAAAACGCTCGGGTACACTTAGATAAAGGAACCAAATTAATTCGAGTTTTGCATGAAAATATATATTAAAGAGATATCTAAAACTTTGTCGGGCATTAGCAGAGACACGTGTTGGCTACAGGGGAAGGAAGTGTGGCTGGCTAGATGTTGAACGTGTGTCGGCATCTGATTGGCGTATTCAAATCCACAAAACAAACCGACCCGATCCAGCAACCCACGAGCCGAACCTATTTGGGTCCATCCCGACCCGACCCAAATTGATGACCCATTTCGCTTGCACCACGTGTCAGAAAATTAAAAATCCAAGAAAAAGGAAACACAAGCTTGATTTGAACTCATGACGTTGAAGAAAGAAGGACCAATTGGAAGGTGCCACATGTCACATAACAGGCACGATTACTCCTCCCCTAGGCACGTTTGTACTCGACGCATGGGACTTTTTCCTAGCGTGTGAGGTGATGTTTTCGATCGACTATTTTCGCTTTGATTTCGATACTAGCTCTATTAAGACATGAATTAAAACGTCTCAAAGAAATTTCAGAAATTTGGTGCTCCTAACATGTGCAAAAAATAGCTCGGAGAGATACGTGTCATCCATATAAGTAGTCACTCGAACTTTTTAAGTAATATTGGTAGGAATAGCTAAGATGTGCTTCCTTATCATAGGTCGTTAGAAAATGTATGTTTAGGATATCTAAAGGGCATTTTTGGATAAAAATGTATTGTATGTATGTTATGACAAAATTACCGCAATGCCCCTAGGATGAGATTTCCGAGATGCATGCTAAATTTATATTTTCTGCAAAACTAGAAAGAGAATATGCATGACTAGAATACGAGTTGGACAATATAGACAATTAAGCTATGTAGAATGTAAGAAATTACCAAAATGCCCCTATGATGAGATTTGTGATAATGTTGTTTTAAATGCTTTCCGCTGAGTTAGAAAGGAGGATGAACTATTGTGATATGTACTCTAGGAGATCGATGAATGTTATCTCGCTGATGAGCTTGTTTGTTTACCTGACTGTTTTAGTTTATGTTTGTCAATGTTAGGTGATTGATAGGATTATCTCTCTAATAAACTTGCATGAATGTTTAGATTATGTATATCATTCTCTAGGGGATCGATAGGATAATCTCCTTAGCATAACATGCACAAGAAAACTATGTTAAGATTCGGCAGTAGGATGAGTTGGTACATTCAAACCCCTAATTATGATTGGTGCGTCAAAATGATTAATTTGTCCGTGAGGGTTGACTTTGACTAATTTTCCTAATTTTTCACGATTTTCCTAATTTGCCCCTCCCTCACATCTTAGTCGAGGCTTGAAGTCATTAAGTCATGATAGTCTATTGTTACATTCTAGAACATATTTAGTAAAGATTCAATACTCTACTTATCACTACAAACAAAGTCAACCACCTTGTCTTTCAAGCTTCTTCCAACATCTACTAATGTAATAATCAAAAATTAGAAAAGAAAAGAAAGGCGAAAATGTCACATCCAGATATACGAGTGAGGTCCACTGCTTCCTTTCATCCCATTTTAACGGTTCGAAGCCAGTGAAGAGTACACTTTCTAACGGTTGTAGGTCGACATTTCGGCTGATCCATCTTAGGTATGATGTGATGGGACCCTTTTCTAATAGTTTCAACTCTTCGAGAGCGTTTAAGTTTAGTATGACTTCTTTTTAGCTAGTTTAAATTATTTAGAGTCAAGTTTAAATTATTTTATGTAAAATTAGATGAACCAATTCACATGGTATGGTAGAATTCTAATTTATGACTCTGAGACTCCTTGGATAGAATTAAATTTCAGAGAGCAACATTAAACTAGCATAAAATGGTCATGGTAGCTTTGGACAAGGCCAACCAAACAAGTGATCTTACAATTGGAGATGTAAGAATTGTATGATGTATGATGACGCATGACTCGTGGTCCCTACATACACTATAATGTTATGCTATATTTATGTGTGCTATGTAATAAAGTATGATGTCATGTTATGTATGTATGTGATATCCATTATTCCATGATATGAATGAAACGAAACACTACGTATGTCGTGTTACATTTTGTCATATAAAGCTATGTGATGGATTATGTGATGATATAAGATGAAAGTCATGATGATTACCATGTATACATGACACATATATGTACTATGTCACAAATGAAAGGAAGAAGGAAATGATTTTGATGTTACGCTATGATTTTAAACCATGGGGACCTCATGCATATATGTATGCTAGGTGCATCGGAATATTTTCCCGTTATGTTACATTAGTATGGATGCGAACATTCAATATTTATGTTCTTCATAATATTATGTGGGCTTTTTCCTACATGTCGCGTCTAGCATCGCATTAGAGTATTGTATTGGACCAAGCCAGTTTCAGGGGTATGTATACGATCCCGCCTAGTGGGTCCATACATGCATGCGTGGGCTGTGTGTGGGGAAGTACCACACATTCAACCTTGCCCAGAGCTAGAAAGAGCTTAAGGGCATGTTACGATTTTAAAGGATAGGACCCATCATATATGTGTGTGTTCGCATTTCCTAACCCCAACAGCGGGATTACTTATTGGGTATTTCTTAAAATACTCAAGTCAATGCTACTTTATTTCTCAAGGTAAAGGTAAAGGCCCGTGCACATGGAAGTTAAGATTGGACAGTAGTATGCATTGTTTTCATTTAGTAATTTTATAGGTGACTTTTCATTTTCGTACTCAAACATTATTTTTAGGTTTCATTTTGACAAGGTTATTTCTATTCCTTGTTTTAAACTAAACATGTAAATCGATTTAAGCAAAAAAAATAAAAAATAAAAAATAAAAATAATAAAAATAATAAATCCTACATTTTTATTCAATTTTATTCTTAAACTTTAAAATTTGTATAATTTTTTTTTAATCGATCACAATAGATCTTTAAACATTTAATTTTATTTTTAATAGATTTATGAAAATTAAAAATGACTAATGAATTGAGTAGGTCAAGTCAAGGTCGGCCAATAAAACGATGGGATAAGCTTTATCGTCGAGAGGAAAACAGCTTAGATCACCAGCTAAGGCCCCTAAATGACCGCTTAGTGATAAAAGAGCTAGGGGTACAGAGACAGCTACGAGGTTTGCCTAGAAGCAGCCACCCTTGAAAGAGTGCGTAATAGCTCACTAATTGAGCGCTCTTACGCTGAAGATGAACGGGAATAAGCGATCAGCCGTGTATTTGAATAAATTGGATATTTTGACATAATTATTCATAAGTATTAGTGCTCCATAGTGTGAATAGTGTAGCCAACAAAGAGCCCACAAATAGAATTGATTGTTATTTGATCTAATTGTAATTATGCCTAATTACTTTCTTTTAATATATATTCACTAATTAATGATGACTTTATTTTAATATTTTAAAAAATGTTCTTGAGTTCTCCACTCATATTGTAACGAGTTTATTTTTCTATTACAGTAAAGTTGGTACTACATGCATGATATAACTGTTAAGTGCGAAAACATTCATTTAAAATAATTCAAAACGATGTCATTGAGTTAAAGGTTTCGTACTAAAACTTTAAAACCAAAATCAAACTTTGATTAAGGATAAATTTGTGACACCAGCTTAAATTAATAAAGTAAGTGATCTTACTAACGACATGGTTAGAAGTTTATGTTTGTATGATGACACGTGCCCGTGGTTCTACATGTGTCATATGTTTGATATGTGTGAAATGTTTATGAAAAAGATATGATTATGATATGTTTGTAATATGATATGATATGTTAATGTTATAACACTTGTTATGATATGATGTGCTGATGATAAGATATATGTTATAGTGTAACATGTTGTGACATGTTTTATGATATGATACACGCATGATATAATATGATATGTTGAAGGATATGTTATGTGCATGATATGACATAATACGATGTATGATATGAATGATACAGTATTCAACTTGATACATGTCTTACCGGCTATGTTGTAAAATGATATGATATGAAGGAAAAATGGGAGGGGATAGATTTACATGGTTTAATAAATGAAAAATGTTGGGGCCTCATGCATCGGAAATTTTTTTCGTTTACGATAGGTACGAACACGTACGTTAGGAAAAGAAAAATGATTATTATGTTTATCATCATACTACGACGATCATTATTTCTACAGAGTGTTCGACAAGAGCACTAGAGTATGCTAGCCCGATCAGGAAAGGGGCCTAGAAGGTGTGAGAACCAATTGGCGGGTCCATATTCGCACGAATCGACCATGTGTTGTGTTGGATGATGAAAGTCCCACATCGGTTAATTTAGGGAATGGTCATGGGTTTATAATCTAAGAATACACTCTCCATTGGTGTGAGGCCTTTTGGGAAGCCCAAAGTAAAGCCATGAGAGCTTATGCTCAAAGTGGACAATATCATACCATTGTGGAGAGTCATGTTTGTCTAACATGGTATCAGAGCAACGGGCAGAGCCTGCGTCGACCTTTTATCTAATAAATGCATCCCTTCCAGAAGTCGGGGTTTGTTGCACGTGGTATCAGAGCCGCTTTGTTCGAGGGGGAGGTGTTGGATGATGAAAGTCCCACATCGGTTAATTTAGGGAATGATCATGGGTTTATAATCTAAGAATACACTCTCTATTGGTGTGAGGCATTTTGGGAAGCCCAAAGCACCACACTCAAAGTGGACAATATCATACCATTGTGGAGAGTCGTGTTCGTCTAACATGTTGAATACAGATTTAAATGATAGGTCTACTGAGTCTACTGAGTATTTCCCCTACACTGATGACGAAGGCATCATAACTTTAGACACAGTTTAGTATTAGGATATTTCTGTTTTATTTTTACTTTTCTATTTTAAGTTTCGTTTGATTCATTTTCATTAGACAGGTAAGTCTACGACAATGTTTTATATTTATGTTTGAAATGCTTATTTCCGCATAAAATTGTTACGTTATGTATACAATAGCGACTTTAAAATAGTAAAATCTAGGGTCGTTATACATGAGTAACAAATTCTAGTCTCGACAACTACACAAATTTTTTTATGGGTTTTTTGAGTTTGTTTATCTTCCTCCACTACTCGTGACAACGGTGGTACCTGTATAACACCAAAAATCGTGAGATACCCTCATTCCTCTTCCCTAAAGTTTCCAACTCGACAAGAATAGAGGGAAAAGCAACCATAGTTAGACTTACCACTAAACGTTTGACGTTTCCTATCTCCGTACAATAACCAATTCAAGAATGGGGAAACGCCAACGATTTTCGTGACTATGTTCTGCTTGTTCTCGGATATATGGGGTTCTTTATTCTCGATATGAGTGTGTTACAGGAAAATAGGAAGAGTAGACTTTGGTCTGCAGTAGTTAGCCTCTTAACATGTCGACTTACGAGACCATGGTCTCCACAACGTCTTTTGCAGGCTGTTCGTCAAGCATTCGAGTACAAATCTTCGCTATAATCAGCTTCGATACTCTACCCTAACTTTTCGTTTGTTTCTCTCAACCTATAGAATCGTTTTTCCCATCATGCAAACGCATCTTGAGGCCTCAGGGGAGGCTTTATAGTGTACTTTGTTTGAGCAGAGGATTGTTGAAGATGGTTGTGATCATGAGTTTATAATTAAAGAATATACTATCTCCATTGGTATGAGATCTTTTCGGGAAGCCCAAAGCAAAACCATGAGAGCTTATGCTCAAAGTAGACAATATCATATCATTATAGAGAGTCGTTCTTCCTAATAACGATTAGGTCATATTTTAAAACTTTTATACCGAAATTATGTAACTAAATTATGAAAATTGGATTAAAAACTTTGGGAAATTCCAATGTGTTAATCTCATGAGTGTTCTAAGTTCAAAAATTTACTTTTAAGAATGGAAAGTCGGTAGATCGAATCAAATTGCTATCATTTTATCGGATTGCTTTAATCATTCCTTATTTATCCTTCTCACTCCTTCATAGTTCAAATCAATACTAATGAGTTATGCAATCAATTTGGTTCATATGATTGTTCTTAAATTATTTTTTATGTGCCACCGTTCACACGTGCTTAATATGTTTAATATGTAACGCTTCATGTTTAGGATTTGAAATTTGTATTCGATAACAGATGGTCACGACATTCTTCTGTGACATGACTATAATACTTGTTTTAAACTATTTTAAAAACAAACCAACATCAGTTTTTTAATCTTTTTTGTAGAGGTGTTTGTGAGTTGAGTTGGGTCGAGTTGATAAATTTTTTTAGATCTAATTCAATTGTTCGGGTTGTAAATATTTTCAACCAAAAACCCTTTTCAAATTTAGTTGGGTTGGGTTATTTAAGTAATTTATTTAAACTTTTGTTTTAATAAAAGTAAGATATATTTCATCAGATTTGTTTAGGTTCAAAACATTTAATTAAAATTTGCTAACTCAATTTTTATATATAATTTTTAAAATTACTTTAGAAATGGTTAGAAATTATTTTAAAAAGTTTTGTAGAATAAATAAAAAAATAATTATAAAATAAAATAAATATATGTATATAAAATTGTATCGTAAACAAAAATATATATTTTAAAATTAACAATAAATTCGAGTTAGTTCTTCCGAGAAACCAACTCAATTTATAAAGTTTTCATTTGTTTGAATCTAACCCAACCCGATCCAGGCTTGTAACGTTTTTGGGTCATCGAATTTTTTTGGACACCCTAATGTTTTGTTCTCACTCCCATATTTTTTAGAAAAAATTCTATTTATGGTGAACTCGAAAAAATTAAAATATGTTTTTCGTTTTTTTGGTTTAAATATTGGGTCAGAATGTATATGATAACGAACTCGATCTATCTAAGATATTAGAAAGTCGAGTTGTTACAATTAGAGTGAGATCTTATTCCCAAAAGTGATGCATCTTTCTTTTTGGTAGTTCAATTATAGGAATTCTACAGTTGACTTTTGACAATTTTTCTAGAATGCATGTGAGGGAAGACAAAACATGCTGGAAACAATTGTGTTGGTCTGTAGGGATAGTCTTCCCTCTTATAAGTAAGAAGTAAGTAACGTGACTATGTTGTAGGAGAATATCGGGGTCATTAGGTGCCATCAGGTGTCGGAGCCATTAGGTACTATGTTCGAATATTGGGCATGCTACATTACAAATGGTATCAGAACGATACCTCTCCCAATATCAGAACGAGACTTGATTAATCGAAATATGGTCGAGCACGAGAAAAAAAAAAAACAACATTTAAAGTGGTTGTTTTGATGTAAATTTTTGGAGGGCATGCATGCATGATGAAATGATTTTGTTCCTTGGCTTCTTTTAACCCTCTCTATCACCTTTTATACCAAATTTTCTTCATGGGTTTCTATTATTTACATTCATATCATACTTTTTACTATGGTTAGGGTAAAGTACACTAAAGTACTTTATGTGTTTTCTTATTGTTTAAACAACAATTTCAAATGATTTAGTTACCTCTCTTAACTATGACTTTACGATGTCTATTATGTGGATGTGCTTGTACGTTTGACTTTGCACGGTAATGAGACTGCTTCCGAGTATTTTTGATACTCCCACATATGTTGGAAATAGTCGTTATAAAATTGATAGAACCTAAAATGGATGAAATACCAGATAGATGAAGACTAGAAATTGTTGAATAACTGCTCCTCCAGAATTAGTAATACCACTTAAGGACGGATAGACTGTCCAACCAGTGCCGCTACCCACTTCTACTAACGCTACCCACTTCTACTAAGGTTGAGCTTAATAGGAGCAAGAGACTTGGTGGCAACAACCAAAATGCAATATTATTTAATCCGAAAAATTTCAGGTCAGGTGCACCTATCAGAATTGGAATAGACCAATTACCAGATCCACCTATCATCGCCAACATAACCATAAAAAAGATCATTAAGAAAGTGTTAATGATCTTTTTAGGTAATAATTGTGGTATACTAAATATAAGGTTATTATTTATGTACCCAATGTAACATAAAAAAAAATACATATATTAAAAAATCAGAAAATCAGAAAATAAAAGAAATTTGATACTTAAACATAAATTAAAAACGAAAAAAGAACCCTAAATCGAGTGAATTTAACTTCATATCAAGAGTAGAGATGTCTAAGGGACCGGAAACCTTTCTCATCTTTGCCTCCTATTTCATCCTCATTATCGCAAAATTTTTCATTTCAGTGTTGGGGGATCGGAGATTCTTCAACATAATTTTTTTCATTTTTTATAGTTTTTTTTTTAAAATTATTCATTTCAAGAAATGGAAAACCTCATTAATAATATTTCATAAGCAAAAAGTATAATATAATGTTTAACCTAATTTCTTAAAACTCAAATGTTAATAGTACACGAGAGTAATTGTAATGGGCCAATCTCATGGAAGAGAGGACTAACAAGTCATGGAACACTTTGATGCACACAATCGATTACCATCAAAACAATGTTGTAGCACTGTTGGCCAAGAGGATGGATTGGTTTCTAAAACAACCCTTTATGTATGTGTAGGTTCAAACCTTAATAGGTGTAGAGGGAGAAGGAGGGAACGAGGAATGTTGTTTGTTACCTATGTTCATACTAGGAAATAACTTCCTTATTTAATGTTGTTCATACCTTATGTTCATACTAGAAAATAGAAGAACTTATGCATGCATGTTATGAAGGATGTTATGAATGATTTAAAATGAAAAGTATTGAGAAGGGTTTGTTGTACCTCCGGACCCAGCTAGTCTAACTATACAGGCCTAGGGGGTGTGCGAGCTGGGGTTACTTTCTCTTTTAAGATGATAAGTACGGACGCGTACACTATGATGATGATCACGCTTGCATGATATTTGAGGGTTTGTTTTACCTCCTGACGACTGGCAACTAGCCCAACTAACTATGATGATCATGCTTGCATGATATTTGAGGGTTTGTTTTACCTCCTGACGACTGGCAACTAGCCCCTATGATGATCATGCTTGCATGATATTTGAGGGTTTGTTTTACCTCCTGACGACTGGCAACTAGCCCAACTAACTATGATGATCATGCTTGCATGATATTTGAGGGTTTGTTTTACCTCCTTGGCAACTAGCCCAACTAACTATGATGATCATGCTTGCATGATATTTGAGGGTTTGTTTTACCTCCTGACGACTGGCAACTAGCCACTATGATGATCATGCTTGCATGATATTTGAGGGTTTGTTTTACCTCCTGACGACTGGCAACTAGCCCAACTAACTATGATGATCATGCTTGCATGATATTTGAGGGTTTGTTTTACCTCCTGACGACTGGCAACTAGCCCAACTAACTATGATGATCATGCTTGCATGATATTTGAGGGTTTGTTTTACCTCCTGACGACTGGCAACTAGCCACTATGATGATCATGCTTGCATGATATTTGAGGGTTTGTTTTACCTCCTGACGACTGGCAACTAGCCTAACTAACTATGATGATCATGCTTGCATGATATTTGAGGGTTTGTTTTACCTCCTGACGACTGGCAACTAGCCCAACTAACTATGATGATCATGCTTGCATGATATTTGAGGGTTTGTTTTACCTCCTGACGACTGGCAACTAGCCCAACTAACTATGATGATCATGCTTGCATGATATTTGAGGGTTTGTTTTACCTCCTGACGACTGGCAACTAGCCCAACTAACTATGATGATCATGCTTGCATGATATTTGAGGGTTTGTTTTACCTACGAACTGGCAACTAGCCCAACTAACTATGATGATCATGCTTGCATGATATTTGAGGGTTTGTTGTACCTACGGACGACTGCCAACTAGCCCAACTAGCCCAACTAACTATGATGATCATGCTTGCATGATATTTGAGGGTTTGTTGTACCTACGGACGACTGCCAACTAGCCCAACTAGCCCAACTAACTATGATGATCATGCTTGCATGATATTTGAGGGTTTGTTGTACCTACGGACGACTGCCAACTAGCCCAACTAGCCCAACTAACTATGATGATCATGCTTGCATGATATTTGAGGGTTTGTTGTACCTACGGACGACTGCCAACTAGCCCAACTAGCCCAACTAGCCCAACTAACTATGCAGGCCTAGGGGGTGTGCGAGCCGAAGGATGTGTGGGGTTGTGTCACATGAATGATTTAAAATGAAAAGTATCGAGGGTGTGTTGTACATCCGGACGTCTGCCAAGTAGCCTAACTATGCAGGCCTAGGGAGTGTGCGAGCCGACCTGGGGGTTACTTTCTCTTTTATGATGATAAGTACGGACGCGTACACTATGATGATGATCATGCTTGCATGATATTTGAGGGTTTTTTGTACCTCCTGACGGCTGCCAACTAGCCCAACTATGCAAGCCTAGGAGGTGTGCGAGCCCACCCGGTAATCCACATTTGCACGTGTGGGTCGGGTGTATAGGGAACTACACACCCAATTTGTCAAGACTAGATGCTCCTCTATAATAGTTTTAAAAGACAAGACATCCATGTATAGCTGCTAGTTAGATAAAAAAGAACATATCGTGTCACTTCTTTATAGCTCACCTCACCTAAGTTGGAACAAAAAGAACATCCAAATCCTAAAGGGATGATTATAAGATCTTTCATAAAATAAAATAAAAAAAAGAAACAATATTAAATTAATAATTAAATTGTAGAGTATTTTTTTAATTAATAAAAAAATGGAATATAATTATAAGGCCAATAATATAAAATAGTTGGCAATTGGTCTGAATATAACTTTGCTTACAACTCACTATAGATGAAACGCGTAAGAGTACTAAATAAACAAACAAATAAATAAAAAAGAAAAGTTTATTTATTTATTTATTTAAAATATGTTTATTTAATTAATCTTTTTAAAAACTATACAAAAAGTGCATTTAAATATTAATAACATATAACGTATTGTGAGATCTAAGAAAAGTTGCATCTCTCTCTCTCTTATTATATAACATAAAGTTTTTGTTTTCATTCTAACAATAAAAAAAATTATTTTTTGAACGGCTAGGGTTACCGATTTTCGCTCGATAGGCCATAGCTTTCTTCTAAAACAAATCGGTTATCGATTTGCTCTTTGGTTGAGTTGATGATCTTGATGTGATGGTAAAAAATAGTCTTGAGATTAGAGTTGTCTCCAATGTGACGGTAAAAAAAGAATCCTGAGATTAGAGTCGTCTCCAATATGACGGTAAAAGAATAGTCCTGAGATTAGGGTCGTCTCTCTTGGGGAGGTAAAAAAATAATCCTGAGATTAGGGTTGTCTCCAATGTGATAGTAAAAAAATAATCTTGAGATTAGGGTTATCTCCAATGTGACGGTAAAAAAACAGTCCTGAGATTAGGGTCGTCTCCAATGTGACGGTAAAAAAATAGTCCTGAGATTAGGTTGTTTCCAATGTGATGGTAAAAGAATAGTTCTGAGATTAGGGTCGTCTCTCTTGTGGAGGTAAAAAAATAATCCTGAGATTAGGGTTGTCTCCAATGTGATGGTAAAAAAATAATCTTGAGATTAGGGTTATCTCCAATGTGACGGTAAAAAAACAGTCCTGAGATTAGGGTCGTTTCCAATGTGACGGTAAAAAAATAGTCCTGAGATTAGGTTGTTTCCAATGTGATGGTAAAAGAATAGTNCTGAGATTAGGGTCGTCTCTCTTGTGGAGGTCATAAAATAATCCTGAGATTAGGGTTGTCTCCAATGTGATGGTAAAAAAATAATCTTGAGATTAGGGTTATCTGCAATGTGACGGTAAAAAAACAGTCCTGAGATTAGGGTCGTCTCCAATGTGACGGTAAAAAAATAGTACTGAGATTAGGGTTGTTTCCAATGTGATGGTAAAAAAATAGTCCTGAGATTAGGGTTGTCTCCAATGTGACGGTAAAAAAATAGTCTTGAGATTAGGGTCGTCTATGAAGCGACGGTAAAAAATTAATCCTGAGATTAGGGTCGTGTCCAATATGACGGTAAAAAAATAGTCCTGAGATTAGGGTCGTCTCCCTTGTGGAGGTAAAAAAATAATCGTGAGATTAGGGTTTTCTCCAATTACATTCTTTTAAATTTGTTGTGAATCCTATGATTTGTCTATCTCGTTATCCACGATTGCATCTGCTAGTGGATAGTTTTGATTATTATCGTCCATAGTTGCACTACGGATTCAACACGATTCGACACCTGAGATGACCCATGACCTTCAACATTGTCCTGCAACATGGTCACATTACTTACTCTTCGTTTCTAAGAGAGAAGAGAATCCCCACAGAAAAATACGAGTTCTTCTAGCATGCTAAATTCCTAGGAGGTCACTCAACATAGAATTACTCGAAGCAAGAAACGTTTAACCTTGAAGTTCTTATGATCGAGTCACTAAAAAACAAGGTGTAGCTTATTAATATAGACATTAACTTTCAATTTTTTTAAAGTTTTTCTGAGTTATCTTATTCTCAAAATTGTTCTCATCCGGACGTCGTCTTGGTTAATTTATGTATCCCTGTTTTACTCGGGTGTCACATTCACCAAACCATACTTTCAACCGTCCAAAATCATATTATTTATTCAAAATAATAATAATAATAACCCAAAATAATTAACTTGAGAAGGCTTGACAATATTATTACAACTTTTATATTCTAAACTATGATTTTTCTTTTTCCCTTTAATGTGAACTCACAAAAATATCTCTCCATTGTAATGAATATCCATAATGATTTCCAATATTACTTTTTCCTCAAAATATATTTTATCTCATATTTTAATGGTAAATCCAAAAACAATTTCAAAAAAATTGGTGGGGTTCAAAAAACAATAAATAATAATAATAATAATAATAAAAGTTCAATTTTTATTATTTATTTATTTATTTAGTAGGTATGTTAATTACCGATAAACTATGTTTAATTTTGTAAAAATTAAAATATTTTAATTTGTTCCGATGAATTTTTCCCTAGTAATTTATTAAGATTTATTGTACACTCTAAATAATTTTATTTCGAGAGTAAAAAAAAAAGAACGTACAAATATTTATTCAGTTAACGTGTTAATGTAACTGTAGCTTAACTTATTAAGCTATATGATTTTAATCGTATGATAATATGTTTAAATTTCTATTCGTAGAGCTCGGTATGATATGAATTTAATAATGTGTGTGATGAGTGTTTTAATATTTAATGACAAAAAAAAAAAAAAAAAAAAAAAAAAAATTGTAGTGTTTGGTTATGATTTAAAAAATTAGTAAAGTACTTTGTTTGTACAATTAATTAAAAATATTATTAAAAAAAATTTGGATTTAAATACTATTTTAGCATTCAAAATGGTTCGTTTTAAAAAATATAGAAACTAAAATAGACGTTTTGAAAGTCTCTCTAATGTCATTTATAATGACTCATGCTCGGGCTTTGAAATCAAGATTTGACACCTATGTGT
Source organism: Cucurbita maxima (assembly GCF_002738345.1). NCBI lineage: Eukaryota > Viridiplantae > Streptophyta > Magnoliopsida > Cucurbitales > Cucurbitaceae > Cucurbita > Cucurbita maxima. The sequence goes on from NW_019272019.1 coordinate 800,148, forward strand.
CCCGACATTCACCTACCACATGGTCGCGTTACTTACTAAAATAGACGTTTTGAAAGTCTCTCTCAAGATTTAGAATCTAGATTTGGCATCTATGTGTCCCGACATTCCTCTGCGACATGGTCACGTTACTTACTCCTTGCTTCTAAGAGGGAAGATCATCCCCACAAACCAACACAAGTTCTTTCAGCATATTTTGTCTTTACTCACATGTATCTTAAGAAAATTATTGATAAGTCACCTAACATAGAATTGCTCCAAGCAAGACACACTTAATTTTGGCGTTCCTGTAACTGAGCTACCGAAAAAGTATATACACCTTGTTGATATAGGTATCCGACCCTTAGAACCGCCTTCATTCAAATATCTCTTAAAACTGTAGATTACTCTTTGAACTTTTAAGATCCAGCATTTAAGTCGTTTTACTTTAAACCGTATAACAATTGAATCTCTACTATTGTAATGACCCAGATCCACTACGGTTCTCCTCCCCAACCAATGTGAGACATCACAATCCACCCCCCATTCGGGGCCCAGTGTTCTTGCTGGCACTCGTTCCTTTCTCCAATCAATGTTAGATTGCCACCCAATCCACCCCCCTTCGGGGCCTAGCGTCCTTATTGGCATATAGTCCGGTGTCTGGCTCTAATAACATTTATAACGGTCTAGATCTACCGCTAGCAAATATTGCCCTCTTTGGACTTTCACTTTCAGGCTTCCTCTCAAGGCTTTAAAACGTGTCTGTTAGGGGAAGGTTTTCACACTATAACTCAAATAGTATCAATAAATTTCACATTTCTTTTCGATAATTAAATCATAAGAACTTCAAAGTTAAACATATTTTACTTTAAGCAATCTTACATTAATTGAACTTCTAAAAATTTTCTTAAGAAGCATGTGACTGATGACAAATTATACTGAAAAAGCTTGTGTTGGTATGTACGGATAGTCTTCCCAAGACTATTAAATCTTAGGTACACCGTGCTACACCAATTTTATGAAATTAAAAAAAAAATTACAAGATTACAACATAATTAGAGTACTTAATAAGTAATGAAAACAATTGATGTATGAAAGAGAGAAAAAAAAAAAAAAAAAAAAAAGGAATGAGAGATGTTAAATCAAATATGTGGGGGACACAAATGATTAGCAATTGCATAAGGACAAGCTGGAAAGTCTGACATGGAATGACACGTGGCAAAAAGGGGTTGGTGACAAATGGCCAAGGGCGGCTGACCTAAGGAGACAACCAAAGCTGGATTATAGGAGTGACAGAAAGCGACCTTTTCTAGAACAGACAGTTCTTTATGCTCTCAACTGTTTTATTATTGGTCGTTTAATTCTATTTTTTTTTTTTCACATTTTAACAAAGTTAAGTAATTAATATTAGCACAAAAATTAAGAAAAATAGATAATATGAGAGAAAAAAACACTCGATTAAAGTTCGACCTCTTTGCTAATGATTTACTCAAACGAGATTTAGAAGAAATTTTTGCTCGTGATTAGCAGCTCTCGTATGAAGAAAATATAATATTTACTTCTCACGAGCTTAAAACTTTATATAGAGATAGGTAATTTTTGTAGCAGTTTAAGCTATCACTAATGGTTCGGGCTCCCTTTCCCCCCGTTGGCAAGAAACCGATAACATGGACCTATTATCCCAGTTTACATGAAAATTAGCCACTCTCGTATGATGAAAATTAATATGCAATTTTCAAGTAGTTTAAGCTCCACCTGGCTCGATCTCCCATTCCCCCTGTTTGCAAGAAAACCAGAAAATAGACCTATTCCCCTTGATTTGCACGAAACTTAGCAACTCTCGTATAAGAAAATAAATATTTACTTCTCACAAGCTTAAAATTTTATATAGGGATATGCAACTTTCGTAGTAGTTTAACCTCTCACTAATGGCTAGGTCTCTCATTCCCCCCGATTTGCAAGAAAACCATACCATAAACCCATTCCCCTCGGTTTGCATGAAAATTAGCAACTCCCGTATGAAGAAAATAAATATTTACTTCTCACGAGCTTGACAATTTGACAATTTATATAAAGATATACAATTTTCGTAGCAGATAAGCTCTCAGCAATGGTTCAAGCTCCCATTCTCCTATCCTACGTGCTCTAAATGCACAATTTGAAAAAAAATTATGCAACGTAGAGCTACCATTACATAACTACCCAACGGTAATAATCACGCAGTATTACGTATTCTAAATTCATATGCAATAAGATTCAATATATCCAATATTACAACGATCCAAACCGACCCTCAAACCAGTTTTCCACCACATAACTTGCATTTAACACAAGTAAAAAACAAAACAAAAAGAAATCCACTAGAACAAGTTGAAAGAACATCATAGATTTCTCCAAAAATGTTGACCTAATTTGCTAGGGTTTGCAACATAAAATAAATAAATAAATAAATAAAAACAAAGCCTTGAAAGACAAAATTGCGGTGAGAGTAAGAGGAGAGGGGAGGTGGCGTGAAAACAATGGTTTCACGCCGTCCAAACAAACCTTTCTATTCATCTGCCACCCCACGCGCAATCAATACCCTTTTTCCTTTATTTTTATTTTTATTTCTTTCTTTATATATATATATATATATATATATATATGTATATATATATAGTCTCCATTTCATCTTTTTGTTCTTAAGTTCTTCCCATTTTCTCAATCCAAAGCTAACTTGAAGACATCACAAAAGCACCTGATTTCTCTGTGAGTTTATGTATGAATCTCTTCTTTTTCGTCTCATTTCTTTACCTTTTTTGTTTGTTCTTTCTCGTACGAGCGTTTTAGTTCATGGGTACGTTTAGATTCACGGGTCGAGTGAAGAAAAACTATTGAATTTGCCTCGTTCAATTAGGGTTTCGTGTAGGTTGATAAAATTATGTATGATTTTCTCTATTATACATTTAAAGTTTGGAATGAAACGTCAATTCAACAATTAGGGTTTGGTGCAGATTGATCAAAGTTTATCTGAGTTTCTCCATTGTACATTGAATGTGTCGAACGAAACGTCAGTTGCATTGTTGATATAACGTTTCATGTTCGGAATTTGGTACTTGTATGTCTCGACATTCTCTTGCATCCTAGGAAAATTAACAAAACGTCACCAATTTAGAATTGTTCTAAACAAAGCGAGGTTAACTTTGTAGTTCCTATGATTGAGGTATCGAGAAAGAAGGTACAAGTAGTAACTTTCCATTCTTTTCAAACATTTTTTAGTTATCCTCTCATCGGGATCGTTCTTTTTCAAATGAAGTCCTAGTTCATTCATTTATCCCTACTTTACTCGAGTATCATAGTTAACTGCATTGTCTCAACCTTTCAAGTAATCGCTCACGAATTTGAGTTGAATTTACTCAGGTTTGATCGGAAGAGTTAACCTTGTGAACACGAGCGCACGTGTGACCTAGAGAGGAGAGAGAAAAGGTGGTTGTAGTGTGAAAATGTCTGTAAACCACAAGAGGAGAGAGAGAGAGAGAGAGAGAGAGAGAAAAGAGAGTGAACTGCACTCAAAGAAATGTAACATGCTTTATGACAGCAAAAGTCAAGCTTTTCGGCCAACTTTTTTCATTTTATTTATAAAAAAAAACAGTAGCTTCACTTCATGCAGCCCAAAAACATCCCAAAATTAAGATTCTTGTCTCAAAACAGTTAAAAAACCAAATATTCTCTCTCTTTTTTCATGTTTTTTTTTTTTTTTTTGTGGGTTTTACTCATTATTGTCTGCCATTATACTGAAGTGTTGAGGATTAATGGGACGGAGTCCCACCTTCGTTAATTTAGGGAATGACCATGAATTTATAAGTAAGGAATACATCTCCATTGATATGAGGCTTTTTGGGGAAGTCCAAAGCAAAACCACGAGAGTTTATGCTCAAAGTGAACAATATTATACCATTGTGGAGAGTCGTGATTCTTAACATGGTATCAGAGTCGTGCCCCTAATTTAGTCATGTCAATAAAATTATCTAGTATCGAACAAATGAGGTACTTTGTTCGAGAACTCCAGAGAAGGAGTCGAGCCTTGATTAAGGGGAAGCTAGAGAGTCGTGATTCCTAATATGAACCACGTTAACAAATTCCCCAAATTCAAAACTTTCTCACGAGGATCATACCCAAAGCTTTAGGGTTTTGATTTTAATGGCTGATTTCTATATATATCTATGCAGAAGAACGCCATCAATGGAGATCTTGGAGTCATGTGTGCCACCAGGCTTTAGATTTCATCCAACCGAGGAAGAACTTGTTGGGTATTACCTTAAAAGGAAGATCAACTCACAAAATATTGACTTAGATGTCATAATGGATATTGATCTTTACAAAATGGAGCCATGGGACATTCAAGGTAATTGAATTTACAATACTTAGTCAAGTTTTTAGTGGATAGTTAGCTTCAAATCCATGTTTTGATTCATTTTCTAAACATAATCCATTTCCCCTACTTGGACTTTCTCATTACCCCTATGAACACTAGCCTCCACTTTTTCACTTTGATCCATTTGAAAGCTTTTGAGTTTTTTTGGTTTGTTTTCATACTACTTTATCGAATCCACTTTGTGGGTAATCCGTTCGAGACGGTGTTTGATAGCTATTTTGTTTTGGGTTTTATGTTTTTTCGAAATTACGCTTGTTTCTTTGCAATTTTCTGATATGTTTTTTTGTGAAATCTCACATAAGTTGGGGAGGAGAACAAAACATTCTTTACAAGAGTGTGAAAACCTCTCTCTACCAAACATGTTTTAAAAACTTTGGGGGAAGCCGGGAAGGAAAGCCTAAAGAGGACAATATCTGTTAGCGGTGGGCTTGGACTTTTACATTTGTCACCTACCCTTAAAAATACGTTTGACTTAGAAGATTGATAACCCTTTTTTCAGAAGTCACGTCAAACTCACTTTTACGTTTATAATCGTGCAGCTAATTGTAAATTTGGATACGAAGAGCAGAAGGAGTGGTATTTCTTTAGTCATAAAGACCGAAAATACCCGACGGGAACTCGAACGAACCGAGCTACAAGTGCGGGATTTTGGAAAGCCACAGGGAGGGATAAGGCAGTTTTGTCAAAGAATAGAGTGATTGGGATGAGAAAGACATTGGTGTTTTATAAAGGTCGAGCTCCAAATGGTAGAAAAACTGATTGGATTATGCATGAATATCGTCACCAAACCTCCGAACTTGCTCCTGTTCAGGCAAGTTTCTACAATTTGTGAATCTTTCGAAAAACCTGGTCGATTCAACGAGATTTTCAACGTTAACGACACGATTGTTATCTCTTTAAAACATGTATATAACTCGAGATTTTTGTTCGATACATGCAGGAAGAAGGTTGGGTGGTTTGTAGAGCCTTCAAAAAGCCAAGCCCTAATCAAAACCAAGCCATTGGAGCTTGGAATAGCTATCAACATCATGGCTTATATTATGATCTCAAAAACAACAACAATAGTACATTTTCAGATGCCATGACCCCAACCCACATGGTCAACTCGTCAGACCAACTCCAAAATTATCATCTTCAACTACAACAACAACAACAAAATTACCAACTCGTCCAATTACCGAGTCTCGAGAGCCCGACGCTCTCAACGAACTTTGAGACTAACGAGACAAAGAGAAATAACAATAACAATCACAACGACCCGTGCCTCGAATGGAACGTTAATTTGGACGACATACTCTGTTCGTCGCAAATTGTGGAAACATCGTGTTCTTCTTACCCTAATTTACCCGAAACTTTTGTTGACTTTTGTAATGATATATGAACACTAAAAAGGCTGGAAGATATTTAAAAAACTGATTTTAGAGTGTTTTTTTTTTGTAAGTATAAAGAGAGAGATCAGATACAAAGTGAATGGTCTTTCTTTATTGAAACAGATATGTGATTGATTAGGGTTTATGAGAAAGTTGTTTTGAATTGTAAATGTATCACTGTCATGTAGATAAATTAATTTTCATTTGCATGTAGTGATCCAATCAAGTTGGTTTTCTTAAAAATAAGAAGTTTATTTGTGTTTAGTCGTGTATCCCTCTTTTTACATGGTTGTTATCGGTCAACTAGCTTCGATTTTAGTTATTTTTTTGTTAACTATAAACTAACACGAGTCATTTTAACCTAATTTTTCATAGAAGATAGTCTAAGAGTGAGCGTGTGCTAGCTGAAGGATAAGTCCAAGGGGTACGTATACGCTCGCTTGGTGGGTTCATGTGCGTGTACATTGCCTTTTGATGGTAACTTGAACACTCTACACCCGAATATTTAAAGAAAAAAAAAGAAATATAAAAGTAAAAAAATAATTGGGTTAAAAATTAACAAAAGAACAAATAGGTAAGTTTGCCCCTCCGACCATAAAAGAGGTCCTTAAACCCTAGCCCCTAGCGGCAAAGAAAGAAAAAAACAAAGAGAAAGTTTGAGAGTAAGCAAGAAAACCGCCGCCGGAAATCTCATCGGACCACCACCGGAAGTCACCGCTAGCCACGATCTAATGACAAGGACTTCTTCTTGGAAAGAAGAAGAAGATGTTGGCCTTCAGAGTCCCGTTTTCCGTCAAGAGATCGAGAAAATCAGCAAGGTAAGATCTTGATCATTTTTCTCAAATCTAGAACTCTCCGTTGTGAATCAAGGTCTGAAATTTTGATATGTTAATTCTCCACAAAATTCATGAAGGAAACTAGCCGGAATTCTGGTTCGAAGGTGAAGATCCGAGCCGATTTCCAAGAACGGGGGAGAGAGAACTTTCTGGCAAGTCATGTGTCAAACTGGCCCAGTGAACCGCGACTGCAGAATCTGACCCGCACGTGACACCCGTGACTAGACGTTGGCTGGGCATGAGGACACGTGGCGGCACGTGGGAACGCGTGAGTTTCTATCTTCCGTCTGTCCAACTTCTGTTTGCCCGATTTTTGTTTTTACGCGAATAGGGACTGAATTGGGAAAAATCAGTATTTTGGACTCCTTAAGGTCATGAAAACGCTAGCAAAGGGGCACACGTCAACCATGTAAGTCACCACAGGGAACCTAGGAAGAAATACTTGTAGGAATCACCTTGGTATGCATGCATGCTAGATTAGTTTCCTTATGTGATTAGACTTTTCTATGTTGTGAGTTTAAGTTGCAAAGCACATGTTGTATGACCAGTTACCTATGCTTCCACGATAAGTTAAACATGCTTTATGCTTCCGCTTAGTGTGGTAATTGCTTATGCATGCTGAAAGGAAAATGGGTAAATTGTGAATTATCTAAGTGTTGCTTGTATACTTTAAGCTTCTGCTATACGGATACACATGTTTAGTTCATGTTGAATAGGTGAACTCCGCGTTTCGGGCACTTGAGGGATGACATCGCCCCGTTGAACGCAAACTCCGCTTACCAGGTGCCTGATGGAGGCTATCTCCCCGTTGAGTTTGCATGTCTAATTTGCATAAACTATGTGTGATAATGTTAGACGGCGGTTACATGCACACTGTTATTTTCCATAACCCATTACTAATGATAAGCCTAGGGATGGATTGCATCCATGCTAGTACAATTGCCTTAGTTTAGCTTTCCATGAATGAGACTCAATAGATCGATTGTTATGAGCGTATTGGGTGAATTATCTGGGTGTTGCTTGCATGCTTTAAGCTTCCACTATACGTATGCATATGTGTAATTCATGTCTGAATTGTGACTTTTGCGTTCCGGGCGCTCGAGGGATGATGTCACCCCCTGAGCGCGGACTACGCGTTCCGAGTGCTTGACGGAGGCCATCATCCCATGACGCATGCGTGTTTAGTTGGCATAAGTTATGTATAATGATGTTAGTCGACGTCTGCATGCACACTCTGTTATTTTCCATGACTCATTACTATGATAAGCCTAGGGATTTGTAGTTAAGAGCGACAAGTCACTCAGTTAGGTACAACCTTCCCCCTAGGAACCTAACAATTTCCATGGCGAAGAAGTACCTTGAGTGTTCTTAGACTGCTAGTTGTCTGAACGACCTCTATATCTTCATGGGGGGAACCAGAGGTTCCTGATCAGTTCTTACTGCTCCTAGCCGTTTCACATGGGAAATGTGTCCCTGTTAGCTGCACGGGAATTGGTTGGGTCGCGCCCCCCCTAGGGGACTATCATGGGTTTAGGAGGTACTCAGCACACCCCTAGGCTAGATACCATGTAGTCTCAGATAGCATGCAGAGGTAGCACCTCATAGAGAGCGTCGGTCATGTCAGCTTAGCGTAAGGAACCCTTAGGTATCAAATGAAAGGATGGAGAACCTGTGAAGCTCCAAAGAGCAAGTCCCAAGGGGTGAGCCCCGAAAGGACTAAGACCAGAACCAGATGTCCTAAAGCCAATTAGAAGACCGTGAGAATTTTGTTAAGTTAGGATGCGATTAGGGCTTACAAGTAGGTGGCTTACTGAGTATAATTTTTATACTCATCCCATTCTTCCCTTTTTTTTTTTTTTTTTTCAGGTGTTCGCTGGCTGCTGGTCGAGGTAGAGGAGTGTTCTAGAGCTGTACAGTCACAGAGGGGGTTGTTCCGGAGTGTCCGTCCCTTTTCGGTCTTTTGGAGTCTTTTGTAAAAATTTCTTTATATTTGTATTTTCTCTTATTTTGTAAATTTGAATCCTCTTTTTAAACATTTGAAATTTTCCCTCTTGTTCTTCTATTTTGATTTTATTGAATTTAGTTTTTATCTTTTACTCCTCTTTTCTCTTTCTCTTTGTTTGTTTTCGATTTAGTCTTTTGAGTCACATTTCGAATTTCAAAGCCTCGAAATTCAGGTCGTGACTGAAAAATGTCTTCATAAACTAACACGAGTCATTTTAACCTACTTTGTTACAAAAGATAGTCCAAGAGTGAGTGTGTGCTAGCTGAAGGATAGGTCAGGGGGTACTATAAGCTCGCTTGATGGGTTCATGCGCGCGTACGTTGCCCGTTTCTTGTAACTTGAACACTCTAAGAGTGAAGACTATCTTCATAAACTAATACGAGTCATTTTAACCTACTTTGTCACTCGAAGATAGTCTAAAAGTGAGTGTGCGCTAGCTGAAGGATAGGCCCAAGGGGTACGTATATGCTCGCTTGGTGGATTCATGCGCGAGTATGTTGCCTGTTGCTTGTAACTTGAACACTCTAAGAGTGAAGACTATCTTCATAAACTAACACAGGTCATTTTAACCTACTTTGTTACAGAAGATAGTCTAAGAGTGAATGTGCGCTAGCTGAAGGATAGGCCCAAGGGGGTACGTATATGCTCGCTTGGTGGGTCCATGTGAGCATACATTGCCCGTTGCACGTAACTTGAACACTCTAAGAGTGAAGACTATCTTCATAAATGAACACGACTCATTTTAACCTACTTTGTTACAGAAGATAGTCTAAGAGTGAGCGTGCGCTAGCTAAAGGATAGGCCCAAGGGATATGTATACACTCGCGTGGTGGGTCCATGCGCGCGTACGTTGCCCGTTGCTTGTGACTTAAACACTCTAAGAGTGAAGACTATCTTCATAAATTAACACGAGCCATTTTAACCTACTTTATCACAGAAGATAGTCTAAGAGTGAGCGTGCGCTAGCTGAAGGATAGGCTTAAGGGGTACGTATATGCTCGCTTGGTGGGACCATGTGCGCGTACGTTGCCTATTGCTTGTAACTTAAGCACTTTAAGAGGGAAAACTATCTTCATAAACTAACATGAGTCATTTTAACCTACTTTGTCACAGAAGATAGTCTAAGAGTGAGTGTGTGCTAGTTGAAGGAAAGGCCCAAGGGGTACGTATACGCTCACTTGGTGGGTCCATGCGCACGCATGTTGCTTGTTGCTTGTTACTTGAACACTCTAAGAGTGAAGACTATCTTTATAAACTAACACGAGTCATTTTAACCTACTTTGTTACAGAAGATAGTCTAAGAGTGGGCATGCGCTAGCTGAAGGATAGGCTCAAGGGGTCTGTATACGCTTGCTTTGTGGGTCCATGCGCCCGTACGTTGCCCGTTGCTTGTAACTTAAACACTCTAAGTGTGAAGACTATCTTCATAAACTAACACGAGTCATTTTAACCTACTTTGTCACTGAAGATAGTCTAAGAGGAGTGTGCGCTAGTTGAAGGATAGGCCCAAAAGGTACGTATACGCTTGCTTGGTGGGTCCATGCGCGCATACGTTGCCCGTTGCTTGTAACTTGAACACTTTAAGAGTGAAGACTATCTTCATAAACTAATATGAGTCATTTTAACCTACTTTGTTCTCACTTACATCTTTCCTACGAGATTACCCACATGAAAATACTTCAAGTCAACCATGCTAAAATTTTGAGTTCGGACAGCTCAAGACAATGAAAAGGAAAGTGCACCTTAGAAAGTGGGGAGTTGGACTCCATTAGAAAAGCCAAGCCGCCCATAACGCTATTAAGACATGGAGAGCTACCTTAGTCATTTGTAGGTGCCAAAAGGTCTTCTAGGTTCCTAGGGTGCCAAGGTGGCTTAAAATACGGACTTTCAACTTTATGATTCTCTGCTCTAATTCCTTGGACTTTCTTTGTAACGACCCAAATTTCCTATTAAAATCAAAGTTGCCACTACATACATGACGTATCTACACTGTGCGAGAAATTCATTTAAAACATTTCATAATGAGGCCATGCACTAACACGTTCATACTAAAGTCATTAAGACAATATTATAATAAAATAAATAAACACGAAAGTAAATAAAACTAAGAAAGTAAAATCTTTACCATGATCTACAAAAGAAAATGACATGAATGCATATACTCTACTTCTAGTCCATGGTTGTGACTATGATATTGTCATCCGTATAGAGGAGGTGTCTTACCTTTATCTACAAAATAAGAGTAGCATGTAACTTGAGTATTTAAAGAAATACTCCGTAAGTAACCTCACTATTGGGGTCGAGAAATGCATATACAACCAATCATGGAGGAACCTATCATTTCATGAAAATATTTTATGGCCTTGAATTCTGCTTTCTAGTTCGAGCTAAATTTGGATGTGTAATACTTCTATATACACGGGCAACATACGCGCACATGGACCCACCAAGAGAGCGTATACGTACCCCTTGAGCCTGTCCTTCAACTAGTGCAGGCTCACGTTGTTGGAGTCATAGAGGGAAAGGAGGCTGCATAATATCATGGCGTACATAGGTACCGTATTGTACACATTCGTACTTATTATAACAAGTATTCTGATGCACATGACATACAAAAAATGCACGAGGTCCTCATAGCTTTAAATCATGATATAAACATGCAATGCGTGTTGTATATTCATTCTTTCATAAACATTTTCATAACTATAAGGGATACTATCGCTATTGATATCATACAATCGTGGACAATATCATACCATGAGAGCTTATACAAAAAGTGGGCAAACATACCATCGTGGAAGTCACTTGTCCCTATCATTTGTATTGAAGTCATGACCTTTTCTTAATTTAACCGTATCAATAGAATGCTCACGTGTCGAACAAATAAGTTATGTACCATACCATCATGGAGGTCACTCGTCCCTATCATTTGTTTCGGAGTCATGCCCTTATCTTAATTTAACCATATCAATAGAATCCCCACGTGTCGAACAAAGAAGTTGTGTATCATACCATCGTAGAGGTCACTTGTCTCTATCATTTTGTTTCGGAGTCATGCCCTTTATCTTAATTTAACCATGTCAATAGAATCCTCACGTGTCGAATAAAGAAGTTGTGTGCCATACCATCGTAGAGGTCACTTGTCCCTATCATTTATATTGAAGTCATGCCCTTTTCTTAATTTAAACGTATCAATAGAATGCTCACGTGTCGAACAAAGAAGTTGTGTACCATACCATCATGGAGGTCACTCGTCCCCATCATTTGTTTCGGAGTCATGCTCTTATCTTAATTAACCATATCAATAGAATCCCCACATGTAGAACAAAGAAGTTGTGTACCATACCATCGTATAGGTCACTTGTCCCTATCATTTGTTTCGGAGTCATGCCCTTATATCTTAATTTAACCATGTCAATAGAATCCTCACATGTCAAACAAAGAATTTGTGTACCATATCATCGTGGAGGTCACTCGTCCCTATCATTTGTTTTGGAGTCATGCCCTTATCTTAATTTAACCATGTCAATAGAATCCTCATGTGTCGAACAAAGAAGTTGTGTATCATACCATCGTAGAGGTCACTTGTCCCTATCATTCGTATCGAAGTCATGTCCTTATTTTAATTTAACCGTGTCAATAGAATCCTCACATGTCGAACAAAGAAGTTATGAGCCTCAAAGGTGTAGCCATAGTGAAGATCAGTGGTAAAGCTTTATTGGACTAGTAATATGCTTCAGAGAAGAGAAGTCATCTAGATAGTGCTAGACAGATAGATAACTATTTAAGGGGATGCTTTTGATCATGGATTATTGGAGTCTCACATTGTTTAATTAAAGAGAAGAACACGAGTATATCAGTAAGTGACACTATTTCTATTGGTTCGAAGTATTTTGAGAAAACAAAAAGCAAAACCACGAGAACATAGACTCAAAATTAACAATACTATACCACTGTGAAGGTCACTTATCACGGTCAACCAGGTCCCTTATGGTTGCAACAATGGCTCAAAAACGTCAATCGAGAGTCATTCGTTTTCCCCCCAACTTTAAACCTAGTTTGATAATTTGGGAAGAATCCCAAAATTTATTCTATTTACTAAATTGAAAATCGAAATTTTCAAATTAGAAATAAACACATAAATCTACCTAAACTAATATCAACCAATCAAAATAGATATTAAAAAAAATTTCAAGGTGTAAAGCTATATATATCACTTTTATATTTTATTCCCCTAAAAAAATTAATAAAATATTATAAATAGGTGAAGTAGGGGTGTACGTTTAACCCGGCAACTCGACAACCTAGACCAACCCAACCCAACCTGAATTATAAGGGTTGGGTTGGGTTGGGTTGGATTAGCATTTCGGGTAGGGTTGAGTTTATTTTTTTGAACTCGAATTGAAGGTTCGGTTTCGATTTTGTGGGACAAAACTTTCGGATTGACCCGAGCCAAATAAAAATATGTAAATATATTAAGAATCTATCCGTATTCATGGGTTTGCCTGGTTCTTCGCTGGTCTAAGGACACTCAGATCAGGAAAATACATATTTCTTGTAGAGTTTGTAAACTTTTAATATATTTTATCTAAGATATTTAAGATGGTATACGAACAATTATAAAAAGTGGATAAATACAAATTTTTAAATTTTTTTTGACAACCCAACTCGAAACCCGAAAATAGAGGGTAAAACCCAACCCGAAAATAACTAAATCTTTTTTTTTGACAACCCAACTTGAAAATAGAGAGTTAGTTGCCAAAAAACCAACTCGAACGAGGGAAATAGAGGGTTGGATTGAGTTACCAATTCAATAAACTCGAACTTTTGGATCAATAAAAAATATCGTTTAACCCAATCGTATAACCCAACCCAACTCAACCCAACCCATTCGTTCATGTTCCAAAAAAAAATATATATTTTAGTGTCCTAGAAATTTGGAAACATGCCGCTTAATTTGCTAAAAAATCATAATAAATAAATTGAATTCCTTGTTTGGAGGAAAAAGAAGAACACCCAAATAAAAAAAAAAGGGGTGGAAGAGGAAGATGCCCTGAAGAACAGAGAGAGGGAGGAGCGTCAAAATTCCGATGAGTTCACCGTCTTCCGCCATTACTCTTCGAGATCAGACGGTGAATAATAGCCATTGATGATCTATTTATAGAGCTCCTCCGCCACTGAAACCCTTCTTCATCAATTTGCCGTAACGTTCTCACAAATTCCCTGTTTCTGTGTTCTTTAGATTCTCTGATTTCTCCCGTTATTCAGGAGCGATTGTCTCAAATTTCGTACAAGACACCAATGCTCAGATCTGCGTTGATCATTTGTGTCATTGGGTGAAATTCAATGATTGGTAATCGAAAAACGACGTAACAGTGTTCTTTTGAATTCTCCTTCTCATCCTGTGAAATTTTGTGGGAAATCTGTGGTTCGATCGATTAATGGCAGCTTCGAGGAATGTGGTTGGGCTGAAAGATGAGGAGAAGCTGAAGGAAGAGAACTCGACGGCTAAGAAGGTTAAATTTGAGAGGTTTCCATTGTCGAAGTGGGAGATAGCGGCGGCTTTGGGCATCTTCCTTGTCTGCTCCACTGGCCTCGTTTGTGTGTATATGACGATGCCCTCTGCAGAATACCAGAGCGTTAAGATCCCACGAACGCTTTCGGATCTTCGGATGCTTAAGTATGTGTTTCTCTGTTCAGCCCTTATCGTTTTAGAACATGTTACGATATTTCATTGCCTCCCTTCTTCTTGTGCTATATTGTATTTTTGAAATGATTGTTGATTTGTTGTGAACTTGGAAGAGGAAACGTAGATTGAGGGTTGTTTTTTAGTTCAAGTTTTTGATTGTCTTTGGAACATGAGAGGGGGTATGGAATTATGTTTGGAGTTCTGAATGATGAGGATAGTTTCTTGCTTACTTAGAATGGTTGAGGAACACTTCATGGGGTTTCATATCTTGGATTGAAGAATGAAGAACTCTTGGAATTGAAGAATTAGTTTGAGATTGCTTTTCATCGGTGCATATTATGGGTTGAATGTGTGAAAATGAGGTTAAAGGATTGAATATAACCGAACCTATCAACTTTTGGTTTTGGGCTAGTTTAACTTGGTATCAGAGTTAGGGTGTGAGACCCCACATGGTTGGAGATGAGAACGAAAGGGTGTGGAAACCTCTCCCTAGTTGATGCGTTTTAAAAAGCTTGAGGAGAAACCCGAAAGGGAAAGCCAAAAGAGGACAATGTTTGCTAGCGGTGGGTTTGGGCTGTTGCAAATGGCATCAGAGTTAGGTTATCGGACGGTGTGCCAATGAGGACGTTTGGCCCCTAAGGGAGTGGATTGTGAAATCCCACATCGGTTGGAGAGGGTGAACAAAACATTCATTATAAGGGTGTGAAAACCTCTCCCTAATACACGCGTTTTAAAAACCTTGAGAGAAAGCTCGAAAGGGAAAGGAAAAAGAGGACAATGTTTGCTAACAATGGACTTGGGCTATTACAAATGGTATCAGAGTCAGGTTACCGGGCGGCGTGCCAACAAGGACATTGGTCTCCCAAGGGGGGTGGATTGTAAGATCCCACATCGGTTAGAGAGGGGAATGAAGCATTCTTATAAGAATGTGGAAACCTTCCCCTAGTAGACGCGTTTTAAAAACCTTGAGGGAAAACCCGAAAGGGAAAACCAAAAGAGGACAATGTCTACTAGCAGTGGGCTTGAGCTGTTACCAATGGTATCAGAGCCAGATTACCGGGCGTTGTGCCAACAAGGATGCTGGCCCCCCAAGGGGGGTGGATTATGAGATACCACATCAGTTGGAGAGGGGAACGAAGCATTCTTATAAGGATGTGGAAACCTTCCCCTAGCAGACGCGTTTTAAAAACATTGAGGGAAAACCGAAAGAGGACAATGTCTAATAGCAGTGGGCTTGAGTTGTTACAAATGGTATTAGAGCCAGGTTACCCGGCGTTATGCCAACAAGGACCCTGGGCCCCCCAAGAGGGTGGATTGTTAGATCCCACATTGGTTGGAGGGGAACAAAACATTCCTTACAATGGTGTAGAAATCTTTTCCTAGCAGACGCATTTAAAAAACCTTGAGGGGAAGCCCAAAAGGGAAAGCTCATAGAGGACAATATCTGCTAACGGTGGGCTTCGGCGGTTACATAGAGGTCCAAAACTTGAATCACCTAATGTTGTTTACCTCCCGATTAATGTTGAAAAAATGCTTATTGAGTTTAGTAGTTTAACAAAATGTTCCTGCAAATTATTGTTATCTGTCGGCATTTCGAGTTAGTTCCTGAACATTATAACATTTAATGCTCCATGTTTAATCATGCTCCAGGGATCTCTTTGCAAATTATGCCAAAGATCATCCAGCACAATTCATTCTAGGTTATTGCTCCACCTACATATTCATGCAAACGTTCATGATTCCTGGAACAATTTTCATGTCATTGCTGGCTGGAGCTCTATTTGGTGTTATCAGAGGCCTTCTTTTAGTTGTCTTTAATGCAACAGCTGGTGCATCCTCTTGTTTTTTTCTCTCCAAGTTGGTTGGAAGACCTTTAGTTTACTGGGTGTGGCCCGAAAAGTTGAAATTGTTCCAGGCAGAGGTACTTATTTACTCTGAATTTTGTTTAAATTCGATTCTGTGACGACTCTCTAATCACATCTAATCTCATGTTGGTTTGAAATCTTGGCTTTGATTATCCAGATAGCGAAGCATCGAGAAAAGCTACTCAATTATATGCTCTTTCTAAGGATAACACCAACGTTACCGAACCTTTTTATCAACTTGGCTTCACCTATTGTTGACATCCCATTTCATGTGTTCTTCTTGGCTACTTTAATTGGCCTTGTTCCAGCATCCTATATCACTGTCCGGGTAAGTTTCTATCATTGTAGATTTAAATGTCTTGTTCATATTGGGATTTGTTTTCCGTTATGTAATGTATCTTTTTTATATTGCTTTCCTTGTAAATAATGTTGGAGAATGCCTGAAATTTGAGTTTTCTTTAACACTTGAGATAAATGAATAGTTGAAATTTAGTTTAGTGAATGCAGTGGATAAATGGCGGTTGTGTTGTGTCTGATGTTTTGGTTGATCTTATCCTTTATATGATTTGGTAATTGAGAGGCATGACTCCTGTCACACCTTGGATTATCTTGGATTTGTCTATATGTGATGGTTGATATAATTTCCATAGGAAATCAAAAGATAACTGTGAGATCCCACATGGATTGGAGAGAGGAATGAGTGCCAGCGAGGACGCTGGGTCTGAAGGGGGGTGCATTGTGAGATCTCACATCGATTGAACAGGGGAACGAGTGCCAACGAGGACGTTGGGTCTCAAAGGGGGGATGAATTGTGAGATCCCACATCGATTGGAGAGGGAAACGAGTGCAAACGAGAATGCTGGGTCTCGAAGGGGGGGGTGGATTGTGAGATCCCACATCGATTGGAGAGGGAAATGAGTGTCAGCGTGGACGCTGGGCCCCGAAAGGGGGGTGGATTGTGAGATCGCACATTGATTGGAGAGGGGAACGAGTACCAATGAGAACGCTGGGCCCGAAAGGGGGTGGATTGTGAGATTGCACATCGATTAGAGAGGGGAACGAGTGCTAACGAGGACACTGGGTCCCGAAAGGGGGTGGATTGTGAGATCCCACATCGATTGGAGAGGGGAACGACATCGATTGGAAAGGAGAACAAGTGTCAGTGAGGACGTTGGGCCTCGAAGGGGGGTAGATTGTGAGATCCCACATCGATTGGAGAGGAGAACAAGTGCTAGCAAGGACGCTGTGGCTCGAAGGGGGGGGGATATTGAAATCCCACATCGGTTGGTGAGGGGAATGAAACATTCTTTATAAGGGTGTGGAAACCTCACCATAGCAGACGCGTTTTAAAAACCTTGGGGGGAAGCCCAAAAGGGAAAGCTCAAAGAGAACAGTATCGGTTAGCGGTAGGCTTAGGCCATTACAATAATGTTTATTTTGTTATGTATGTTTATATGCGTGTACGTATATTATAATTATTTCTTCCCTCTACGAGTACCATATTTGGTGGAAATTTCCCCGACATTTGTTACATTTTACGTCGCCTTTTTTCTTTTATCAACTTCTTTCAAGATCTTACATTTACTGTGGTATTTTTTTCATCTTGAAGATAATTAGCTAACTGTTAATTCATTATCTTATTATCATCAGGCTGGACTTGCACTCGGAGATCTGAAATCAGTCAAGGATTTATATGATTTCAAAACTTTGTCTGTGCTGTTCTTTATTGGTTTCATCTCCATTCTGCCTACACTTCTAAAGAGGAAACGAGTATACGAATGAACACGATTTTTTCGGGCTCCATCATTTCTGCCTGAGCCATGTGTATGGATGGCTGCTATATCAGGTCTTTACGATCTCAAAATTTATTGTCAGTTACGTCATTACTACCTTAGAAAACTTAACCAACAGTTCGAAAATACCTGTTGTCGACATTGGTCATAGCCGATAGTCTCAGCAGAGTGTCTAGTTTATTCTATTTGCATTGCACAACACCTAGAACGACATCGGTTTTGGTCGTATTTGGCTTTTCGAGTCACATTCTGTCAAATATTCTCCATTGCTTAGTTTCTTCATCTTATATACCAACTCCCTCTTGTTTTCATTGTTTGTACAGATTGATATTGATTTCAAGTGCTCTGATCGACGATGCTCGTTGTGGTGATACCGTGGCGACCATCAAGCTGTTATATAGCTCAAATTATACGTCGTTCGGTAGATGAATCGGCAGTTGTTTGGAGGGTTTAAAAGGAAAAAATAGGTGAAGATATTTTTATTCACATTAGGAGCTCACTGATTACACTCAATATAGGCTATATTTATTATATATACTATAGTTTTTGTTGCATTATATACTGAAAAAGCATACAGGGATTAGTCAGGTTACAAACTGAAAACTAACTATACTTCCTTTTTTATATAGATCTTTACATATCCCAATTATCATATTGGTTATGTATTACAGGTTGATATACTAAAATTAGACTCAAAAGAAGATTACAATGATTGGTGTGGGCTGCAGATTGTGATGTGAAAGGAAGAACAAGAACATTTTGTGGTGGGTTTTTAATCTTTATTTTTGTAAATATTTTTCGAGATTAATTGATATGTTCGAGTCCTCGAAGTCGAATTTTGAGGTTAATTTTAATTATATGTCTATTGATAAAAGAAAATTCTTTGAATTTTAAACTTATTTAAATATATTTTGAAATAGTTTTGTCGTCAAAATGATGTGGAAAAAATTCTAACTCAATCACATCCATTCCAATTGGGATCATGCACCTTTATGTAAATCTAACTTATTCTTGAAATAAACCTTTCATATATGCACTCTCAATTTCTAAAAATAAAAAATAAAAGTACTAACACTATTGAATTTGCTGTTAAGATTCTTGTGAATTCAAAGGTAAAAAAAGTGGAATATCATTGTCTGATTTGTAAGCAATGAAATAGTTGTAAACTTCTAAAAACGAAAAACTGGTAAGAATTTATGGCTACTAGACGAATCATTTTCAAAATCATGCTTGCCATCGTTCCATCTTTAATTTTAGAACTGTCAATTTATGTACCTGTGTATAACATTATTCAATATTAGATAAAATATGCGAAGTAGAGATTCGAATATCTAATTTAGGTTGAATGTACGAATTTTATATGTATAAGCCTTAAAGTATATTTTTAATCTCAACCAAACCATGCATCAATGTTCGACCACACACCGTCAACTTGTCAAGTATATTCAATGTTCAATCTTGAAATTCAACTATGAACGGAAGCTACAATCACTATATCTATATCCACAATGTATCAACATTAGTTCAAAACGAAATTTTAAATATAACAATATTATTAGTGTATCAACTCTTATTCATAATCAATTTCAAGTATAATATTAGTGTATTGATAGTATGCCATACCGATGATATGTTTATGTTATTGATATTACTCGGTATAAAGTATATTAATGATAGTAGCATACAAATGATAGGTAGATTAACTATGCATCAATAGTAAAGTGCAGTGTATCATATCAATAATGAACGAATGTCATTCATTTACTCGATATAAAACGCATCAATGATAGTTATATCAGTGATGCATCCATAGGGAAGTGTATCAATATATGTTGTTAGGGGTATTGTGGACTTTTCATTTCGAGCAATACTTTTTTGTTTAATCATATACTTGCACATCCCCTCATATTAAGCTACAAGTTAGAAAGTTTCTAAGACTCCATATGAGCAATAAAATTCCTTGAAAAATGGACAGAATGGTCACTAACGATTATATGAGATTCGTTAACAGATGGAAACAATTGAGTTGAAACATTTGGATTCACAAGAACTTACATACAGAAAAGTGGGGATTTTGAGCAAGAAATAAGGATTTAAGATCTTCAAACCTGCTGATCATCAGAATTTGTTTCTACGACTCGAGTGTGGCTGCTGGATAATCTTGATATCCACTGATTTCCGTTATCCTAATCCGCGTATTTGGCTGTATCGTTCGGGTAAAACAGATTCAGAAATTCTATAGAGAAATGTGTACTCAAAAGAAATTTCTTAACTCATGCACATCAAACATTCCTATGGTCTGTGAATAAGTTCCAGAAGTTTACAAAAGCTATGGAAGCAGTTGAATGACATGTGAAGGCAAACCCCAAGAACATGCTGCAAGATTGAAGAGAGAAAGAGAGTGGCAAAGACCGAGAAATACCTGACGGTGTCCAATGTTTCGTCGATAGTTTTTCTTTTTCTTGTACTTGAACACAATAACCTTCTTATCTAATCCCTGAATATAAGAAATAAAAACAAGACAATCTAAGAAAAAGAAGCATTGTTCTATTTCATTCTGATGAAGAGGGGATGATCACCAAGTTAATGCATTACCTGCTCCTCGACAACGGCATGAACAGCAGCATTTGTCACTATTGGTTTTCCAATGTATGCCTGAGTCTTTGTTCCCACAAGCAAAACTTTGTTCAGAGTTATCTGAACAATAAGAAATTTAGAGAACTTTAAGATTGTTACAGTATCACATAATTAATTGCACATGTATAGATGAGACATGACCGGTTTGTTATTATGTAATAAACTTGATGTTTGTTAGTTTGTAGAATATGATGAAATTCACCGAGCTACTCGATGAGGAATCTTAAAACTATAAACTAAATCAATATTCACAAAGGTAAATATAAGCGCACCACATTAATTTTGATCAATGATCATCACTGTGAGATCCCACATTGGTCGGAGAAGGGAACAAAGTATTATTTATAAAGTTGTATAAATCTATCCCTAGAAGATGTGTTTTAAAAACCGTGAGGCTGACGGTGGTACGCAACGGACCAAAGTGGACAATATTTGCTATTGGTGGGCTTTAGCAGTTACAAATGGTATCAGAGCCAGACATCGGGCAGTGTGACAGTGAGGACGCTAGACTTCAAAGGAGGTGGATTGTGAGATCCCACATTGGTGGGAGAGGAGAACGAAACATTCCTTATAAAGGTGTGGAAACCTCTCCCTAGAAAACACGATTTAAAAACTGTGAGGCTGACGGTGATACGTGACGGACCAAAGTGGACAATATCTATTAGCAGTGGGCTTGGGATGTTACAATGTCTCACATTTCTAAAGTCAGTTTCTTCCTTCGATCCATTGTATTGAAAAGCTCTCAACAATGAAATTCAGGAGAGATCACCAGAAAGAAAACATAGAAGGTGTTCATTCAGAAAGTGAAGATGGAAGTTGGAAGCTAGACTTCATACTTTTCTCTAGAAGATGATCGGCAGTAAATTCCGTGATGAAAAAGAATAGAGAATCTCTCACAAAGTTAAATAAGAAGAAACTCAAGTTCTTCCTTTGATCATAAAAAGGTCACATTAAAGAAATTACTTATTTCTCAATTTGTACATTTTATGCAACAAGAGGATTTTTTTAGTTTTTGGGATAGGGTGGTTTCTTCAATTTTACATTGGAACTCTCTTTGCAGTTCTTTTAGTAACTACCCAGTATGCTTATTTCTACATATGAGAGTGCTTCTAGATTTCAATAAATCTATTCCAAACTTTTACAGTAAAGTGACACCTTCTTAGTACACGATCCAAGTCTTAAGCTACCTTATTGTATAAGCTAAACTTGTAGGTCTCGAACCCATACACTAACATCTTTGGACCGGGTCCATGTTATTTATCCTTCCGAAAACGATCCACGATGACAAAAACCAAAGCTTCTCTGAGATTTTAGCCTCAGCGAAGAAATGAGGACTAGAGGATTGAAAAAGATCAACTAATGAGAAAACTAAACTTACAAGGAAAGGTCAAATGACTTGAGAATCCATGAATGAAGAGCAAAAATAGCTAGAGTTAGGGAAAATACAAACTCTTTGTAACAAGAGAAGAATTAACAGTCAAGTCTTGAGATTCATGGTCAATTCGTCATAAAGAGGTCATCCAAAGAAATCTGAAAAAATATCACCGATTATTTGATGAAGTCTGTAACACAATCACACTAGGATATATTTACTTCTAAGGGGAAAAAATTTAGGCTATGACGAAGCTCCTGTCAAGCTGTCAATGACCTAGGACACAAACTATGAGATCCCACATCAGTTGGGGAGGAGAATGAATCATGTTTTATAAAGGTGTGGAAACCTCTCCCTAGCATATGCATTTTAAAAAGCCCAAAAGGGAAAGCCCAAAGAGGATAATATTTGCTAGCAATGGGTTTGGGCCATTCCACTACCCAAGATCAAGCTCTAGCACCACTCCTCAGGAATAACTTTTCTAAATTATCCAGACATTTCTACCAAACCCAACAACATTCTCTTGGTCTAATCAATTCTCTTACCATCTCAAACTTTTTCCCCTTGATGTCCGACAGGTAGCATGCCATGGTGCCATGCAGCAACACCATTCACAAAACAGTATGAAGTACACCTTCAAATCTCAAGTTCAAAACCTATCATCATAATACTAACAATTAAAAGTAAAAATGGTTTTTGTGAGATCCCACGTCGGTTGGGTAGGAGAACGAAACACCCTTTATAAGAGTGTGGAAACCTATCCCTAGCAGACGCGTTTTAAAAACTATGAGGGAAAACCTAAAAGGAAAAGTCCAAATAGAACAACATTTGCTAGCAGTATAGTGTGGGTTGTTATGGTTCTTCTATGCAGTTAGTCAAGGCATCCGTAACTCAAACCCCACATGAATAAGTCAAATGTTTCATAACAAGTCTTTGTTCAGACTAACTAATTTAAGCACGCTAAATATGAACACCACATTATATTTGACACATGCTGAAACCAATTTTCACTAACAAAAGAAAGCTTAGGTAATGATTACCCAAATAATATCAAAAGTCACGCAATTAATTCCAGAAATCACTTTCTTACTTGGGTAACTATTCAGAAGGAGATTGCAATATACATTTCCACAAAATTCCTTCAAAGTCACTCCGAGAGAACTTCACATGAAGGAATATCAATATATAATACATAGATTAAACAACATGAAGGTCATTGTTCAGCAGAATCCAAACAATGCATGAACACTCTAATCTCCATAAATGTAATATAATCTAACACTCAATTCAGATACACAAATAACAATTTAACGAGTAGACTATTAAGGATACCTACCTTATCATTGACGTTAGCTCCTTTCAGCCTCTGTGTATGGATATAACGCCCTGGAAATACTATATATTGGCGGGATCCAATCTATTGAAAAAATCCACAGACACAGGCCATATTATGAACGTGAGTCCCAGTACAAAAATCGATTGTAGTAGCTTGAACAGAAAAAGAGGAGCCGAAATCAAAAAACGCAAGAAAGCGAAATTAAACACTAACCATAACAACCGCGAAGATTTCCTCGCGCTTGGGGGCCTGTTCCGAGGGGACTTCAACGATTTGGGAAGGGGCAGGCTCAGAGATGATTACAGCGGCTTCGGACTCCGAGGACTTGAGGACGAAGGACAATGCAGGGCGGGAAGAAGGAGAGAGTTTGAATGAAGATGAAATTGGTGTTGATAATGGTGTATTCTGCTTGGTGGAGACACGGCAGTGAGTGGCGAAATTGGTGCAGAGGGAAAGCATTAGAGACGCCATTATAGAGACCTCTTCAAGGTCCTCTTTGTCTAGTAGCTATGGTTCGTTCTTGTTTTCGCCATGGCTCGGCTGTTTTGAACTTCAGGCTTATCCTATCCTCTTTTCTAGTTCTAAAAGACTATTATACCCCCCAACCTCTTTTTTATGCTGCGAATTACATTTTTACCCTCGTAGTTTGGTTGGGTGTGTCCATTTTAAAAAAAAAATGGAATTCATTGCCTGTGGTCCCTTAGATCGAACTTGCTCTTACTTGAAAAAACGAGGTTCGTAAAAGGTTAAGTATTGTAAATATAAGTGATCCCACTATTGGGACCGAAAAATGCAAACTTATGCAGGCATAGCTCTTGTTGTTCATTTCGAGTGGGACCTAAAACCATGGTCTTAGACTCCAATTCTTTTTTTATGCTCGGGATGTGTATAAATTCATTTACATAGTTTGGTGCAACACTTTTGTAGACACAAAACTCACCTGGCTCACATCACTTTCGTACTTCCTAGGCCTTATTGGGTAAGTATCACTTTCATTTGTAAGTGATATCAATTTCATATGCACGATCATACACTATGGTTCATGAATCTTTTGGAGTCATAAATACTTTGGTTCATTTCTCACTTCGATCACACAAGCGTAGAGGACTATAGTTATGAGATATCAATTTCATATGCATGACATCCGTTTAGGCTAAGTAAGTTGACTTACGGTTGGTACACCTATGGGTTAGGTTGGATGAATTAAATGAAGCATCAATATCTCGTAATTGTAGCCCTCTATGTGATATTATTTGATGTTATAATATTCTTGTGAATTGTTGATCCTATTATTCTATTGTTATGATTACGTTTATGCCCTATGAGTCTTGTGAGTTACTATGACATACCATATATGATGCACATGTATGGAATACCACAAATATGTCATGATAAGTATGGAAGTTCTGTGTGCATCATTATGTTACGTACACAAGCATGAATTACTTCTCCATTATATTACGCACATAAGCTTACACCATGGTATTATACACTCATTTCTTTTTCGTAAGTTTTCAGCTGCATGAGCATGCGTTAGTCAATAATCAAGCCTGTGAGATACGTATACAAGCTCGCCTAATAGGTTCATGGAAAGGCACGTGGAGATATAAAAAAACCCTAAACTGCAAAATCATCACAAACGACCTTAATTTACGACAACCAACTCCTTGACTAAACTTAAGGTGCCTATCAATTTTTACGACAGCCAACTCCTTGACTAAACTTAAGGTGCCTATCAATTGAAAAAGAGTGTCAACAAAGACACTGGGCCCCAAAAGGGGGTGAATTATGAGATCTCACGTCAGTTTGGGAGGAGAACGAAACATTTTTTATGCAGCACTCATTTCCTAGCAACAAGTGAGTTAAGCCAATTCATTCTACGACCAAGCGACGTATGCTCAAGCCTCTAACTCCGGTTCAAGAAGAAGGTTTTAAAAAATGAAGGCAGAGAGATTTCGAAAAGGAGTTTTGAAAGCAAGATTTGAGAGATTGAAATTGATATTATATGTGATATAAGAAAAAAGACGACAACAACGACTTGCAGTAGGGAGAAGTTGACAATAAGGGTGTAAAAACCTCTCTCTAGCAGACATGTTTTAAAAACTTTTAAGGGAAAGCCCAAAAGGGAAAACCCGAACAATGTCTACTAACAGGAAACTTAAGAAGCAACGCAAGATGCCAGCTTACACATCGCTTTCCTATAAGAACTGAACTCATCTTGCAGTTTTCTAAAATCAAAACGAGCTTTTTCGGCACGACTTCTTCGGCCTCATTTAACTCAATAATCAACAAACATACTAGAAATCCACAAGCAATGTCAGGAAAATTCAAAGTCCTCTCATTAAAGAACTTAAAGAATAGATAAGGCATAATTTAAAGCAAGAATCAAAATCAAAATCAAAAGCTCATCATCATGAAGCTATGGGATGTATTTTCTGCACTTGGACAGTTAGCCAACTATACAAATTACATAACCTAGGCAGCAGCATCATCCCCCTGTCAGTTTGCTAACGATTTGTCTTTTATTCCAAACGCGTCGGCCAAATTGAAGTTCAAGTTGTTTCTCATAGTTCTACTTCTCCCGACGCCCCCGTCGCCCTTCCTCATCATTGCAGCAAACTCCTCATAGTCGATACGACCATCCTGCAAAGGAAAAGATAGAGAATATAACAGCAGTTCGGGTTCGAGAATGTTTTTTGCAGTACTTTTGGAAGAACAGATAGACATTGTTCTAGAAATGAAAACAAATGGATTTCTTTATCCATCGTTCCTGATATATGATGAAACAAGCAATTTGATTCATGTATAGATGAAGAAACAGATCTACTATCAGCACAGAATCCTTATTCTAGAAATATATAGGAAGATATATGCAGACCCTGGCATTAGGCTAATGGTCCACCGTCACTAATCCCAAGAAGGCTTTATTATCTAACCCAAAGAAACCCGGGTTTTTTGTTTTTAAGAATTAAGCTTATAAACACTACGTCTATATATGAGTTTAAAAACTAAGAACAAAACAGCAGTTTTTTAAAAACTTGTTTGTGTTTTCGGAACGTGGCTAAGAATTCAAATGTAATCTTGAGAAGGATGAAAACCCATGATACAAAAAATACCAACCGTCACAATCGCACTTTTCTTGTTAGTGGACTTTTGCGATTGTGCGGCACTCACTCCCAACACTGAGTGAGTCAAGCCAACTTGGGTTCACATCGCCTATGGCCGAGCAACATATGCTCAAGCCTCTAGCCCCATTTTGAGAGGAAGGTTTTAGAAAATAGTGGCATAGAACTTTTGAAAGAGAGTTTGAAAGCAAGGTTGAAAGAAAGATTGAAAATAGGGTTATATGACTCCAAGCAAAAAGGAAACACAACAGTTTAAACAGTATATAACTTTCCGAGTACGGAGCAAATGTTATATTGAAAAAGATGAACACTCGAGGTAAAAAAAAGTGAGAAAATAAGTACAATTTTCAAGACACCAACTTTCACAATCGCACTTTTCTTGGCAGGAGACTTTTGTAATTGTGCGGCACTCACTCCGAATACTGATTAAGTCAAGCCAACTTAGGTTCACATCGCCTTACCTACGGCCGGGCAACGTATGCTCAAGCTTCTGGCCCCATTTTGAGAAAGTTTTAGAAAACGAGGGCAGAGAGATTTTTGAAAGAGAGTTTGAAAGTAAGGTTGACAGAAAGATTGAAAACAACGTTACATGACAATAAAAAAGGCAACACAACAAGTTAATTAGTATATAACTTTCCGAGTAGGGAGCACACGTTATCTGTATATGCAATAAATAAATTGCAGACACCTCTAAAGCCAGAAATGTACCACAACGGAATTAAAATGAGTGACAAAAGAAGTAGTAACAGTGTTGGTCTAAATCGGTTGAAATTATGGATTATGGTAAGCAGAAAAAGCAGTTGAATAAACCAAGAACATGAAGGTAGTGATGAATAAAGAAAAACTTAGGGAATCAAACTTGCTAGTATAATAATAAGGAAATATTTAGTTAATAAATGAAGACTTACATTATCTTGATCAATTTCATTGATTATCTCATCCAAATGGACATCACCCAAACCGAAGTCCTTGCAAGCCTGTTGAAGCTCATCAGTGGTGATATAACCACTGCCATCTTTGTCAAAATAGGAGAAGGCCGCGACTAAATTATCCTCTCGCTCGATCTTATTTAGGTGCAATGTAGCTGCAAGGAATTCACCATAGTCTAAGGTTCCACTGTTGTCTATATCAGCCTGTCCAGAGATGAGGCAGCAACAAAATACAGGTTAACAATTAGAATCTGTAGAGATCATTGTAGAAAGTATATGGTTATGTTAAGTTTTAATTATCGTTAAATCAGCCTCCATCGTCGAACGCCCCTATTTAAATGTTTATATGAACAACCAAACAATGATTTGGCATAATGTGGTATGAGGTAGGAAAACAATGAGTATCTACCGCCTCCATAAGAGACTTGATATCAGATTCCATGAGTTCAGAGCCCACTTTTTTCAACCCCTCTTTAAGCTCTTCAAATGTTATTGAGCCGCTGTTATCAGTGTCGATCATTTTAAACAATTCCTTCAAGCCACCAATTTCCTCTTCAGACAGTCTTTCTGCTATGACCTGCACCAACCAGGTGGTTGAAAAATTTGACAAATGCACATTTCCATGAGAAAAATGTAATAATAGATAACAACTTTGATTAGAGATTAAAATGAAAGGCATAGAGCTATAATATGGTTAACAAGCTTTCATACTTAAATCTATGAACAAATATTTTATGATGTGATTCAAAGTAGTGAGGTCAATAAGGGCACTTACACTAACTAGGAGTTCGGGAGTCCCGTTCTCTCCACAAAAGAGTATAACCAGAAGCAAAAAGACCTCGATCTATGCATAACGAAATTCTCTTAAGCACACACTTGAAGTAGTAACAATGGATCAAAACCGACTACCTATCTAACTACTTTTCCTTGATAAGCTCTTACACTCCCTCCCAATCATTGGTATTCTATTCAAAAGAAATACATTTATTATTGATTGTGAGATCCCACGTCGGTTGGAGAGGGGAATGAAACATTTCTTATGAGGGTGTGGAAATCTCTCCCTAATAGACACATTTAAAACCTTGAGGGGAAGCCCAGAAGGGAAAGCCTAAAGAGAACAATATTTGCTAGCGGTGGGCTTCGGCTGTTACAAATGGTATTAGAGGCAGACACCGAGCAGTGTGCCAACGAGGACGCGGGCCCCCAAGGGGGGTGGATTGTGAGATCCCACATCGGGTGGAGAGAAAAACGAAACATTTCTTATAAGGGTGTGAAAACCTTTCCCTAGTCGACGCGTTTTAAAACCTTGAGGGGAAGCACAGAAGGGAAAGGCCAAAGAAAACAATATCTATTTGCAGTGGGCTTTGGCTGTTACAAATGGTATCAAAGGCAGACACCGAGCAGTGTGTCAGTGAGGACGTTGGGACCCCAAGGGGTGTAGATTGTAAGATCCCACATTGGTTGGAGAGGGGAACAAAGCATCCCTCATAAGGGTGTGGAAACCTCTCCCTAATAGACACGTTTTAAAACCTTGAGGGAAGACCTAGAAGGGAAAGCCCAAAGAGGACAATATCTACTAGTGGTGGACTTAGGCGGTTACACATTAATGTAGTTAAAAGTTCAGCCTAGAAAAATAGGGAGTCAAACTACAAAAAGGAGCTCCAATCAAGTAAATAATAAACCTAACGATTTACTGAATAACTTTGTTACCGAAGCCCAAAGAGAGACATGAAATCTAACAAGGGACCAAACATTAATATCTTTTCATCCCTCTAAACATTCTATTATTCCTCACCCTTCAAAGACTCCACAAAATAGCAAACTCCAACTTTCCACAAAAACAGCCCTCTATCATGAAAAGGCAAGTGGAGAAGAAACTCCTTGATCATCTTTCTACAAACCCGAAAAACTGAAAGACCTCGACGACACATATGCCTCAAAGAAACAACTGCAAACCCATGTTTTAAAAGCCTAAATGCATCTTTGAGGCTTTTCATAAATTTCGAGGTGGTATGAGGCGTAAGCCTCATTTTAAATATAAATAAATATATAAAACTTAGAATTCCTAATATCATAGCACTCATATGGAAAAAACACATCCACTCTTTGAATTAGAACTAAATTAGAACTAAAAAAGTACCTTAATAATTAAAGAATTAGAGAAAGAATACAAACAAAATTATTAAGAAAAAACCAAGGAACAAATTGGGAAAAACAATTCGAAGATAAATATATAGGAGTTATGTTTTTAATTAGACGTTAGAACGGTAGTCAACCGTACAGGACAGAGTTAGAAACTTGAATGATATCTTTTGCATAAACTTCAAACCCATTAATAGAAGCTCTGAAAAAACCATCACCAGCAAAGAAATGAATATTCTCCTCATGCAAGCCAATCCAATTACCTATTTCAACGGAAAAGAATGCTCCCCATGTACAATCACTGAAATTTAAATCCTTAGAACTCAAGGACGTATAAAACTTGTAGAACATATCATGTTCAAGTAAGGTCATCGCTGAAAACGCCAACCAATTTATGACTGAAAATGAGTGTTTACCGTGCACATCCCGTAAGACGGAAGCGGCGGATAGTTCCCATGCACCGCCGTGCACAACCACCAAAATCAATTCCTTTGGAACACCAACCAAAGTAATAAATAGTTCCCCTTGCAAAACGAAAGGAACAACATGCAATCATATGCTGTAAATAAATGCTCGAGACCGATAAGCCGAAACCCCCCAATTGCTTGACTTCACATTCCAAGTTTCCAATAACAAGAAGATTCCACAAGGAAGGAAAAACAAAAACCTGGTCTTCAAGAACCTTCTTACGTAGACAAGCTAACAGTGATGATAAAAGAACCCATCCAGCTGATTTCCAAAAGAAACCAAGAAGTTCCTTAGCTCTGATAATTGATCAGTAATGCCAATCTGAAGAATATAGAGCACACAAGCCTTGCTAAACAACCCAATAGAAAGCACTAAGAAATCAAGTAATATACGGCGTAACTAACGGATTCCTTAAAAGAGAGGAATTTTACACAACTCAAGTGCACAAGCTTCAATGAGAGAAGAAAATTTGTAAGGCACTGAGAATGGAAGAGGATGAGGAGTTTCCTTGTTACGATCTTGAGATAATGAAGCGAAAACCTCTCAATAAGAGCCTTCGATATCAGCAACATCCATATTAAGATCCAAAGCCTGTGAAATTGATTCCACGCTACTCATGCTAACGTCAAATTCACATTAGAAACAACACATTGTGAGGGAGAATAAAATTAGTAGTAGGATCTTTTGGCGAGTGAATAACTGCTTTAGATAAGCCGATGATTAGATTTTCCAGGATTGAGAGTTTAAGTATGTTGAGGGTCTGATGATGTTAAAGTAACTTGCTATACAAATGGGGCCAAGAGTTTTGAACACATTCCTTCAATTATATTAGGATTCAAAGTATCGTCCTCGAGATTTGATATGATGGACCTTCTTTTTCGAGTATAGGACAAAGGATATCAATCGAGTATTGTCCTCTGGCATAGATAAAATATCAATCCGATCATTGTTCAAGGATCCAAAGGAGTAATATCCCCAAATTGAAGACAAGAGTTCCCTTGTTTTCGGTCCTTGATATCAATAGCTGCTGGAAAAAAATGCACAAGTTTTTCTTGACCTCAATACAAGCTTCAGAACAATCAATCAAATTTAGAGTTTCTAAAGGAATGCATACAAGTCCCTTAAAGTAATTACCAACTACTTCAAAAATGCTTACCCAATATGTTAAAGTAAATTCCACATAGAAGTCCATCTTCGATGCCCTTTAACATGTTCAGGATGAAAATGCTCCTCTCTTGACCAAATTTTTTATTTTCAAATGAAGATTTGCAAAGAGCCTCCATCTTCCATCACAAAATTTGGCATTAACATTGTCCTCCAATTCCAACAAAGCCTTGCTAGATGAACACGACTCTACACAACGGTATGATATTTTCCACTTTGAGCATAAGCTCTCATGGTTTTGCTTTGGGCTTCCCCAAAAGGCCTCATACCAATGGAGAGAGTATTCTTTGATTATAAACTCATGATCATTCCCTAAATTAGCCGAGGTGGGACTTTCATCATCCAACACCTCCCCTCGAACAAAGTACACCTCCCCTTAATCGAGGCTCGACTCCTTTTTCTTTTGGAGTCTTAGTCATTTTTTACTATGCCTTTGAGGAGGCTCGACTCCTTTTCTTTTGGAGTCCTTTGTTCGACATTTGAGGATTTACCAATCTATTGGCACGACTAAGTTTAGGGCATGACTCTGATACCATGTTAAGAATGAGAAGCCCTCATACCATGTTAAGGATGAGAAGCCCTCATACCATGTTAAGAATGAGAAGCTCTGATATCATGTTAAGAATGAACTTTCAATCCCACTTCTATTTCACATCCTTAACATGTTAAGAAAGCATCATTCTTAACATGATATCAGAGCTTCTCATTCTTAACAAGCCTTATCAGCCATGAAACGATTGATCAAAATCGAGAATTAGAAATAATCTTCTAATGGTTCTTGGATTTCCATCCAATTATTGTGAGGGAAACAACCAAAGCACTGAAATTCATTTTCACCACTTCTTTCTCCTTTCATACCCAAGGTAATGATACATTTGATTTTTCTAAAAAAGAAATCCCTGGAAGCTTACCGATCAGATTCTTTTTCGCAGCATCAGCATAACTTTATAATGATAGTCTTTTCCTTACCAAGCGTTGACAACAAAGGATCTTTCGTAATGAATAATCAGGCTTTCATTGAGGGAAAAAAAATGAAAGAATACAAGAGCGAACAAAAGAAAAGCCCACAAAAAGAGGAGACCAACTATAAAAAGGGTCTCCAATCAAGCAAAATAAGACCTAATAGATAATTACATAAAAATCTTCATCATTGAGGCCCATAAGGAAGCATCTAATCTAACAAGGGATCAAATATCACTTGGAGAAGGCTCAATCTTTCTAAAAATTTATTGTTCATCGCACCCTAAAGGCCCCACAAAACAACACACACCCTGGCCTGCACAAAAAACGATACTTGTCGCTAAAGGAGGGTGGGGAAGGGACTCATCAATTATCTCTACACAACCTCTATGCCTACTCAAAACAAAGCCAAACTCCTAAATAATATAACTCCAAACTTCTAGTAAATATATATGAAATAACAACTTTGAATGGGAATGCATAAAAGAATCCAAGAGCATACAGAAAGACAAGGCCTCAAAAGGAAGACCTCATAAATGAAAGGTCTACAATTGTGCAAAATAGAACCTATAGAATAATTACAAAAGTTAAAGAGAAACATGAAATCTAATGAGAGACCAAACATCTGAAGGATCCCTCTTCAAACCTCTAAACATTATTATGTCTCTCACCCAAAGATCCGACAAAATAGCACACAACCCAAGAAGCCATAAAATCATCCCTCTTCACGAAAAGGCAGATAGAGGAGGCTCTGATCATATCACTAGTATCCTTACGATGACAAGCATGAAACTGAATGTCTGGAAGAAGCAACTCCAAACAAATCATATCACTAGTACCTTCATCTGATAGAGAGTGCAATAGAATGTGCCAACTAACAAGGGCAACTTTCTCGAAAACTTATCCTAAGAGTAGATAAAACAGACTAATGGGAGAAGAATTTAACCTTGTCCATGTAAAACCTACCAAGTAAAGAATTTAACCTTCTATGGAATCTTTATCGTCCAAAGAGTAGATAAAACAGACTAATGGGAGAAGGGTTCGACAAACATCGAAAGTAGGATTTACAAGAAAAACCACCTGAATGGTTAGGACTCCAAACATGGACATCCCTTCTCCCAATCCTAAACTCGAATTGCTCAAGCAATGATAGGAGAGAGGAAACATCCACCGCTTCTCTACCAAAAAAACGAACAAAGTAAGCCAAAAGAAAATAAAAGAAAACAGAGCTCCCTGACCAGACTAGGAAATCAGCCACCAAACAATCTTTAAAGGAGGACAAATTATAGAGACGAGGAAACGTAGGGTAGGGTCTATCCCCCACCAACTGTTCCTCCTAGAAATATGTTTCCTTCCTCTCCCCACCACACAATGGACAAGGTGAGAGAAAAAGAGGATCTCATAACGGATAACTTTCCGTAGATTCCAATATGTGTCCTTACTCCATCCAACCATTCAAAAGGGTGAGGACCATACTTGCTAGCAATAATCCTATGCCAAAGTCTTAAGCTCTAGGGGAAAGCATCAAGGTCATTTAGCCAAGGGCTTCATTGCGAGTCCTTAAATTCCCAATTTCTATCCACACAGGCTTCTCAACAACCTTCCATCTCACCAAATGCTCCCTTACCTTCTTCAACCCCTTTCCAAAAAAACTTGCACATAAGCTTCTCAATATTTTTACAAACCAAGCAAAGGGCTCTAAATAGGGAGAAATAGTAAATGGGAATGCCACTCAGAACAGAGCAAATAAGAGTTAATCTACCTGCTTTAGAAAAGAAACAAATTCCAAAAAGAAATGGCCTTCAAGTTGATTCCCAAATGGATACCTAAGTAAGGGAAAAACGCCTAAATCACAACCCACAAACAAAGCCCCTATACATTGATGTAGGAAAAAAGGACCCGGAATGGGAATGGGAATGGGAATGTAGAAGAGAGGTGAGAGCAGTAGCGCATAGTATTTCACTTCTACTACTTTCTTCTATATTCTACGTTTTCTTACTTGCTGGCATTTTTCCATCTCAATTGTTTATCTCCAACTCCTAAACATTGATGTCATTGTCTCAGCATGATGTATCCAAAAGCCGTGAGACAGATCCGTTTATGAAATTCATACCACACCGTAAATGAGTAGTTTATCAGATTATATAGAAAAAAACAAACTCTACACAGAATTAATCTTACACGTAGAGCCATCTTCTTCAGCTTATTCATTGCTGAGAACTGCTTTAGCCGAGACAAAACTGCAGAGTCGATAGGCTTGTCAGGGGCAACTGTGTCATCTACAATCCATGGGTGACCTTGACGCCAAAAAGAACTCCATCCATGTTAGTCAGAAGCAATTATATAAAAAGCTCGATGTTGATTTAATGGAAACAACATTGTTCCTACAAAAGTGTCTAAAATCACTTACAAAGAACTTCATGGGCAGAGATTCTCTCCTTTGGATCCCTTTCGAGCATTTTCCTAATTAAATCTTTAGCACTATCTGAAATGTTGGGCCATGGATCAGAGTTGAAATCTAGCTTACCGTATAAAATCTGTCTGAAGATCCCTGAATCAGTTTCTGTTTGAGATACGAAATGGAGAGAAAAATAACCTCAGAGATAAAATAAGAAAAAATTCATAAAAAGCAATTTCAGGTCCAGATTTGTACTCATGCACCTCCCCAAAAAGGTGGAACACCACTCAACAAGATGTAAAGGATAACACCTGCACTCCATACATCAACCTCATGCCCATAGTGCTTACGGAGAACTTCAGGGGCAACATAATAGGGGCTTCCAACGACATCAGAGAACGATTGTCCTAGAAAGAAAAATACATAAACAGAAAACTAAATAGCAGTTTTAAAAATAAACATATTTTCATAAGAAAACATACCTTCAACCGAAGAAAGAAGGAGAAGCATATAGCTTGAATAGAACAATCCAAATTAAAAATCCAACTTGCACAAAAGCCTATGTCAGGAAAAGAGACCCAAAATAATACCATAAACTACCATTTAGCAGCTAATATTTGAAAGAATGTTATAGAAAACCAACTGGGGAAGGCTGACCATTTGAAAATTTTCAAGGGGTGAAACTAATTCCTGATCTAAATACATGTCAACGGACAAATAGAATGTGATGTCCCACATTGGTTGGGGAGGAGAACAAACCATCATTTATAAGGGTGTGGAAACCTTCCCCTAGCGTTTTAAAGCCTTGAGGGAAAGCCCAAAAAGGACAATATCTGCTACCGGTGGATCTGGGCCATTACATAGAATAAACTAGCAATAGCAATGAAGATTGAAGTGTTTATGCATGAGTTCAAATTACGATACTCGGTCGATAAAACAGTAGTTAAATTGAAGAGGTCCTTAAAAAATGCACCTACAATTTTATATCAGACATTTTTAGAAACATGAACCTCCATGGAAGGTTTTATATCATGGGCAACACCTACATATTTTACACCAAAGTTTCAAACAATATTCCACAAAGAAGACAAAAGGAAGCCCACAACATAGGCTAAAACCTCAAAGCTGCCTTAGTTGATACTCATCTCTTCTTGATTACAAGCTTATGCTTTCATAAAGGTACCTAAACGGCTGGACATAATCAGTATATTCTGCAGCAAGTCGAGCCTAAAAGCATATATAAATAATGGGCATGTATCATATATTCGCTTCTTCTTTTCTTTAACGACCCAAATCAAGTAAAAGGCGCCAAAGAGATTCAAAAAGAGTCCAACTCACCAATACAACAAATAAAACATGGGACCAAAAGATTAAGCAAAAAAAAAAACACAAATATCATGGCAATGGGAACACGTACCTGGCTGGTAAAAAACAGAGAGCCCAAAATCCGTGGTCTTAAGCTTAGCATCTTCGCTTGGGTTATCGAACAGAAAGTTCTCAGGCTTGAGATCCCTATGCATAACCCCAAGAGAGTGGCAATTCTCGACGACTCCAACAATAATCTTGATAAGCTTAGCCGCTTCTCTCTCGCTGTAATGACCCTTTTGCAAAATCCTATCAAAAAGCTCTCCACCGGCACAAAGCTCCATCACCAAATGCACAAACACAGAATCCTCGTAAGTCCCCTTGATCTGAACAATATTAGCATGTTCGGACAAATGGTGCATGATCTGAACCTCCCTCCAAACATCCTCATAATCCTCCTTGCACGTGAGCTTCCGTTTGGGGATTGATTTGCAGGCGTAAAGGTCGCCGGTGGCTCGATGAGTGCAGAGATACGTGGTTCCAAATTGACCCTGCCCAAGTTTCTTCCCGAGAAGATAATGATTTCTGAGCCTAGGCGTCTGATACGGCAAAACCGAACTGGCGATCCTCGTGGACGACGATTGGGAGGCTTTGATTCGCTTCTCCATCGATCGAACCCAGATGAGAAATGTGAACGAATTTGGTTGTGATGATTGGGAATGAATCGTGTTCTTAGCTACGATTGGTTTGCTACGGTTATTGATTCTGGGTGTCGGTAATTTGGGACGCCATTGTCGATTGTAACTTCATGGAGGATCGTAGGAGCATTAAATTGTGGAAACTAGAGGGATTGAAACAAATTTGTCCTTTCTCCTTCACGTGGATCATGGAGGTGAAATCCATCTCCTCCTGCAGCCTACGTTCGTCAATAATTCGGATGATTTTGGACCCCACTTTCCCCCTCCCTTGTTTTGTCATAATATTTTATTACACTCAATTATTAAAAATACTTCTAAATTTGTCTTCAAAATATATTAAATTTTTTAATTTTTCAATAATAAAAAATTTAAAAAATACTCTTTTTTTTTTTTTTTTTTTAATGAGGAACCGTATTAATTTAAGTTTAATTAATAAGAAATAGTTTTTAAAAAATTAAAGTATTTTTTTTAAAATTTAAAAATATTTTTCAATGAGAAAAGTAATAACTTTTAAATTTTTAAAAGTTTTGTAATATTTTAAGTTATTTTAAAAGTATTAATAAAAATTCTTTTTAAAAAATTTAAAAAATACTTTTATGATTATTTTTTAATATTTTTGAATAAAAAAAATATTTTGTTATAAAAATAGTCTTAAATTTATTAATACTTTTCAATTATTTTAAAAAATATTAATAAAAATATCGAATTAGACCCTTAAATTTTAAATAATTGTATTGCTTTTAGATTATTTTTAAAAGTATTAATAAAAATACCTCTAAATTTATTTTCAAAATAACTCTAAATTTTCGAAAGTTTTAATAATACTCTTAATTTTTAAAAAAAATTAAAAAATACTCATTTTTTTTTAATGAGAAACGTTAATATTTTATTTTAAAAATAACCTTAAATTTTAAAAAGTTTTATTAATATTTTTTAATTATTTTTAAAAATATCTCTAAAATTTCGAAAATTTCAATAACACCTTAAAATTTAAAAAATACTTGTTTTTTTATTTTTGAATGAAAAACGTTAATATCTTTAAAAATATCTTTAAATTTTAAAAAAAAATATTAATACTTTTCAATTATTTTAAAAAGTTTTAAAATATCTTTAAAAAAATATCCATACAAATTTTAAAACACATTAATACCTTTTACTTTTATAAAAAAAAGTTCAAAAATTTTATATTGTCAATATATAAATGAAAACCGTTCATTGCAACTCTTAAATTATCTCCCTTTTTAATTAAAAGTTAATAAATATTTTTGCAACATGGTATTAACGGTAAGAATATTTTAAAATTTTTTAAAAAGTTTAAAGGGTTCTTGAAATTTTAAAGATATTTTTAAATATTTTTTTTTAAGTTAAAGGTGTTTTTTAAATGGTTTTGAAAGTTCAATAACATTTTTAAAATAAAGTACGAAGTAGTTACCTCCAAAACTAACGATAATTAGCCCGAAAACATATTTATTTAGGTAATTTAAATAAAACTCTACTAATTAAAAGATGCAACGTCCTTCTTAAGAAACTAGAAATTTAAAATTAATGTAATCCGTTCAACTTTTAAAAGTTTCGATAATACTCTTCCATTTAGAAAAATATTCAAAAATACCAAAAATTTCATTTCAACCTTCAAAAGTTAAATTAATATCCTTTTAACAACTTGTATGGTCTTTTTTGGGCTTTCTCTTTCCAACTTCCCCTCAAGATTTTAAAACACATCTGCTATAGAAAGGTTTCGACAACCTTATAAATGGTGTTTTGTTCTCCTCCTTGTTGGATGATGAAAGTCCCACATCGGTTAATTTAAGGAATGGTCATGGGTTTATAATCTAAGAATACACTCTCCATTGGTATGAGGCCTTTTGGGGAAGCCCAAAGCAAAGCCATGAGAGCTTATGCTCAAAGTGGACAATATCATACCATTGTGGAGAGTCGTGTTCGTCTAACATGGTATCAGAGCCATGCCCTAAACTTAGCCGTGTCAATAGATTGGCAAATCCTTAAATGTCGAACAAAGGACTCCAAAAGGAGTCAAGCCTCCTCGAAGGTACGAAGGCAGTCAAAAATGACTAAGACTCCAAAGGAGTCGAGCCTCGATTAAGGGGAGGCGTGCTTTGTTCGAGGGGAGGTGTTGGATGATGAAAGTCCCACATCGGTTAATTTAAGGAATGGTCATGGGTTTATAATCTAAGAATACACTCTCCATTGGTATGAGGCCTTTTGGGGAAGCCCAAAGCAAAGCCATGAGAGCTTATGCTCAAAGTGGACAATATCATACCATTGTGGAGAGTCGTGTTCGTCTAACACTCCCCAACCAATGTGGAACATCACAATCCATCCCCTTTCGGGGCTTAGCGTTNTCGCTGGCACTCGTTCCTTTCTCCAATCGATATAGGACTCCAACTAAATCCACCCCTTTTTAGGGCCCAGCATCTTTACTGGCACATTGCCTCGTGTCTACCCCCTTTGGGGAACAACGAGAAGGCTGACACATAGTATGGTGCCTAACTCTGATACTATTTGGGACAACCCTAGCCCAAGCCCACCGCTAATCAATCTATTGTGATGTGGCCCAGCATCTTTACTGGCACATTGCCTCGTGTCTACCCCCTTTGGGGAACAACGAGAAGGCTGACACATAGTATGGTGCCTAACTCTGATACTATTTGGGACAACCCTAGCCCAAGCCCACCGCTAATCAATCTATTGTGATGTGGCCCAGCATCTTTACTGGCACATTGCCTCGTGTCTACCCCCTTTGGGGAACAACGAGAAGGCTGACACATAGTATGGTGCCTAACTCTGATACTATTTGGGACAACCCTAGCCCAAGCCCACCGCTAATCAATCTATTGTGATGTCCCACATTAGTTGAGGAAAACAACAAAACACCATTTATAAGGTTGTGGAAATCTTCCTCTAGTAGACATATTTTAAAGCTTTGAGAGGAAATTCAAAGCTCAAAAAGGACAATATCTGCTAGTAGTGGGATTGAGCTAGGGTCGTTACATTTTAATTTTTTTTAAAAGTTAAAAACAAAACGTTTGAAAAATGCCCATAAAATTTTAGAAGTAGGATTATATTTTAATATTTATTTTTTTAATTTTTTATTTTAAGTAATAAATAAAATTGTATATTCAATTATTTCAATTATAATTATTATTTTCAATTATTGAAAAACTTGTGTTATAATTATATTTAACCATATTTTTTTAATTAGATATTATGGAATCCACACTAAGTAGGTGGCAAAATAAATAAGAATAATTAATGCATCTTAATTGACCTATGGATCAAAACAAAATCTAAAATTGTCTTTTCAAAAATATATTATTAAATTATTACTTATGCAACAAGTTACTACTAATAGATATTGTCCACTCTAATCCATATCGTATCAATCTCATAATTTAAAAACACGTCTATTAGAGAGAGGTTTCCACACATTTTATAACGAAATAGTTTGTTAGGGAGCGGTTTCCACGCACTTTATAACGAATATTTCGTTTCATTCTTCAACCGATGTGGGTGTTAAGGATATTTAGTACTAAACTATAATTTAATATATATGTCTTATTTGATCGTTTATTATAAACAAATATTTAAATATTTGTCTTCAAGATCTTCCTCTTTACTCTGGATCTTGATTATAAGGTAGTCCGTTCCAAAACATTCCTATGGATTTATTCCATATGGTTTTTCAGATTCTTGGATAATTTAAATTTTAAAATCTTATTCTTTAATAAGATTGCTAGATCAAATTCCCGAGAATACCATATCAAAAGCATCAGCATTTTCTTAACCTGGGTCGAGCCTTATTTTTTTAGTTAAAGTTCGCATTAACGGCAAAAGTGCACCACCACTGGTGTGTTGAACTAGAATTAAATTGATTGGAAAGATTGGTAATGCACTTAGATGGAGATTAATTTCAATCGTGATCTTAATCGTCACGTTTGAATTTTGTCTAATAAACTTCTACAAATCACTTAAGATTTGTCCATTTCATACCATCAATGTCATTAACTAAATAACAATAACAATAAAACTAAAATAATTACGAATCACACTCTCACCCGTGCGTTATGTGTTTATATGTATGTATGCATGCACCCATAGCGAGAACGAAACTAAAAATTCACCGTGTCTCTATGGGTCAATAACTCAACGACGTGACGCCAACAAAAGAACAAACATACAGCCTAACTTTGAAGAGTTGGGTTAGAAAAGCATTGGACACCAATATTAAAGGTCCATTTAGAAGATAGATGCATGAGTGACATAGTATAGCAAATAGATATGTGATTATCAAGAAAGCACAATGTAGACAAAGTACACTTTATTTAGATACGCACTTCCAAACTGCTGGAAAGAGCCATCTTTGCAGGGAAAGTGTTTTGATGGTCTTCTAGTGAAGGCCGGCAGATCCTGAATGCAGCTGATAAGTACGGCTTGGGACAACCTGTAAAACTCCTTCTTGTTCTGCCGAAGTACCAATTTTGAAAGCTCATAAGACATATAGTACCTTGTAGTTATTGTGGGGGATTTAGTCACGTTCTAAAATGAATATCTACTAACGTTAAGCTCGAACGAATATCTACTAATGTTAAGCTCAACCTCAGACCTTACGACACTAATTTCTAGAGTTTCAGTTTGATTTGTTATGTATGACATATCTATTGTTCTATATTCTTATCAAGATATAAGATCTCGGTAAAGAAATATGACCTTAGCAATCATTTCAAACCTTACTTTTAGTGTAATTTATGTATTTCTCTGTGTTTTTCTCATTTATACGTGAATTCTTTTGATAACTTTTTTCTCACAGAATTTTTGAGAAAGGAGTTTGATAAAAAAGAGTTTAGAAATGTCCCGCTTAATTAACAGAAATCGAGTTTGGAGTCGGGGCAGCATGGAAACGAGATGAGGGAAGTTCAGTTTGGAGTCATTGTGGTTTTCTATCTTCATCTTACTACAATGGAGAATAACCAAGGTCTTTCAGCGATGTTCAGATAACATAGCGTCCACAGGGATGGTAGACCAATTAGGGTAGTTGCCCTTTTAAGCTTTTAAGTCGAAGGCTCTTACTCTGTAAGAGCCTTATCAAATCAGACCAAAAAGGGCATGAGACGTGAGTTTTTTTATAGATGTTATAGAGGTGAGTCATGGGTGAGAAGGTGCCGTTGGAGCTGGAGGAGTGAAAGTCGGATGTCTGGTGTGACGTCGTACGTAATACGTATCCTACTCTCTCCCTCTAATTTCTTTTTTCCTTTAAACATCCTAATTTTTTGCTATATCTCACCGACTTTATTTTTCTATCTTTGAATTTTGGCTTCCTTCATAAAATTTTCATCTCTATACATTTTAATTTCTTTTGTCCCTCTCTAAAATTGTTGCTCCTACTCTAAAACTAGACCCTGTCATAACTAGGAAAGTAAAAATACCTTTTCTATCTGTTTTTGGCTTTCTTAGTTAATTAACTTTAAATTTTCAAATTTAATTGAACTCGAAACTTATCTAAACTTTTCTAAACTTAAATAAGTCAAATAAATCAAATGTTGAAATAAAGATTTACACAAACAAACAAAATAGTAAATTACACTAAATTCAACCAACAAAACACTTAAAATCAAACATAAGAAATGCCCAAATCCAGCATTGAAAATATAGAAATCAAGTAACATAAATGCTTATTCACGGGAGAGTTGACACAGGAGTTACAGAGAGATGATCAGAGAGTTCCTAGTCCATCCCCCCTTTTGGGGGAATGGGGAGGTTTCTGTGGCAAGCGGATGTTTGCTCAGTTGTGTGGAATTCATGGAGGAGGGAAATAATTCCTCTTTTAGAGGTGTTGATGGGGACTCTGTTCTGGGAAGGAGTCACACTTGGCTAATTAAGAGGGTGATCGTGAGTTTATCAGTAAGGAATACTATTTCTATTGGTACGAGGCCTTTCAAGTAAACCAAAAACAGAGCCATGAGAACTTATGCTTAAAGTGAACAATTTCATACTATTGTGGAGGTCCGTGATTCCTAACAGACTCTAGTGATATTTGGTCCCTCGTTAGGTTTTGTGTTTTATTTGGGGTTTGATGACAACTTTTTATAATTATTTTTTAGGTCTTATTTACTTGACTAGATCCATTTTCTTTAGACTGGCTCCCTTCTTGGTGGCTTTGTTTTCTAGATTGTCCTTGTATTTTGCTTTCTTATTAAAAAAAACAAAGATATGGCCAGCCCAATCCTAAACCCTATTGATGAGTGATGTGCAAAAACCGCGAGGGCAACCAGCTACACCTTTTCTACATGTGCACCTTTGATGCTTCCTGCTGGTTTGATTTTTTCAAAATTTTCAACATCAGCTGGGTCTTTCTGAGCGCCAGAGGCCCTTTTCCAGCTCTTTTGATTGATTTCTATGGATCATTGGGGTGGTATCTCTTTTGTAGAGATTATGGAACAACTTAAAAGAGAAACAAGAGAATCTTCCTAGGAGGAAGTATGCCGTGATTTTTTTGGGATTTTCTTAGAATCTTCGTCTCTCTTGGTGTGCCTGTGCAAAGATTTACGTAGCTAATTGAAGGATCTGTCTGTAATCCCCTTGGCATGGGGGTATATCTCATCTCCCATCTCTCTTATTCCAAAAAGAAAGTTCAAATCCATCTACGAACATACTAAAACGTTGCTAGAACCACAAGATATTGATCACATAAAAACATACCTAAATTCAACAATAAAATATCCAAATCAAGCCAAAAAGTATACGACAGAATGGAAATGATCATTACACAAAACAAAAAAAGCAAAACCAAAATGAATTTTCCCCAAAATTGTACTTCCTCTGCTCAAAACGCATTAATATGATAAAATCTTCCAGAAATCCACAAAACAGACGAAAATAATATAGAAGAAAATCGCAATAAACTTACTGGAAACCTCCGCGACCTGATTGGGAGTAAGCTTAGCAGAGAAGCCACTGGCAGCATTCTTGTAACTATACACAAGCGCCTCTCTAGCAGCCTCTTCACTGAAAATCAACACATGAAAACAAAATTCATCGTCAATATCCACCAAGATCACAAAAAATGGGGAGAAGAGAAGACAGACAAACCTGCCAAGAACAGAAGCTAGGGTTCGGAGATGGTAGGCCTCCGGTTCCTCATCGCGGGGCTTCTCCATGTAAACGATAT
Source organism: Cucurbita maxima (assembly GCF_002738345.1). Taxonomy (NCBI): domain Eukaryota; kingdom Viridiplantae; phylum Streptophyta; class Magnoliopsida; order Cucurbitales; family Cucurbitaceae; genus Cucurbita; species Cucurbita maxima. Next base: position 843,816 of record NW_019272019.1, read on the forward strand.
GCACCGCCGGAGAAGCGGACGCGGAATCAACTGATTGAGCGGACATTGCCGAAGAACTAAGAATCAAATTCAGAGAAATTGAGAACACCAAAACGAAACAGAGAGGAAATGAAGAGAATCAATTTTGCCATTACGAGTCAATAAAAAGGGGATTTGGGACCTTCAATAGTTCGGAATCGAATAATGGATGATGTGTTCCATGGCGTGAGAATTGAGATATCTCAAGTAAACAAAAATGGTAAGAATGTTGAAAAAAACATTTAGATATTGTCAAACGTTAAATTATGTTGGATCATGAACAAATTGAGAAAGCTCGGGGTCCGTTAGCTCGTATGGTTGAATCTAGGCCTAAGCTCGTGGAGTCTCTTAAAAAAAATCCTCCAACTACTGACACGGTTGAATCTAGTAGTCTAGCCACTCTACAGTAGTTGAAGGCTTGTCAAAGTCTAAATCCCGAGCTACTACTCCACCGGTATGAAAAGTTCTTAACATTAGTTGAGTACCCAGTTCTCCAATAGATTGACCCGCAATAATACCTACGGCTTCTCCCAATTCGACCAGGTCCCCATGAGTAGGACTTCGTCCATAACATAATCGGCAAATCCAAGATGTACTCCTACAAGTAAAAGGAGTACGAATAGATATCGGTTGTGTTTGAAAGGTTATGAATCGATTGATAAGTCCAATACCGATAACTTGATTTCGTATGCCAATGCATCGCGGGCCCATATATATCGTCCGCTAATACACGTCCCATTAATGTTTGGATAAAAATTCTTTTCGAAATCATCTTATTTTCATGAATCACTGAAATCCCTCGGATGGTTCTACAATCGGTTCTACGTACAACAATGTGTTGAACAACTTAAACACGTCTGCGTGTAAAAATTCTGTTGGCTTTTTCGCCTTAATCTCAAATTAATTAATTAATTAATTGATGTTTTGATGATAACAAACCTACCTTCAATTATTAACAATTCTCAGTATTTTTGTCTACAGTGTAAGGTTGGGAATAACGATTTCAACGTCTTTTTTGGTTCACTCAAATTAAAGATAAAACTAAAAAGTTCCAATCAAAACAAATACCCGACGTGATGATGTGGGGGCAAAATTGACATCATAGACCAACGGTAAAATTGACATCATAGACCAATCAAAATATGACATTTATAAATTTGGTAGAGTAACAGATGGTGGAGTTTTTAATTACATCTATAAAAGTAATTTTAAATTAAAAGAGAGTACATTTCGATTACATTTATAACGATTTTAATGAGATTTATAAAACTTTTCAAGGTTACTATATTATTATAATATAAATTTTCCAATGTTACTATATTATTATTATATTATTATATTTCAATATGTTATATATATATATATATAAATTTAAATGAAAATTGGTCTATAATTTTTTACTATAAATTTAAAAATAAATAAATATTATTTTGAATGGTTCACTCCATGTTTTAGTGTTCCGTATCAATTCCTATTTTTAGGACTTATACCTATTTAAACTCATTACCTCTTTATATTTTTCACAAACAACCAATCTAAATTTTTTAAAAAATCTTCCATGGTTGCTCTCTCCAAAGCTCCAATTCTATTTTTTTTTTTTTTTTATCTTATTCCATTTCTTTTTTTTATCTTATTCCTTTGAGAGATGTCTATTACTTCAGAGTGTTGGTGTACAATTATACTGGTTTGATCCTGAGCCGTGGAAATGATTGAGTTTGCTCTTGAACTCGTTGGAAAGGATTGAGTTTGTTCTTGAACTCGTTGGAAAGGATTGAGTTTTCTCTTGAACTCGTAAAAAGAGGGGTGTACCGGTTTGATACTGAGTCGTGGAAAGGATTGAGTTTGCTCTTGCACTTGTAAAAAGAGCGTTGTAGCGGTTGGGCTCTGATCATCGGAGGAAAGAGTCAGAAAGTTTTAGTTTTATTGAGTCGAGTATCGAGTTTGACTGAACCACTATTAATTAATTTTTATTTATTAACTATAAATCTAGAGTTGTACTCTTATGCGTAATAAGACAAATTATATTTAATGATATAATCTTTACAAGCGATCAGCCACAAGTTGTTAGTAATTACAAGTGGGTCAAAAGTTTGTTTTACCACGGTAATTATATCTTACATCTTAAGTATCACTGATTCTACAATGAACAATTTGTTTATTATCGAACCATAGAACATGTCCCACTTGATTTAGTAAAAGGGTGTGACCTCATTGTTCAATTCTCGAAATCAACACTTAAGAGAACTGATCATCTACTTACCCTATACGAGGAGCGAACTTCATCTCGTAAAATTATGTTCTTAGTTCCCTATTTGATCAAGTCCCTAAAATGGTATGCATATTTAATCGACTATTTACATACAGAATCTCATAACTCACTAAGGATTAGGATCGAGTCACATATAATCATCTTGTAACACTCGAAAAAGTTACCTCGAGAAGGCATGTGTCATCCCAGTAAGTAACTACTCGGACGTTAAGCAAGTAGTACTTGTAGAAATCGCTAAGACGTGCTAGCATGCGAGCATTCCTTAGCTTAAGTGGTTAGAAAATACATGTTAAGGACTTCGAAAGGGCATTTTTGGATGAGTATGTACTATATGTATGTTATGGTAAAATTATCATTTTGTGCCTAGGTTGAGATTTTCGAGTGGCAAGTTATTTTATGTATTATGCGAAGCTGGAAAGAAAATATGCATGACTAAAATACGAGTTGGACAATGTAGGTGAATATGTTATACATGAGGTAAGAAATTACCAAAATACCCCCGATTGATGATGTTGTTTTATATGTTTTCTGCTATTTTAGGTAGGAGGATGGGATATCGTGATCTGTGTTGTGGGTGATGGATGAATGTTATGTCTCTGTTCAGCTTGTTTGCTTATATCACGACATAGTATGTTTTTAACAGGTGTATGATTGTGTGTTCTCCTTGTAGAGCGTGTTTATCTGCACAGAATTAAGGCGTTAGATTTAGGTTGGCTAGACAATGACGTAGGTCAGGACGCCTCCAGTAGGTTGAGCATCTTAGGTTCGTGAGTGATGGTCAAAGGGTCTAGACCTTAGTGTTTCCAGATTAAGAAAGACTCGATAGACGAAGTTTAAATTATGGATTACGTGCTTAAGTGATTGATAGACGAAGTTTATCGGGTTTTCATGTTTCATTTAATTTAATCCGAAATTCGGGCGGTGACATTACCACTCTTCACAAGAAATTCAATTAAATACTACTAATAGAAGAGGGGGACAAAGCATGTTTCCTCCAAATTGGAGAGGGGAATGTTAGACCATTTGAGGATCATGTCCCTATTTATATCAATTCACCTAGTGCCTTAATGTATTAATTAAAATCATAAACTAATAAATTTATTAGTTAAAATTTTAAATTTTCAAAAGTTAATTAATTTAGATGTGAAGTGTCACAGTCATGCTTGTCCATGGCCGCATGGCCGTGACATGCCGAAACCCTTGCCTTGTACTACTTTACTGCTTTCCAGTCGTATTATTTGTTTCTTGTTTTCTTTAAGAGTACGACGTTTCAGTGAAATCATGGCTATGTCTGGTAGACATGAAAGAACTCAAAATGTACTATAGAGGATACGACTAGCTGTCAAATTCTCCCTACCCGAAAAGTTATATACTGTTTAAGTTGTTGTTGCTACTTTCTTGCTTGCATGCATGCTATATAACAAGATCTCAATCTCTCTCTCATTCTTGCTTTCAGTTTCTAAAACCTCTTTCTCCCGTTTTCTAAAATTTCTCTTCAAATCGAGGCTCGAGGTTTGAATACACGTTGCTCGACCGTAAGCAACGTGATCCGAAGTTGGCTTGTCTCACTCAGTACTGAGAGCGAGTGCCACACAATCGCCAAATCTGCTGCCAAGAAAAGGCGATTGTGACACCAAGCAACCCAACTCAATCTGGAATAGACCTCAAAATTTTTATCAACCTACGAATCGACCCAAATTTTCAATTTTTAAAAAATTCAACTCAACCCAATCTTGATTGGGTACTCCTATTTGGTCAGGTTCTCGGATCATACAAACACCCCTAAAGACTTCTCTATTTTGGAACCTAATTCCGATATCCACTCGTTTACTTTTATTTTGTTGGCAATTTCGAAAATTTTCCAAATCAATCGAAAGAAAATTAAAAAACGTAAAAAGCATTTTCCAAAAATAATCAAACATTACATAATAATAATTAAAAAATAAAAACCCCTTTGACGAACATGGTTAGAATTGGAAAGGCTAGTTATGTAGGTAAGGAAATTAGGGGCGTACATTCAAACCAACAATCCGAACTAACCCAACCCAAACTACAAGAGTTGGGTTGGATTAGCTTTTCAGATTGATTTTGGTTCATTTTTTTAAACCCAAACTGACTCGATTCGATTTTGAGTTTATGAGATAAAACTGTCGAGTTGACTCAAACTAAATAAAAATATATAAAATATACTAAGAGGTTTATATTAATGATGAGTTTGTTAGAGTGGTACTTTATCTTAACTTAAAACTCTTACACTTGAGTTTGACAGCTCATCAAATACTTTAGTTTCTTATATAAATATTTTTAAAATACCTTAATATTTTATACTAATTTGCTAACGAGACGACTAGACACAAATACGTAACGAACACAACCAAATACTCGGAAGTAGCTAATGGGTTTCATGTCCCATAGTGTCTTAAAGAGTGAGACGATAGCTCTGAAAAAACAGATTGTCCATCTTTTCTTCTTTGACCGTTAAGAGTAGGTAACCCGTTCTGTTCCCTGTGCTTTTGTTTGAGATTAGCACAATAATTATTGATACACGCCCCATTTGATAAATAGATCAAAATTTTCTATCGCGCGAGCCCCTCCTCGCAGATTCCTCCTTGTGCTCCTCAGCAACAGGGGCACCTTGTGTCCTTGAACTGATAACCATCTTTCGACTAACCTAGCTTCCTTCGTCCATTAGGACCAATAAGAGGATCAAGAATGTCATATATTTCAGGAGCTAGATCAGTTGCCGATAAACAAGTCAGAATTGCCTCAACAAAAATTGATGGAATTGGACCTAAAGAAGTCATTCAGGTTGCTCCCCGGCCGTGATCGAATCTTAAAAAGTGAGATGAAACTAACTTTGGTTGAGGAAGCTTGTTGATCACACATGGGCAACCGTTTGCATAACTTCAGCCAAAATCAACCTAAAATATTCTTTGCGTGATGCTTCAACAAATCTCTACAAGATGTCTTTTTTTCACTCTGCTACATTATTTTACGGTGGCATATAAATAACTCTCCAAGAGTAGGGTTAAATCGAGCCTTTTAATCAATAATTATGCATATATACTCACTATTTTCTCATTATTGGTTCAATTCATTCTAATTAATAAGCATCTTTATATGTTTATTTATTTAGCCACTTTAATTGTATAGTCGTTTCTTTTCTTTAGAAGAAACGAGAGCAAAAGAATCTTTTTCAATACTCGAGTTTCATTATAAGGATACTCGAAGGTAATCGAAGGTTATGAAGAATTCTTCTTCTAGAGAATTATTAACAGAAACTAATAACGATTATGAAAGTAATCGCTATGCATGATCCTCCGAAGAGAACTTGAGAATTTATTAAGAGCGGAAACTCACCCAGAAGTCGAGAAGTAGAACAACTTCTCTATTTGGACTCTCCTAGCCAAACCTCATTATTATTAATTTCTTGTTTACCTTCTCGTTCCGAAAACATTTTTCCCTTTGCATGACACTTATATTCATTCAATTTCTCAACGATAAAAGTAATAGAAAAGAGTAGGTTGGTTCTCTGTATAATCAATTATTTACTTATTACTTGCAATTTGTGAGAGCCTGTCCTTGCACTTCTAGTTAGTGAAATTTTACTCCATATTGCTATATATCTTCAGTAGATTTCGAATTTTGGGTTGAGTTGGGTTGGATTAGCATTTCGGATAGAGTTGGGTTCATTTTTCTGAACCTGAACTGAATCGGTTCAGTTTTTTGTTCATGGACAAAACCTTTAAGTTGACCCGAGCCAAATAACATATATAAAATGTATTAAAAATTCTTCTATTTTAATGAGTTTGTCAGAGTGGTACTGACGTCAGTCCAAGAACATTCACGCCAAGTTCGACCTCGCCACCCAAAATTTCTTTGTTTTGTTTATATTATTTATATATATAATTTTAAAACATATTCTAAATTATAATATATTTATTATCTATCTGTTCCAACATTATTATATCACAATTTATATATATTTTTATTTTTTTCTAATAGCACAATTTATTTATATTTTTATTTTTTTCTAATAGTTTAGGATCTAAAGTTACGTATAAATGAACATATTTCAATTAAAATATTTTTATATATTTTTTATTTTTGTTATATACAATACTTTAAACGTATCATTTTTGTTGTTTATTTAATTTCATGATCTATACTTTGTATTTTTGTTACTTTAACTAATTCTTAAAATATGTTGGTATTTAGTTGTCTTTAATTTTATCATAATGTTGAACTATGTTAATATATTACAATTTTCACCCGTTCTTTTTTATTGAATTTGTTTTTTTGTTGTCAATAATTATATATTGATTTGTGTTTGTTTGTGAATTTTTAATATATTTTATCTAAGATTGTATAATTATAAATTGTGGATAAATAAAACCTTAAAAAAAAAAATTGACAACCGAGCCTGGACCCAACACGAAAATGGAGGGTTGGGTTGGGTTACCAATCCAACCAACCCGAACTTTTGGGTTGAGTAAAAAAAATCCTCCAATGAGTTGAGCAAAAAAGAAACCACAACCCGCTCAAATTTTCTTCTTTATTTTGGATCCTGAAATAGAAAGAACTCTTAAGGAGAGGTTGGGGAAGCAAAGATCGAGAATAACATAACATAACATGATCATCCTATTTGCTCCAAGAGACAAGCATGGTTTTGTAGTCAAAGCAAGTTCGTCACTTTCGTGTCTCACAATAAAACTAGGGTTTGTGTAGAAATCGGTCTTATCAAAGAAAACCTCCCAAACTGTGTTTTGATTGGATCGACTATGTATGTATGGATCACTAGCAAGAAATCGTTGATTTTTGAATACCTAAGTTCTGCACGTCATTTTTATTTACTTATTTTTCCCTTGATATCTCCAGGTGTTGTCACCAAAGACCTTCCTCCAAAAAACCAAACTCTGCCTTACGTAAAATTGTTAGTAGACCGATCAGTAGAGGGTTCAACAAAGAAACAGAAAACTTAAGCCAAGCCCTTATTTAGTTCAACCAAATCAAAAGTTTGAGAATCTAGTAGTGATCGATTAATCCAGCGTAGCTACTTATGAGCTATAGCGTGTGATGTTTCAAATGCTACAAATCTCAATACAGTTTTATAGATTGCCGTTAGAAGATCTCTGCTACAGATTTTATTCCTTTATTGTTTAAGAGATACTGATAAATCATGGTTGAAAAGGTTAGCACAAGAGCAATTGATTTTTGGAATAGTCTAGCACAGAAATTAATTTACGTGGAAAATCAAACTAGTCAAAACAATTATGACTAAGAATGTATGGTTCAAAAACGAAATATTTCTTTTCAACAATTTGAAGATCTTAGAAAGAACATCCTAGAAAGAAGAGAATCTAACAACAGTTAATGAGCTGATGTGTGGAGCAATTCCGAAAAAAAAAAAAAAAAAACCAAAGAAGTACTAGAAGTTGATGTTTTAACCTCTATCAATGTTCAATTAGCCTCTTCGACTAATATTCTACTGACTTTAGCGTTGGGATAAGGCTTAATGACTAAAGTGCCAGTCCATCAGTAGATGTAATGACTCAACTAATAACTGGATTTATGTATAATGTGGATAGAAGCACACTTTTGACCGGTGTACAAGTAATTCAGCTTCAATTTTTTTATGTGGAAAATCAAACTAGTCAAAGCAATCAGAAGAATGATCCCTTTTCAAATGCTTACAGCTTCTAGAAGTTTTTTTTGTTGTTACAAATCAAATGACGTATAGTTCTCAACGAGCCAATATCCAAGGGAAAAGAATTTATCAAACTCAACAAATTCTAGGGATGTAATAGTCCAAGCCCATCGCTAGTCGATATTGTCCTCTTTAGATTTTTCCCTTTCGAACTTTCCATCAAAGTTTTTAAAATGCGTCTGCTATGGAGAGGTTTTCACACCTTTTCTCACACCCATCGAGATGCATAATGGTTAAATTACCGTGCAACATACTATTCAACTTTTAATTTTATGTCTTTTAATAAATGCTTAATTCCTGAAACTTAAATTTTTTTGTCAAATAATTTTTTTTTTAAAGGCATTTGATATTTATTAAAACACAAGGAGTTGCTAAGCACAAAATTCAAATTTATATTTATATTTATATTTAATAGAACATTTCATTTTAATTTTGAAACTCACATTTTCTAAATTCGAAAATCTATAAAAACACAAAATTGAAAGTGGAGGACAGAAATGTAGAGACTAAATATACACAACCTTCAAATTCATACACTAAACTTCTAATTTAATCTTGAATAAATAAAATTTTAATGTCATATATACAAAACCATTAAAAAAAATTACCTCGTAAAGGCATATGAAGTGGGAGTTGCAAACCGGACAGTACACATCTTGGTTTTGGAAGATACGACACTCAAAGTTGTAGAGCTGGTCGGCTTTCATATCGAGCCATTAAAGCAACACATAGAGCTATAATCGGACAATTCAGTCTAGGGACTACAGAAATCTTCCAATACATCAAGGAAGGAATTTATTAAGGACCAAATTGTGTAATTAGCCAAGGTAAATCAATCACTTCATCATTGTCGATTGCCAAAAGGCACACAAGCAGACATATTATAGTAAATAGATACACACACATATATGAGTATTCAGTGTAATGCCAATATACACAGAAAGCACTTTATTTAGGCAACAAACCGATAATTCCTGGGAGAGAATTTGATGGTCTTCTAGTGAAGCCTTGCTACTCCTCCTCCTCCTCCAGTATGCAGCTTATTAGAACCGCTTTGGACAACATGTAAAACTCCTGGTTGTTCTACCAACGTCCAAAACAAAAAAGTTCCATAAGAATCACTATCTTATAGTAATCCTAAGAATTTAGTCACATTCTAAAATGAATATCAACACACACACATTATTGACGCTCTTGAGAAATATTGATGTGATTCAGTTGTATTAGGTGCAAAGACTTGTATACTAGATTTCAGTCTATAATATCAAACTCTAAATGTGAGATCCCACATCGATTTGAGAGAGGAATGAGTGCCAGCGAGAACGCTAAGTCCTGAAAAGGGGTGGATTGTGAGATCCCACATCGGTTGGAGAGGGGAACGAAACATTCTTCATAAGAAAATGGAAACTTCTCCCTAGCAGATGCGTTTTAAAAACCTTGAGGAGAAGTCCAAAAGTAAAAGCCCAAAGAGAATAATATCTGCTAGTGATGGGCTTGAGCTATTACAATTGGTATCAGAGCCAAACACCAGGCAATATGCCAGCAAGGAGGCTGAGCCCTGAAGGGGGGCGGACATGAGGCAATGTGCCAACGAGAATGCTGGGCCCCGAAAAGGCTGGACTATGAGATCCCACATCGGTTAGGGAGAAGAACAAAGAATTCTTTATAAGGGTGTAGAAAACGCTCCCTAACAGATGCGTTTTAAAAACCTTGAGGGGAAGTCCGAAAAGAAAATCCCAGAGAAGACAATGTTTGCTAGCGGTGGTCTTGGGCCATTACACTACATTTCGGTTATGGTGTTTAGTTTAGCTTAAAAATGATTTGAAGGAGGTGAAATAATAGGAAATTTTGAAAATTTAAGGTAAAAACACATTGTCCTCAATTAAGAGATCAAAGGTTTAAATACCCTACCCCCATGCCCTACCTACTCTCATTGTTGATCTATAAAAACAAAACAAATGACAAAGCCAGCTGTTGAGAATTGAACATAATGAATAATTTTTAATATCTAACCTACCTTACAGGGGGTGTATCAATTAATCACATGGATAACTAAAGATCTTATAAAGTTCGGCATTAACAAATGATTCCTGCGTGGTAAGGGCTTGAGATGTTCAAGATGCCATTAAGGTCTATGGTTCAAGCCCCTAGGCAGAAGATAATTTAAAAACTTAAATTCTCGTCTGCTACAAGCCCAAAACCTTCAAACCTTCTTTCTAAATGGGGTGCCTGGAACACCTCATCTTTTCATTGCACCATTACTCATTCCCGTTAGGCCCAAGTGTTTGGCCTTTACTTCTCCACGCCCGCTCACGCTTTGGTGAACTATGGCATGGTAAAGAGAAGAGAGTACGAAAGAATAGTAAACAGAGCACACCACAAAAAGATTCAAAATATGAGAAGTCTCCCATGGATGAAAGAAGAAGAAAACGAAGAACGGGAACGAATTCTCTCTCAGATGGAAAAGGTATCTTCGGAATGGACTATCAAAATGATGATATATAACAGTTATCAAAAGCAAATCGAAAAAGAAAAGACAAAGGCATAATGAAAGACTTGACACAACAAACTTGAGATTGTCAGATGAAACAGTAATCAAGTAAGACTGCAAACATATGAACCCATAAAGAACAATCAAAATCCTGATCAAACTTCAAGAATCAAGCATGAGAGTGCAAGAACTTTAGTTTGACCAAGACCTAGCAACATAGCGGCTCAAGACGATTCAAAAAGCACAACTAAACCGAATCATAGCTAAAAAAGTACAGATCACAATAAGCTCAACATATCATCAGCTGTTCCACATAAATTAGAGCTAGAGCAGAAGAAACCAAATTTTTATATCCCTGACTCATATGCATCAATTTCTAACAGATTTCCACGAAATAGACGAGGTATTACAGAAACATATGAGCAATTAATCGATCAAAAACATTGAAGCAGATGATGTTAAGAGCAGGACTTACTGGTAATATCCGCAACTTGTTCAGGCGTAAGCCGAGCAGAGAAGCCACTGGCAGCATTCTTATAACTATACACAAGAGCCTCCCTAGCAGCTTCTTCACTGCAAATCAATAAATTAAACATAAATCCATCGTTTACCAGCCATAGAATACAAACAAGAGGTAGAAGTGTAGACGAACCTGCCGAGAACAGAAGCTAGGGTTCGGATGTGATAAGCCTCAGGTTCTTCATTGTGAGGCCTCTCGGTGTAAACGATATGCACCGCCGGGGAAGCGAAGTTGGATACGACGGGAATGGAAGCGGATTGGTCGGACATCACGGCAGAACTAAGAAACAAATTCAGATAAATTGAGAAGATAAAAACGAGAATCGGAGGAAATGAAGAAGAAACACTCGATTTCATCATTAGAAATTGAATCATATAAGAAAGAACAAGAAAGAATTAGAAATTTGTCAAGATTTGAAACCCGACTAGATTTCCGATTGGAAGGAAGAAGATGAATGCGTGTGGGAAAAGGAAATGCTTCCGCTTCTCTCGCGTCAACGGCTCACGTTCTTCTTGTGCGATGATCAGCCAGAATTTCTCGAATTTTTTTTGACGATGTCAACTCTAACCGATGAACAGATTTGTTCCTTCTGACTGCGACGCATAGAACATTTAATTTCTTTATAACAAACATTGAAGAACATATTTATTAACTCAATATTTTTAAATTAAATATTTTTACAAAAAAAAAAAAAAAAAAAAAAAAAAAAAC